>NC_141906.1:32554448-32857478 GCF_057802395.1 Ceratotherium simum simum
CTCTCCCTCCAGGATTTTATTATCTGGGTCTGTCTGATCGGCATCAAGAGCTCTTTCCACCATACTACAGCTTCTGAAAAACTGCTTTCCCCTCCCTTCTATGAGGCACACATGCTGTCACTCTAGTTCATTCCCTGCTTTCATCCTCCAGCCTTCTCCCCAGCCACACCTTATGGACTCCTTCTCTAGTTCCCCTCATTCAAACAATTCTGGAAATGCCACCTCCTCCAGGAAGTCTTCCCTGACTGCTCCAGCCTATAATCTCCAACATCTCCTCCCTCTTTCATATTTCTCTCCTTCTCATGCACTTGTTCCTTGGCCACTCTGGACAGGGAGCCGCTGGCAGAGAATGTGGCCAGTTCCTCTCTGGGTCCTCTATACCAGGTAAGTGCTTGGGGCAAGTTTGCTGATTGATCAGCAATCACTGAGAGAAAGAATGGGAACTGGGAAAGACTTTGGAATAAGGATGGAGACAGACCTGGGTTCACATACAGCCTGCATGGCTGTGTGTCTTTGGGCCAATCACTGCCTCTCTCTGAACCTCAGTTCCCTCTTTGTAAAATGGGGCTTGTAATCCGAACCTCCATCACAGCCCTGCAAGGAGGACCCATGTGAAAGCTACATCCTCTACAGAGTTGTCCACTGCGTGTCCTGCAATTCACTGTGTGTCCTTGGGCAAGACTCAGCCCTCTCTGGGGCCTTTTCCCCTCTGATGACCCAGGTGACCGCTTAGATTCCTCCTGGCTCTGCCCCAGCTCCAGCACGAAAGCTTGGCGTTGCGGGCCTCCATCTTCCCAGTGTCTCCGCTGACAGAGGCCCTGGCAGGTCCAGGCCAGCAGCCTTCCTGGGAGTCCGCAGGGCTCCAGACTTCCTGGAGCCAGGAAGGGAGAGGCTGGGGATGGGTCAGGCCTGGAGCCCCACAGGGGCTGCTGCTCTCCTACCAACCCACACAGGATGGCGGAAGTCACAAGGACATCCTGGGGAGTCAAGCAGACCCGGGCAGGACGTCTCAGACACGCAGACCCCAGCTGGGGGCTGAGGGCAGAGCTCTCTTTTGCCTTAGGACCCCGCCACGCCCCTGATTTGCTGCTGGGTGACCTCGGTTTTCTCCTCTGTAGGATTGGTGCTGTTGGGAGATAGTGACAGATGTCACTCCCCTTGACCGCTGCCCAGCTCAGGCCACACCATCTCTGTCCTTGACTATGCCAATGGCTGCCTCAATGGCCTCTTGACTTTCAACTAACGGCTTTGGGTACATGTGGCTAAGGAGCCACCGCTGCCCTCCACCTAAGATAAAGACAGAGCCACGGGGCCTGACCTGCAGCCTGCCAGAACTGGGAGCACGCTGGGACAACATTATTGCTGTTGGGTCGGCTCCAGACTGTGCCCAAGGTCTGGGCACCAGGGGCTCAGGTGGCCTCCAACCACCCCTCCCTGTCCCTGCCTTCTCCCCGACCGCTGCTCAGAGGGAAGGGCAGGAGGGGGAAGGCGGGGAGGCTTTGCTGCCCTGTGACTGAGGTCACCTCCCTGGGGCCCACATGGAGCCACTGCCCTGACCCAGGCTGGCCCCCTCCTCTAAGAGTCCTCTCAGGGCAGAGTCTCAGGTATGAAGACTCCCAATCCGGGTGCTTGCCAGGCTGCACACGGAACTACAAATCCATCATTCACTTCCCGGACCAGCCCAGGAAATGAAAAGACACTTAAACTCCCTTCCCAGTGACAGGTTTCTTCCCCTCGCATCTTCCCCAGAGCGATGGGGCTCCCCCAGCCCCACCTCTCCCCTGACCACACATGCACAAGGCTGTTTGTTGCTGTGTTTGGAGTGACCTCAGGCAGGGTTTTGACGAGCTGACTGTGAGCTGGGTTATAAGACTGGGGATGGCTGCCCAGCCCCTCCATCATCAGCTGGGTGACCTTGAACAAGCTCTCAGAGCCACGGTCTCCTCATCTGTAAGATGAGTCTAAAAGCGGCTGTCCCACACGGAGGTTATGGGGGTGGGGTGAGGAAATGGGGGTGGAAGTGTTTTCCAGTGGTCCAATAACCCCTGGCCCCTTCATCCGGGCAGTCAGGCACAGGCTTGCCTCCGTCTGCTTGTCCACTCGGTAAATTGCCCTTACTCTCTCCTCCTCTCTTCCTGCTGGGCAGATGCCATTGAAGGAGTGAGCGTGCCTCAAGGGTCCTCACTCCACCCTCTATGGCCACGGGGCTGCCCACCTGGGGCTGTTGGGTGGTTGGCAGGTGGGAAATGGAGACAGCAGGGAAGCTGGAAGCTGTCACTGACTGGAGGGCTGGAGGGCTGGAGAGTTTCATCTGCCCCAGATACAGACCCCCGCTGCAGGTCTCTGCGGGATCCTGGCTCCTCCGGGAAGCTTCCCAGACACCCTGGCCCACTCCCATTCCACCCTACCCGCCCCTCAACCTTGACTTATTTATTTATTTATTTTTTGGTGAGGGAGATCAGCCCTGAGCTAACATCCGTGCTAATCCTCCTCTGTTTGCTGAGGAAGACCGGCTCTGAGCTAACATCTATTGCCAATCCTCCTCCTTTTCTCCCCAAAGCCCCAGTAGATAGTTGTATGTCATAGTTGCACATCCTTCTAGTTGCTGTATGTGGGACGCGGACTCAGCATGGCCGGAGAAGCGGTGCAGCGGTGTGCGCCCCGGATGGGAACCCCGGGCCGCCAGCAGCGGAGCGCGCGCACTTAACCGCTAAGCCATGGGGCCGGCCCTTAGCTGTGGACTCTATCAAAGAATTTATTGAATGGAGCTGCTCTGGCCAAAAAGGGAGAGAGGCATTTGCTGAAGTCCCGGCATCGGTGGTGGGCTCCGAGGGGCTCCGAGGGGCTCCGAGGAGGGGTGGTAGCTGAGCGGTCTTAATGAATGGCTGGGATTTTGCCAAGGGAGACATGGAAAGAGCATTCTACGTGGAGGGACGTACTTGGCCAAAAGCATGGGGGCGGGAAGCGGGTGGGCTGACCGGAGAGGCAGGTCGCCCATAGGGAGGGGACCTAGAGTGCCTCTGGGCTGGGGAGGGGGCTGAGCTGGAGCCAGCTTTAGTGGGTCCAACTCCCACTGGAGAAGGCGGGGGTGAGCCACGTCCTGGAGACATGGGGCTCTCCACCATCAAAGCATGTCCAGTCTAGTGGGGGACAGACTTCAGTGCACACAGGCGCCCAGCGCTGTGGTGGGGCATCCGGGGAGGCACAGGGGCTGGAGGGTACTGAGTCTGGGTGGGGAACCCTGACTAGCTGGGGGTAGGGGGGTCACAGAAGGCTTCCTGGAGGAGTTATGTCATGCCCGTGTTGCATCTCGAAGTGGGTGTCAGCACCTTGAGGGGGGCACTCAGCCAGAGGCGCTGGCATGCGCAGGGGCTGTATGGACTCCGCCAGGGGAGGTGGGAAGCAGAGAAATATGGCGCCCTGCCCAGCCCTGCCCCGTCCTGTCCCAGCCGGGCTCCCTCCCTCCCCCGTCTCCACCCCCTCTGCCTCAACGCCCACCCCTTCCAGTTCATCCCTGAGCCCCAGGACCTGCCTTCTGAAACCCAGCTGAACCCAACCCTGCCATCACGGCCTGTGGCCCAGCCCTGCCAAGCTCTCCAGCCTCCAAGAGGCAAAGAAAGGTGAGGCGGGGGGCATGGGGGCCCCGCTGCCTCCTCCGGATGGGGCCAGCGGAACTTCCCAAGATAAGGGCGGCCAACAATGGGGGGCTGTGTGGTGCGGCCCCTCTCCCGGCCAGAGGAAATGAGTGGCCTCCGCACCATTAATCCGCTGCGGCCTGCGGCACCCGTTCGCAGGGTGACCCGGGTGGAGGGAGATGTTCCCAGCCCCCACCCGCTGTTCCAGCCAGAGGGGCTGTCCCTGCTACTCCAGACTCAGCTCCTTCCTGGCCCATAGGTGTGAGTAGGGGGCTGGGGGCAGGGGCGGAAGGGGGCCGCCGGGTTGGGGAAGCGGGGCCTGCGTTGGCTGCCTGACTGAGCCCAGCCCTGTGTGGGCCCCGGCAAGTGCCTCACCCCTTCTGGACTCCCTGCCACTCGCCGATCCCTGGGCTCCTTCCTTCTGGGCTGTTCTGAGAGCCTGAGGACACCACATGCCTGTAATTCTTGTCCTTCTGCCCCTCTTAGCACAAGGGCCTCAGGACACATGTTTTACCCAAATATGGGGGCTTGGATGGTGGGATTTTAGGCAGGAGGCGAGGCTGCTAGCTGGGATGTTTGGGCTTTGTGGGCTGTCACAGCCACTGCAACATAGGGAGTATGCATGGCCCTGCACCATTCTGGGCCTCAGTTTCCCCTTCTGTACTGTGAGGGGTGGGACTCGACGACCATCCTGTGGAGGATGGGCCACTGTGGTCAATGCCAGGGGATGGGAAGCCAGGGAATTCCACAGGTCCCCCAAGTTGCGCCTTAGCCACTGACCAGCTGTGTGAATCTGGGCAGATCCCCCCCTGCCTCGGGGCCTTGGTCTTTTGGGTTAAATGGGGCCCCTGCCCAGCCAGCTCACAGGAATTCTGTGACAATGCATGCAGATGGGCACCTGTATGCCACACAGGGAGGAAGCAGGTGGCTTTGTCCCAGGAGTGGTTTGCCTCAGTCCCGGAGTCCCTGAAACACATCAGTGCCCTCCCCAGCCCCCTGCCCAGGCTGCCATCACTCCGCAGGGCTGCGTGTCCTGGGGGTGGCCCAGCTCTCTAAGAGCAAAGGAAGAAAAGTGACATTTGCTGAATCCCCACACTGTGCATGGCCCTGCGCCACAGCGTCCCTAAGCATGCTCTCCGCTGATCCTTAGCACAGCCCTCGAGGTGGGAATTCATGCTCCCATTTTACAGATGAAAAAGTTGTGGCCCAGAGAGAGAGTGACTTACCCATGGTCACACAGACGGTATACGACAGAATCAGGGCTCGGCCTGGCCTGAGCTCACTGCACTGCACCCCAAAGCCCACTCCCCACCCTGCCTTTAGATCAACCTTGACTACATGAAAGTGTTAACCTGCGTCTGATCCAGCTCCGAGACCCTCTCTGGTCCAGTAAGGGATTCACTGACAAGATGCAGGGCCTGACCACAACACCTGCCCTTCCCCGTTTCTCTCTGTCAAACCCCAGCTCCTTCCGCTGCTGGCGTAGGCAGGATAAGCTGTGGCTCTGGCGGGACAGATGGATTCCGTGGCATCATGCAGACTTCCCTCCCCGGCGCCGGCTGGACCCGTAGGTGGAAACACAGCCCGTTGCCTCCTCCTGGTGCTCAGAATGTCTCAGATTTTGGATCTGGGTTCTTCAGTTCTCTGTTTCTTGGGATCTGTGAGTCTGTGCTGGCTTCTCTGGAACCTCCCAGCCTGGGCTGCCCTGCCCCAGGCTCCTGCTGTCCCGGCTGTGACCACCCTGAGGGCCATTATTCTGTCTACATGTGCTCCTCCCCACCTAGCCATCAGCTTTCCTCCGGGCGGTGGGTCTGCTGGGTCTCTGTGTCAGCCCCCAGCACAATGCCAGGCGTGCAGCACACCACAGGGAGGATTTATTGAATGAATAGATGGGGTTCCTTCATTTTATCTGGTACCTTCTCTCCACCCTTGGCATGAAAAGGACATTCAAGGTGGGAAGAGAAGACCCGAGATTGTGCAGTGAGGTGGCCTTTGACCTTCCTAACCCGGGATCAGGTTCTAGATGTCAGCGCAGCAGCCCTGGGGCACACACTGCAGGGGGCAGCTCAAGGCCCTGGCTCAGGCCACAGCTGCCTTCTGGCCAGCTGTTTTTAAATCCTGCCACCTGCCCAATCACTGAGTGCTCACTCTGTTCCAGGCCCCAGGCCAACCCATTGTCCCCACAGTGAGGTAGGTGCTGTGTCCCCAATGGCAGGTGAGGAAACTAAGTTCAGAGAGTAGAAGGAACTGGCCCAAGGCCGCCCAGCTTGGAAGAGGTGACATAGCACTTCCACCCCGTCCCATCCCGATGTGGCTCTGCTGCCCAGTCTCTGGGGGCAGCTCCAGAGGAGGACTTTCTTCTAGACAGAGATGGGATTCCCTTGGAATGAGGGAGTGAGCCCCCAGCCCGTGAGGGATATAAGATGGGCGAGATGGACACCTGGTGAAGATGCAGCAGAGACATGACACACTCCAAAAGGACTTCAGTGTGAAGCAGTCTGTCCCAGGCTTCAAACCCTGTCCACTCTAGAGCAGCCGTGCCCGGGGCCGCCAGATGCAGGTGGATGGAGCCCTGGAGAGCTGGCCTGGCTGCAGACGTGTTGTGGGGTGTCGGCACTTGGCAGCTGGACCATGAGGGAGAAGAGGCGGGAGCTGGCAGAGTGAGAGCAGTGAGGGGCAGAGCTTGGAGGAGGGATATGGGAGGGAGCCAGGGGAAGGCGTTTCTGGAGTGGAGCAGCCAGTCTGTCCTCAGGGGCCATGCAGGCCCAAGAGCCACCCCTGAGGCTCAGGCGAGGGGAGGCAAGGGGCAGCTGAGGGGAAGGGGCTGAAGCAGGTGGAAGAGGGGGAGCGCCTGGAATGTGTTTCCATGAGGATGGAAGGGGGTGAGGTGCTGCGTGGGGAGGGGGCTGGCCCAAGGGATGAGGGGGACAGGGATCCCAGGGATGGGACACAGGAAGTCTCTTCTGTGGGCCAGGTCAGGAGGAGGACAGAAGGGAGAATGGGAACAAATGCGGGTGAGTTTGGGCGACAGGAAGTTAGCGCATGTTCCCTGTGAGGCAAAGAGGGTGCTGTCTGGTGAGAGTGGAGGGCCCTGATGGCAGAGGTTTGCTGCTGAGGGAGCGGGGGAGGGAGAGGACCAGAGAATGTGGGGGTACGGGACACGTTACCTCTGAGGACCCGACAGGCGGACGCGGACCCACAGCGCTGCTCACAGCTAAGGCTTAGCTGTGGTGGTAGGAGCCGGGCCGTGACTCAGGCAGCCAGACTCCAAGCCGAGCTCTTAACCACTGCACGCCCCCCTTCATAGTAGCCACTAATGTTTTCAGAGGACTCAGGAAGTGCTGCGCCGCACCGAGCACCACTCTGTACAAGTGTTATCTTGTCCAACAACCCTATGAGGCAGGAACAATTGACGTGGACACACAGACACACACGGACACACATGGATACACATGGACACGTACAGACACACGGACACATGGACACATACATACACACACGGACAAACAGATGCACACAGATACACACGGATACACACGGACACATACAGACACACACGGACACACAGACATACATGGACACAGACGTGCATGGACACACACGGACACACAGACATACACGGACACACACAGACACACACGGATACCCACTTACACATACAGATACACAGACACATGGACACACATGGACACACACAGACACACATGGACACACAGACACACAGACACGCACTGGTTCACATCCAACCTGGGGAAGGAGCGTGTTGGGGGGAGAGGCGGGGAGCATGTGATTGAGAGCCCCCCTGCCCTCTGGCTCCACATCATTCCTTCCCTCCCCACCCTTACCCTCCAGCAGGTGCCACACCCCTCTGACTGTGTCTCCTTGGACTCCCTTAGATTCTTTAACAGTTTTTACACTATTCTCCCCTGCCCCCCAGAGCCCTGGTTTGCGCTCCAGATGGGAGTTGAGAGGACTGAGAAATGTAAGTCCCAGGCCCATATGATGGAGGACTCCAGGCCCTCTCCTCCAGGGTAGGCTTCCCGGTGTTGGGGGGCTCCCCCCGCACCCCCATACCTCACCTACAGCCCGAGCACTCCTGGGAAAGGGCCCTCAGAGCTGCGGGCAGCTGGGGCAGAGCAAGGCCCCTCCAGCACCTGCCTGGGGTGGCTTGGGGAGTTGCCAGGTTCATCGTCCCTGGGCAGTGCCTGACCAGCCAGATGAAGAAAGGGGGCCTTGGGCTGGCCCCGTGGCTTAGCTCCGCTACTGGCGGCCTGGGTTCAGATCCCGGGCGCGCACCAACACACCGCTTCTCTGGCCATGCTGAGGCTGCGTCCCACATACAGCAACTAGAAGGATGTGCAGCTATGACATACAACTATCTACTGGGGCTTAGGGGGGGAAAAAAAAAGAAAGGGGGCCTCTGCGCCTCCCGTCATGCCCTGCTCCCTCTCGGAGGTCCTTCCTCCCTTCTGGGTCCCCAGAGAGCACTGGCTGCGTCTCTCCCCACCCCTGGGCCACCCAATTGCACAGACTAGAACTCTCTTCGGGGGACTCCCCCCACCCCCGGGCTGCACGGATTCTATCACATTTCAGATTTTTCCTGTTCTGTATTCTAGTCCCTGCCCACCCATCAAGCCATCCATCCATTCACCCATCTGCCTTTGCGCCCACCCTTCCTTCAGCCAGCATCTGTAACAGAGCGCATTACTAGATGCCAGGGACATAAAGCCCTGCCCCGCCCGGCACAGGGCCACAATGAGGTTCACAGAGCTAATGGCTGGGAACATTCCAGGGAAGCTGCTGGGAGCTGTGCCCCGGGACAGGCTTCTGCTCATTTCTAGGGCAGAGGAACACCGCGGCACGACCCTGAAGGCTTGGAGCCACCTGGTGCCTTCTGGGAATTGAAGGATCTGTCTGTCTGGAGCCCAGAGGGGAGGAGGGGAGGGCCTCGGGCTGGGGCTGGAGGTGAAGACAGGGCTGGGCTGTGAGGGCCTCGGGGACTGGGTGAAGGAACTCCGACTCTGTTCTGTGGGTGATGGGGAGCAGAGAAAGGATCCCCAGTGGGGAGTTATAGGACCAGATCTGTATGGCGCTGGTGTGGACAGCCTGTGCTGTCTCCATTACGAATATAGAGGCCTTCAAAGAAGACACTGCTGGAGGTGAGGGCTGCTGAGCCCCCTCAGCGGGAGGAGAAGGAGCTCTGGTGCCCCTACAGAGTTGAAGTCTGAAGCCATAGCCAGGAGTTAAGCTGGAGAATACTAGAAGATCCATAAACTTGGGCATGGTTCTTCCCCTTGCCGGGGTCCCATGGAGAATCTTGACACAGAAGGGGCCTGTGGGCTGGTCCTATAGAGGAAGAAAAGGATTAGGGAGAGGGTGCCCATGCCAGCCACTCTGGGGGAGCCCCAAGGATAGAGTGGGGCCTATGTGGTAGAGGAGAGCAGAGGAGGCTGGGCAGGTCCCAGTTGTACAGGGTGTTCACTGCACAAGGGCATCAGCTGAGGGGCTGAGTAGGTGGTAAAATCTTGGCATGGGGCTGCATATGCCCACATAGGGTACCTTTCTCACATTCACAAAGGCACCATAGAGGCTTGCTGGGGCCCTGGGGCCATGGGAGAGAGAAGGGAGCCCAGGAACAAATTCAGGAGCTGAGAAGGCAGGAGCATCGTAGGGCCTATCACTGTCTGTCTCTCGGTCTCTCAAAATACAACCTGATTTTCCTCCAGGCGAGGAGGGGAGATGGGCCTTCACTGAGCTCACTAGGACCCAGCCTGAGGAAATGGGGCTGTGACGGAGCCCCCCGCTGACTCTGGAGCCCCCAGCTGATTCAGGCCCTGGGTGACCCCACGGCAAAGTTGTGTGGCTTGGCCGGGAGAGAGGAGGTCTGGCAGGGTGACCTTGAGTTCTGCTGCTGCTCTGCTGGGCACTCTCAGGCTGTCCCCAGATGACCATCTGAAGGGTGAGGTGGCAAATGAGATGGTGCCACACTTGCACTTATCTCCAGGAGGCAGCGAGGGGTGGGGAGACTGCCGGGGCTGAGCTCAGTGTCCGGCCCGGGCCTCGTTCCACTCACTTTGTGGCGGTGGCACATCAGTGTCCCCCTCTGCAGCTCAGTGTCCTCATCTACACAGAGGTGGCGTCTGAGGCCTGCCCACCCGACTCTTTAATCTCAGACCCTAATCCCTTACCTGTACATACCTTTCCCCTCCATCACCTCATCCGATTTCATTCCCACCTGAATTAGGCAGACTTCATTAGCCCTATTTGACAGCGGGAGACATGGAGGCTCCAAAATTGAGGCCCAAGACCACGGAGTGGGGTGCAGGTGATGATGCTGGAATCTGCTCCTGGAGGCTGGGGCAGTCTCCCTGCCCCTCGGGCCTGGTGGCCGCTGTGAGGAGGCCAGATGCCCGCCCGCCCCCACAGGAAGGGCATGTGGTAGGGAAGCTCGGCGGGCCTGGAGCTGGAACAGCAAGGGGTTCAGGAGGTGAGAGACCCCTCACCCAAATGGGGTCACTTCCTCCCATGGCTTTCTGGGCGCCCCTTCCTCTCCCACACGCCTCTCAGCCCAGCGCTGTCTTCTGGAGCAGCACGGGATCCTGGCCTTCAGGCTGGGCGGCACAGGAGGCCTGCCAGGCGGCTCTGAGTCTGGGTGTTTTCTGCAGCTCTCAAGACGGAAAGGGAAGCCTCTGCTGGACCTGGCACGGGGCCTCAGCCTGGAGGGGCTGCAGCCCCTGGCTGCCCCAGGGGACCCTGGGGTTTCCGGCCCCTGCCCTATCCTGGGGGGTCCCTTCTGCACACCTGGAGTGCATCCCTCTGATTCCCTGAGACCCGCTTTGTTCGCATGGACAGGAACAGCTCCAACAGGGGAGGGTTTCTCGTTTAGCCATGCGCTCATCCTCCCTGCTTCAGCCCTGGTCTCACACTCCACGTCAGGCAGCCCCAAGGGCAGCCCAACTGCCAGAAGGGAAACTGAAGCGCCGCATGGGGCCCGGACTGGCCCAAAGCCACACTGCCTGAGGACCCTGTTCTGTTCCCGCTGCCCTCTGCCAAGCCCTCCCGCCTTAGCCCAGCCCTCTGGGGCTCTGCCACGGGGCCCAGACTGGTTTTAACGATCTGAGAACAATGAGGCTCCCACCTCTCCCAGGTTTAAGTCCCAGCTCCTTGGCCCAGCATGTCAGGATCTGGCCCTGCGACCTGTTCCATCCGGGTCTCCCCTGACTGCCACCCCCCGAGCCAGGCTTCAGCCCCGTATGCATTTGCACGTCTCACCTCCCAGCTCCAGCACGAGCGATCACCACAGCAGCATGCCCGTGCGCAGGTCCACAGTCTCTTGACTCACACGTCCTCCCAGGTCCTCCTATGGCCATATCACATGGTCCACCACAGTTACCAGGGCCACTGGGATGTGGGGAGACGTTCTCAGAGGAGGGGGCGTGAGCCCGGGGGGCTTCTATCGTGGTGAAAGCAGGATTTCCAATGGGGCAGACTAGTGGGCGCTGAGTCTAAGAGCTCCCAGGCCCTCGGGCTCATCTAAGCCAAACTCTGCCTTGTTAAAGCCAGAGGCTGAGGCCAGAGAGGGCCAAGGACTTGCCTGTGGCCACACAGCACGTGGGTGATGACGCCACATAGCAGGGGCATACGCACAGCGTCCCATAGTCCGCAAGTCTCCCATTGCCTCATTTAATCCTCACAAAGACTATGTAAGGGAGCCCTTAGTGTCCCCAATTTCTAGATGGGTAAACAGGGCCTCGGAACAGGGGCCACACAGCTATGGAATGGAAGAACCGGGAGAGAACCCAGTCTCTCTGAAGCCAAAGTCTTGGCCTCTTATGGTTGCACAACATGGTGAATGTAATTAACGTCACTGATTTGTACCCTCAAAAATGGTTAAAATGGCAAATTTTACCCTATATATTTTTTACCACAATTTGAAAAATCAATAATGTAATGTACAAAAAAAATCTTTGAATTGCATACTTTAAATGGGTGAATTGTATGGTATGTGAATTACATCTCAACAAAGCTGTTTAAAAAAACAAGTCCTTGGCTCTTAACCAGGACACTGCAGACTCTTGTCTCAAGGAGCTCTCAGTGCAGTGGGGGACAGACCCCTGAACGGACATGCCCCGCACGGCAGGAGGGAGCTCTGCTGGGGAAGTACCGAGAAGGGGCCCTTAACCAGATGGTTTTCAGCCCTGGCTGCAAGACAGACTCACCTGTGGGGTTTCGTAGCTGCCCAAATGCCCCGGCTCCACTCCCTGGACATTCTGATGCTGATCACACCACGCTGAGACCATTGCCCTGTGACCACTGTCACCCTGCTGGCAGAGGTGACACAAAGTGGGTTTTGAAGGATGAATAGGAGCTACAGTCTGGAGAGGTTTGAGGGAGAAAAGGGGGTCCAGAGAGAGGAAGCAGTGTCTGCAAAGGCCTAGAGGTGTGAGCGGGAGGGGCTGGATGTGGTGTGTATAATCAGACCCCGGGGGCCAGCCTTGGAGAACCGTGCGAACTTCTGCTCTGGAGCCAAAACCAACAGAGGTGCAGCAGACGCCCCTGGGCACCCTCCCTGCCACCTTCCCCACCCTAACCCCCACCACCTGAGGCCTTCTCAGCCCATCAATCAAGAGCCTATCTTTACTGGGTGACCAAGACTGAGCTCTGAACTTCCAGCACCGTCTCTTGTTTCTCACCTCTCAAGGAAAGAAGCCCGGAGTCCGCTGAGGGAGCATCTACTTCAGCCTCCAAGGGGACCAGGGACACACCGCTCTGAAGTGCTGCTCTCTGGAGAGTGGGGGCCCTGGGCTCCGGGCTGGGGGGTACGGCTGCACCAGCTCTGTGCGTGTGTGTGTGTGTGTGTGTGTGTGTGTGTGTGTGTTATAACCCTCAGTTACCTCATCGGTGAACTGGGGATAATGCGTCTACCTCGCCTATATTAGAATCATCATTCAAGAGCTGTGAGGAGATTTGTGGTTGCCAGGGGCTGGGGGAGGGGGGAGTGGGGAGTGACTGCATAATGGGTACAGAGTTTCCTTTTGGGGCGATGAAAATGTTCTGGAACTGGACAGTGGTTGCACAACATTGTGAATGTACTAAATATGTCACTAATGATCACTTTTATGTTTTGTGTATTTTAAAACAACTAAATTTTTTAAGCTGATGGATGAATGAAAAAAAGAGCTGGTAAGGACTATCGTGATAGAAAACGCGGGGCCGTGACAGGTGCCATTCGTGGAACATCTACTGACTGCCAATGCTGGGTCCAGATGGGTGAAACGCTGGGGGCCTTGAGCTGACGGAGCCCCTGGACTCGTCAGCAAACTTTGAGCCCTTAGGAGAAGGAGGTCTTCCCGGAACAGGCAGAAGGACACTGGGACACTGCTCAGAGGTGCAGGCAGCGCAGTATTTCAGGGGGACATGGGGAGCATATGTTGTTTTGCCTCCCACCTGAAAATCCCCTTCCTGTCAGGGGGACTCCTCCAGTAACCGAGTCTTGGCAGGAGGCAGGGGCCCAGGTCTCCCCCTGGTCCCTCTCCCCTCAACCCTGCCCCTCCCTGTATCTAGGCCAGGGCATGGGACTCGGTCTCAGCCCATCAGGCGCCTGGCCAGGGCTTTGCATCTTGAAGGAGTGACCTCACTGCCACCAAGACAGTGGGAGGGAGGTGGGGATAAAGGTGGAAGGAGGAAAGAAGGGAGCAAATGTATTCATTCAAGACACTTTTACTGAGTGCTTACTACACACCAAATACAGAGTGAATGAATGAATGAGTGAGAAAATCAGAGGGTGGGTGTGTGTGCTGGCAGCCGGCCCTTGGTGAACCTGGGGGGCTGCCAGGGGAGCCGAGCGCCTGGCAGGGAAGCCTGGGTGGGCATGGTGGTGAGTGGTCCTGGCTTGATCACAAGGGTGCCCACTGGCGTTCTCTTTCAGAGGCCGGGCAGGGGGTCCAGGCCGTGACAGGCCGCGCACCCCATAAAAGCCCTGATTTACGCCACAGCAGCCTGCTGACCGCGATGTCGCCTGCGCCCGGTTATTTATTTGTGAGAGCCAAGCTGGGGTCTGGCTCCTCCGTCCTTCCGTCTCCGTGTGCTCTAACCCCACATGGTGAGGACGACAGATGCCTTGGAATTATTTTGCAAGAAATGGCCGTGGAAAACTATTTGGCCTGCATTTGATGTCACCTCTTGTTACAGCATAATTTGTTATCCTGAAACACGCAGCAGCTGGAGGCCTGGAGGGGAAGATGTTCTGGGAGGAGGCGAGGGCTCCCTGGGCAGGGATGGCGGCGTCACGGGGCAGCAGCAGAGCACGCTTCTGCCACGCAGGCCTGGGCCTGACCCCGCCAATGCCCCTCATGACCGTGGACTATCTGGGCCTTGTCCCACATGGGTAAAATGGGGATGACAGAGGGTTGAACGACGTCATTCATAGAAGCACTAAGAATAGTGCCCGTCCCCCAGTAAGATTCAACAAATGTTTGCTATTATTCCTGGAATTGATGATCATCCAAGGGAGGTTTTAAAGAATGAGAAGGGAATAGGGTGAAGAGGTGTGTTTTCTGGCACAGCATGAGCAAAGAATGGAGGGGAGAACCAGAACTATCATTCAGTGTAGCTGAAACAGAAAGAAGGAGCAGGGAGCAGTGGAAGGGGATGCTGGAGAAGTTGGTAGGACCAGGATGAAAGGCCGTGGACGCCAGGGCAATAGGGGGCCATAGAAGGGCTGTGAGCTGGGGAATGACACGATGCGATTTCCCCTTACAGAGCCCTCAGGCTGGGAGGAGAGCTGGGCCACGTCTGCAGCCGAAAGGCCCCGCCCGAGTTTGCTGGGCTGCCACAAGGAGGTGCCACAACCGGTGGTTAAAGCAACAGCAATTCGTTCCCTCCCAGTTCTGGAAGCTTGAAGTCCAAAATCCAGGTGTCTGCAGGGCCTTTGCCTCTTTCTGGTGGTGGTGGCCAGCAATCCTTGGCATTCCCTGGCTTGTGGCCGCATCCCTCCAGGCTCTGCCTCTGCTGTCACATGTCCTTCTCCCTGTGTGTCTGTGTCTGTGTCTCGTCTTCTTATAGGGACACCAGTCACACACATTTAGGGCCCACCCTACTCCAGTCTGACCTCATCTTAACTAATTACATCTGCAAAGACCGTGTCTCCAAATACAGTCATATTCACAGGTACCTGGGAATTCAGGATTTCAACATTTTTTTTGCCCGGGGGGACACAATTCAACCCACAACAGGCCCCAATACCCTCTCTGTCCTCAGTCCTTCAGTCATCAAGGAGCCCAGGGGCTCTGGATTCCAGGACCTATTCAGTGAGGAATGTTCCCTCCTTTTGGTTAGAAGCAGTGTGGCGAATCATAATATTCTGGGGACACAGCAAGCCCCTAGGGAATCATAGGAAGGTGAACCTCTGACCAGGAAGGGAGGGGAGGAGCCACTGCTGCAGGGCCCAGAGTGGGGTTCGAGGTCCGGGCTGGGGTGGGATGGGGAGAAGGGGTGGCTTTGAAGCTTTCAGAGAGGGAGAATCTCGTAGTCAGCTGCAGAGCAGTTTGCTGCAGTCAGGTACCTGGCTGCCGGAGAGCTTGGGCAAGAAGCAGAGCTGAGTGAGTGAAGAGAGAGCAGGGCAGGCCAGCCAGAGCTAGTGGGGACCAGCACGGTCACTGGGGTCCCTCTGGCCAGCTTTGACCAGTCAGCCTTGCTGCCCAAGGGTCACAGGCATGGAAGGGTCTCTTTGGAAGACCCTTGGCCTCCTCTCTGCAGCCTTAAAGGCAGAGGCATCTGGAACTGACTTCTATCTGTGCCAGAGCAGAGGCCCAGAGAGGACAGGGACATCCCCCAAGGTCACACATGGGCCCACAGTAGATGGGAGGCTGGACCTCATGCCTTCTGCCTCCCAACCCCCAGCTCTCCCACCGCCCCAGCTGCACGGGTGCTTCCGGCCCTGGACAGAGAGGGGGCCACGGTGTCCTCGCAGGCTGCCCTATCTGGGACTCAGGACAGGGAACTGGTGACACTGTGAGGAGGAAGGATGGGGGGACTGGCTAGGCTGAGGGGCCCCGTGCACCAGAGGTAAGGGCACAAAAATGCCTGGGGAATTACAAGGAATGTCCTCACTTCCAACCCGGGCAGGGAAAGTATCCCGTAAACCCGAGAATTTCAAGGGTAACAGGAGAAGGGATGGGAGTGGGAGGTGGGAGTGGAGTTCGGAGCCCTCTGGAAGGGTGGAGAGCTCCAGGTGGGAGTAGAAGAGGGTACAGCTCGGTGGGTGTGAAGTGACAGGCTTAGGGCAGCGGGAATGTGTATGTGTGTGTGTGTGTGTGTGTGTGTGTGTGTGTAAAGGGCACAACTTGAAGGGAGAGGGGCACTAAGAGAAGGAGGAGGGTTTAATTTGTGGGGAGGACAGCTGATTATGGCCCTCTGCAGAGCGGAGGTCTCAGAACCCTGGACAAAGCCGGTGGGCACCACTGCAGAGAACGCAAAGTGAGGCCCAGCAGGACTGAGTGGTTCTTCCAGTTTCAAGTTGCCATAAATCAGCTGTTCTGTTAGGTCTCTCAGGTGGGCTTAGGCCAGAAGGGTTCTTCACCTTAAGGCCTGGTGTTCCTGGACCCCTGGCAGGGGTGGGGGCCCGCCCCGGCCTCCTGAGGGCTAGAAACAGCCAGGAGCTGAGGGGGCAGGGCCAGGGCGCCTCTTATCAGCCTCTCCTTGTAGCTGGCCCCCTGGTCTCATGAGGGAGGACAGACACCCCTCAGCCCTCCCTCCATGATCCCTCAATCTCTGCCGCCAGGGCTGACTCTGAACCCCGAACCCCAAATTCAGTAAGAGAACATGTGATGGGTCACATGTCCAAGCTGGTCCAATCCGGAGTCCGGATCCCTGGTGGGTAAACACAGCCGCCAGGGTCCCACCCTCCACGAGGCCTGTGAGTTCTCAGGGGGCTAAGCCCACCCCAGAAGGTACCTGCTTACCAGAAACAATCAAAGATTAATCAAATTAAAAGGAGAAAACAAATTCACAATGATAGACAGGGAGCGTACATAGCACATTAAGGAAAGCCTGGGCACAGAGGGAATACAAAGGAGGACAAAGAGAAGGCTTCAGACAGGTCCCAAGCTCTGCCACAAGGCACGGAGGCCCGCGGCCGGGGCCTCCCCAGGGCTGGCATCAGCGCTGGTCGTGAGGGGAGAAGAGCGGAGAGCAGAAGCCTTGGCTGCCCTGCATGGTGGGGACCCCACGCCGCTGTGTGACCCCTGTCTGCCCCGCTCACCACTGTACTGGCAATCGGGTCACCTCTCCGACCCTCAGTTTCCTCGTCTGCCAACTGGGGGCGCTCTTCTGCCTTCCCTCTCAGGACTGAATGAGAAGATGGATTTTAACAAGTGGCTGGCCCGGGGTCTAAGAAGCAATAGGTGCTTGGCACGTGCTAGTTCTTTCCATTTCTTTCCTCCTACACCAGGGTCCCACAGACTTTCAATAAAGGATCTGCCCTGTTGTGAAGATCAACCTGAGGTGCTTCTTGCCGCCTGGTGAGTGTCGGGGCCTGGTTTACCTCCAGCTGCCATTTCCCCTGGAAGCCAGAGGCACATCCAAATGCGAGGGCAGACTGCTGGACAAGGGTCCCTGACTCAGCATTACTTGTGCCTAAACCAGTGCCTTAGGAGGTGCTAAGGACCCTAATAAGGCCAGCTACCATCAGTTCAATGTGCCCACGACATTCACGTTGCTAATCTGGGAGCAGTGGTGCTGGCCTTGTCTCCTCATCCGCCTCATTCTCCGGTGACCTTGGGGAGACAGCAAACCCTCTGTGGATGTTTGTCTGGCAGACTTAAACACAGGCCTGGAGCTGCTCTCCCCCACTGCTGGCTGCTGGCTCATGGGATAGAAATTCCATCTGCCTGGGTCTCTGAGGGCGGGCTGCTCAGCACAGGCCTGGGAACCGCATGTCCCTTGGGGAGCCTGGAGCCCTGAGTTCACCATTTGACCCCTCCCTGTCCCAGCCTAGCCTGGGGCGGCTTGGGACACCCAGTTCCTCCTGGAATCTCTGTTTGGGTTTGGTTTGGGGTTGGAGTTTGTTTCTATTCAGGGCAACTTGATCCCAACCCAGCCCCCAATCCCCCACGGCCCCGGCATCCTTGCCCCTCTGGAGGGGGCTTGACTTTGCGGACATGCTGACAGGGCAGGCTCCTCCAGACCTCCCACCAAGGGTACAGGGAGGTTCAGCTGACTTTGATGTCCCGAAAAGAGGCCCCCCAGCCTCAACCCCCTCTCCACCAATACATAAATAAGTCAGAGACCGTGAAGTCGAATGCTGTCCGGAGGAGAAAAACAAAAAAGAAAAACAGCCTCAGGGAGACACAGTAGCTGGGGTCCAGACACCTCTTGACCAATTCCTTACTCTGTGACCCAGAAGAAGACACCCGACCCCTCCGGGAGGCAGCTGAAATGCCAGCATGAATACCCGACCTGCGATGAGTCACTCGTGACAGATGGGCCAGGTGACTGCTATAGTCCCTTCCAATGCACAGCCGATTGATATTCTTTGTCTTTAATGTGCCTCTGGCCCACGCTGTGCTGTGGGTTAAAAGTGAGTAAATTTTAGTCCTGCCCTCAAGGAACCTGGAGGACAGGGGACTAAGTCCTAGACGGAAACTGTGCCCCAGAGAGGAAAGGCACCCAGAGCTGGTGGGCTGGGCCCTGAACCGAGAGTGTTACTCTCTCTACTTTACAGATGGGGAAACTCGGGCTTGGGCAAAAATGCGAACACCCCAGATTTATTGTCAGGGAGGGTTTGCAGTTAGAGGTGGACGCCCAAGAAAGGCTTCACCAGAGGCCTTATCTGTGCTCTTCCCTGGTGGCCTGAGATCAGTGTTCTCAGTGTGGCTCGTGGCCCAGCTTTGTCCCCAGGCACCTGGTTTTCCTGCCCTCCACCTCTGAATCCCGTCAGATCACCAAAGCTTTTCAGAGAGCCTGGCACTGTTCAGACCCTGAATGCCTCACCTCAAGAGAAAGCCTAGAACAGTCTTGAGACACAAGAGAACAGTTTATTGATCACCTAAAATTATCATGCACTTACTGGGATGAAACCAGAGGTCAGAGAGGTTGAGTGCCTGTCCAGGACCGAACACTGAGGGATGGGCAGAGTTGGGGTCAGACTCAGGACCATCCATCACCAGAGCCTTCCTCCCGACACTGAGGACACTGGGGTCTCGTGTAGGGCAGGAGCCCCACTGGGAGGGCCACAGCCTTCCACGCTTCTCACTTGCTGTGTGACCCTGGATGGAGGAGTTTTCATAGCTCAGGCTGCTATAACAAACTACCATAGACTGGGTGATTGAAACGGCAAACATTGATTTCTCACAGTTCTGGAGGCTGGGAAGTCCAAGAACAGGGTACTGGCTGACCTGGTGTCTGGTGGGGGTGCTCTTCCTGGTTTGCAGATGAACGCCATCTTGCTGTGTCCTCATGGCAGAGAGAAAGACCATCTCCCTTGTGTCTCTTCTTATAAGGCACTAATCCCATTCACGAGGGCTCCACCCTCATGACCTAATCACCTCCCAAAGGCCCCACCTCCAAATACCATCACAGTGGGGATTAGGGCGTCAATATACAAATTGGCGGGGACACAAGCATTCAGTCCACAGCACATGGATACCACAAGAGCTGGACTCTTGGGTCCAACCTAATGCTTTTGGCACCAACACGCTGGGGATTCTGGGATTCCATATGCAAAGATTCCGTGTTGTAAAAGGAATCTCTGGCTTTAACATAATATAATACTAAGATATCATTATTGTGGCTCTCTATGATTCAACGATTATAGGATTCTAGCCTTACATTAGTCTAAGGTTCCATTATCCTGTGATTCCAAGATCCTAGAATTCTATGTTCCCCTGAGAGCTTGGGCTCTGAGGATAGGAAAATCCAGCTGGAACACGGGGGGTGAAGAGGCAGCTTTCCATCCTACCCACTTTGCTAACAATGATGAGCAATGTGTTGTTTGGTTTTCATTGCATTCAAAGGAAAGCGCTGGGCTTGGCCAAGCCACATCAGAGTGTGAGGTCACCCGCCCCCGGCAGGGCAGCCCACGGAGCCAGAGGAGAAAGAGGGGGAAGGGAGTAGAGGGACGGGGAGAAGGAGGAGGGGACGAGGGCGAGGGGAGGAGGAAGAGGCAGCATCATCAGCCTCCTTCCAGGCTGGAGGCATCCAGTGCTCCATCCCCTTTGGTGAGGGTCTGTGTTGTGCCTGGCACTGTGCTGGACATAGGGGCCCTTTGTCACTCTTCTCTGGTCCCCACACACCACGCCGGGAGTGGCAGACAAGAACAGTGGGGGATTTGGATGAGAACAGGAGCAGGCGGTGCGAAGGCAGTCAGGGTGGGCTTCCAAGAAGAGGTAATATCTGTATCAGGAGTTGGGGGCAGCAGATCAGCAAGGGAAGGGTACCCGAGAGTCTGGGGAGTGACAGCTGGTTCCATGTGGCTTGGGCCTAAAAGGAGAAGGCAGCAAGTGGCGAGAGCTGAGGGTGCAGAGTTACTGGGGGTCAGTTCACGCAGGGCCTTGACTGCCGTGCTGAAGAGCTTGAACTCCACTCGAGGGCAGTCAGGAACTGGGGACAGCTTTCGTTGGTGGAGGGAGGTCACTGGGCACCCTGAGAATGTCATGGCTGAGGGGCCTGAGATCATGGGGTCCAAACCTTACTGTACAGCTGCGGAGGCGAGGCCCAGAGACAGGATTGCTCACAACCACCCGGTATATCAGCGCAGAGCTTGGGAGACTGCCCAGCTCACCCCCACCAGTAGATTCTGGCATGGGCGGTCCTGGCGAAGCTGCGAGATTCCCCCTGAAATTCGCTACTCCTTGGCCCTGCAACCAGATCCCAATGGCAGGCCTCTCCTCTGATGCAGGACCCCCGTCTGTGCCTCCTTGCCTCACACCCTGCCAGACCAGGTACAGGCTGACTCAGGTGGTGGGGCCAGGCTTCCCAGGTGAGCCCTCAGTGGAGCATTTCACCCTCACCACTGCGGGCCCAGCCACACTGGGCCGGGATGACAGACAGGCACAATCTGCACAGTCTTTGGTAAAGGGGAGAAAAGAGCAGAAGTTCAATAGAACAACACGGAAGCTGAAGCACATGGAGCGGTCAAGAGAGCCACAGGGTGGGTGGTGTGGCCTGTGCCGGCTTCACCCTGAGGCTGACCCAGAGAGACACAGTGACCCTCGTCCCCAACGGGCTCCTACAGGCCCGAGGACATGCACCCCCTCCCCTCCCCACTCAAGGCGCCAGTGAGGGAGAAACAGGTGCGAATAATGGGCTCAGAGGCAAGAAAAAGAAGAAAAGGTCTGGGGGAAGGAAAGAGGGTTGAAATACAGAGAGGACCACGGAACACCACTCAGCAGTGAGGGAGGAACTAGAGATGCACAGAGCAACCTGAATGGCTCTCAGGGACATCACACCGAGGGAAAGAAGCCAGTCTCAAAAGGTCACATACTGTTTGGCTCCTGTTAACGTAACATTCTTGAAATGATAAAATGACACAGATAGAGAATAGACTGGTGATCGCTAGGGGTTAGGGATGGTCAGTCTGGATGGAACGAATCTGGCAACATGGGTGGGACCAGGAGGGCAGCTGAGTGTCCAGAGGGGTGGGGACCATGAGGGGATGGAGGGCAGGGAGAACAGCCAGGCAGCGAGTGTGAAGGGCCGGTATGTGGAGGGGTGGTGGGACTCTAAGGGGCAGCATGAGGGAGATCTCTGTGGAGAGGGAACAGTTCTGCATCTTGACTGCGGTCGTGGTTACACGGATCTCCATGTGCGCTAAGACGATGCTGAACTACACACGTGCCTTACACGAAGGTCAAGGTCCTGGTTCTGATACTGACTATAACAATCTAAGCTGTAACCATCGGTGGAAATTGGGTGAAGGACACACAGCACCTCTCTGTACTAACTTTACAACTTCCTGTGAATCTATGATTATTTCAAAATAAGGACTCAAATGGCCATATTTGTGAGGGTCTATTCGTGGACTCTATTCAGTTCCATTGATCCATCTGTCTGTCCTTCTGTCAATAACACTTAGCCTTGATTACTGTAGCTATATAATAGGTCTTGAAATCAGGAAGGTGAGTCCTCCTACTTTATTTTCCTTTTGCCAAATTGTTTTATTCGAGTTTCTTTGCCTTTCTCTATAAATGTTAGAAAAATCTTGTATTTACCTACAAAAACAACCTTGCTGGGATTTTGACAGGAATCGAGTTAAACCTATAGATCAACTTCTTGGGAATCTATAAGTATTTCAACATAAAAACCAAAAAATTAAAAAAAAATAACCCAGAGAGGACAGTGGGGGCAAGGGAGAGCAGGGAGGAGGGAGGTGCTGACGTCCACTCTGAGGGGCACTCCGTCTGGATTGATGGATGGATGACCCGGGGCAGGGGGAGGGGGCATGTAAAGAATTGTTTTGTTCTATTCTTGACATTTGCAATATTTTTCCTGGTAAAAGGCAGTGAACATACATTCCCACTCTCCCATCCATGTGGGGTGAAATCAAAGAGTCCTGCCTTTGTGCAGAGGTCGCCTGTGACCATGATGTGGCCACCTCGGTCTGCAGAGCCGTTCCCAGAGGCTGGTCTGCCCTGCCTTTCCCAGGGGACTGTAGAGAAACCAGTTCCTGGAGCAAACTGAGAGGCAGGCAGCAGCTTCCACTGCCTGGCCCTCTGCACTCGCTGCCTCGCTGCTCTCGTTCCTCCCCGGCCATGGACCCCCGCCTCCTGGACACTTGGCTGCACCTCATGGTCTCACCCACGTTGCCAGGTTCCTTCCTCCCTCCAGCCTGACTACAGAGGCTCTTCCAGACCCTGAGCCTGTGACCCTCCCCACCCAGCAGCCCATTACGCTTTGGGTCATGGAAACCACCCTGCAAGCTTGGCACCACTACCAAGACCTCCTTAAGACAGGATGGAGCCAAAGCTGGATCCTCTGGCATATTCTACCTACAGGAAGAGGTAGCTTTCCCTGTCCTCAGTCTCTTGCCAGATGTCACAGTGCTGGAGGAGGTCACCCCTCCCCAGACCCCTTGGCTTTCTGGGAAGCCCCTTGGGATGAACTGCATGAGCATGTACAACAGAGCTCAGTGGAGTGTTGCTGCTGTCCATCCCTTAGCTTGAACATCCTTAATAAAGGCTGGGACCCGAGAAACAACACACTTGGTCAAATTTCAGGCAGTCGGTCAACTTAGCACCAGATGCTCTGGCCAAAAAATGGGCGCATCTTCACATTTATTATGAACTCCTGGGCCACTACCTAGAAATTGTCCCCTTCAAGATAAAGAACTCTCTCACCTCACGGTACCCACAATATCAATCAACATCACACACGTCTCTACAGATACTAAGGCCACGATATGAGACCTTGTCAGGATGCTCATTAGACCCTTCAGAGTTACAGACATTACTGGTAGTAACTAAGTCCCACATTGTCACTTCTCAAAATATACAACGCTGGGCTCTTGGAAGAGGCATTCAAGAGAACCTTCATGTCCCTAACAGGTCCCAGAGAGCCGGTCTAACTGAGAGACACAATGGGATCCTCCAACAACCCCTTTTAAAATTCCAGTCCAGCAAATAAACCCTAAATGAGCCTCTCTCTTGCCCCAGGCCTTTACCTAGCTTCATAGATTTCCCATCTTTCCCCATCCCGTAGGGCTAGAGGCCAAACCAAGGGGGCATACTCCCCTGGGACGCACTAACCATAGATTGTCTCACAGGCCAGGCAGATGCTCATCTGATAGGAGACTCGTCTGAACCTAAACTTCCCCCAGAACAAAAACCCGTCAGGTGCAGCTGCACACCATTCTGGAGACTGTGGTCTCATTACTATCAGTCTGGGTGTGGTCATTGATTTACAATCCAGACGCCCAAACCCTCCAAATAAGCCATTGTTCCAACCAAACAGGTGCTGAGGCTCACATCAGCTCCGGTGGGTACCCACTTGGAAAGGACACCCCAGGCCCACACTCCAGATGACATCGCCCTGGCCCAGAAGCTCACCGCTGGAGATGACGTTGCCTCAGACACTCGGTCACCTCCATAAATTAGAATCCTGCAGGTAATGATTGAGACATCCTGCCACCCGTAGCCTACTTCTAACTCCACTCTGTCTGTCCCTTCTGGGTTGATCTACACTGGCTTCTGATCTCTAAAATGGCCACACCCACTCTGGGCAGCTTCTGGCCACCCAATGGGGCTCTCAGTCTTCCCCAAATGTCTCCTGCCTGTCTAGAGTCCACACAGCGGGGCCTCCCGGAGCCCACTTCTCCAACTCCCAGACCTGGGCCACCAGACCTGTTGGGGCCCAAAGCACTGTGGCCACAGATTCTTTTGGCCACTTCTGCCTTCCATGGGAGGTGGTGCATTTGCCTACAAAAGTTGGGGCTGAACTTATCGGACAGGACTTCACCTGGGGCTAGAGGAACTGCTCGTCTGTCCCAGACTCTCCGCTCCTGGAAACAACTGAACTTGACCCAACCATATAGCAAAGCTGTAAAGGCCCTAGCGTCTGATGATGTGAACAATCCTGCCCCACCAACCTGCTCTTCTAGGGGACTTACTGGGGACAAAGTCAGACCCTGGGAAGCAGCTCTCAGGGTAGGATTTTAGGCATGGGGCAGGCCAGAGGAGATGATACTTTTAGGCCATGGAGTCGTCAATATCCCTGAAATCACATAACAGCAAAATGTCAGTCATGGGCAGAACTTCAAAGCACATTGAAATCTTCCAACATTTTTTAACAAGGACAGGAATGAATTTTCTCATTTCATGGAACCTGAAACCTGGGAGGTGTAGTGACCGTGCAGTGTCCTGCAACAAATATAGATTGGTGCTAGGGACAGGGAAAAACCATGAGCTGTGGGTAGACAGACCCTGGTCAAAATCAGGGTCCTTGATGACTTTAAACTAGTTACTTCACCTCTCTGGACCTCAGTCTCTTCATCTGTAATATGAGGCTAATAATCCCCACTTCACAGGACTGTTGGGGGATCAAACCAGCAAATGACTGTAATACGCCTGGCTCATCTCCTGGTGGCCGGCCTTGGAACTGTCATCATTCTCAGAACTCAGCTCCCCTCACAGCAGCCGCACTTGCTACTCAGGGAGCTGGCCAGAGGGGACAGTCACTGGGCCAGCCCTGTGCCTCTCCACCTCTGCCGATGGGCCGCCCGGCAGCTGGGTGACCAGCAGCTTACCAGTGACATCAGTCTGGAAGCGGCCAGACGCTCTCCTCTCAGACTCAGGGTGGCCGGGCCTCAGGACTTGGTGTGCCCAGTGTGCAGTAGCATCCGCTGAGGGTTGACTTGATCTTACCACGGTGGGACCTAAGATTCCTGCTCCAGCTGACACCACAATCCAGCTTCAAGTTCCTGCAGAATGTGGCACAGGCTCCTCCCAGGAGCCCCTGGGTATGGATTCTGGAGCTGTTGTGGGATCCTGGACAAGTCCTTAAAACTCTCTGAGCCCCAGTTACCTTGTCATGAAAATAGGACATATAAACCTAGCTTTAAGGTTGTGGTGAGATTTAAAAGCAAGAATGCATGGAGAACGATTAGCTCAGTACTTGGAACACGGTATGCACTGAAGCATTAACTTTGATGAAGGACACTCAGTCAAGTTTTGCTGAATGGATGAGCATCCCTTTGCCCATGCTACAGAAGAGGAAAACTGAGGCCTGGGCAAGCGAAATGACTGGCTCACACTAGTGGCTAGTATCTAGAGTACTCAGAAGTCAAAGCTCTGGCCGCCTCCTTCCCAGTCTTTATTCCTTCCAAGGAGGCCCCTTCTGATTGGATTCAGGGGAAACCTTTGGTCTCTCTGCCCATTTGGCAAATCCCAGAGTGTCTGGATCCACTCACACAGCTGCAAGTGGACAGGCCTGGGGAAGGGAAAGGAGATACAAATCCTGGTCTTGCTCCAGCCCGTCCCCAAGTCTGGACATTCCTGGAGCCACACCCTGTCCCCAAATCCCTCTGGAAAACTTGGCAGCCTTATTTGCAAAGAGGAGGAGAAGGGGGTCTGAAGTCAGCCAGGGAATGTCAGAGAGGGATGGAGAACATTCCATGTGACCCCACCACAGCTCCAAAGCACTTACTGTCCTCCAGATTGTGGACAGCCAGCAAGAACTGGCTTCCAGCCCTGACTCTGTCCTGAATGCGATGGGTGATCTTAGGTAAACCATTTTGCCTTTCTGTGCCTCGGTTTCCCCGTCTGTGAAATGGGAAGTTGAACTTGAGCAGGGGTCTTCAGTCCATCAGTAGGAAGCAGAGTTTCCAGAACAAGGCCCATGACCTCCCTGCTCACAGGCCCCACACCTACCCCCAAGTGTCCAAGAATTTGGCTGCTGGTCTTTCATTTATCATCCTGCTGGTTTACAGGTACCACAGCCGGCAGGCTGATTACTCAACAGGCTTCTTACAGTCCTCAGTGACTAACAGATTCTTTTTCTGTTTGTGTTTTAAAGCCATAGCAATAACATTGGCTCTCAATGACACCGCTGAAATCACTATTCGGCCTGACGGTACCTCCACGATAAACAAACCAGCAGAAACATCCCTTCTTAGAGAAAGAGGGCCTCTGCTCCTCTTGTGGTGGGGGCAGGTTCTTTGATAGTGAAGCTGGTGTCTGTCGGGGGTGGGGTGGATTTATGAAATGTTGAGAATCATAGGATTAGGTCACTTCTCGGGTCCCTTCCAGCTCTGACCTACACATTAGACCTCACCAGAGGGAGGAGTTGAACAGATACCATCTTCCCCTGGAAAGTTCGAGTGTGGGGTTAAGAGCCCGCTGGGAGCCAGACAGCCCAGCTTTCGGTCCTGGCTCTACCATTTGCTGGCTGGGTGACCTTGGGCAAGTCATATCCTGTCTCTGAGCTTGACTTCTTATCCGAAAAATGGGGAGAAGAAGCTGACCTCCCACGGGAGGTGGAGGGCGTGGAACACACCAGGAAGCACTTAGCACAGAGCTTGGCATAGAGCAGGAGCTCAAAAGCTGGGCATGTTAATAGTGGGTAGACATTGAGCCCTGGGTAGTGGGCTGGAGCACAACAGGCTGGGAAGGGTTAGGGCTGACACCAGGGGGCACTTACTGGGGAGTCAAAACCCCCAAGAGGGCAAGTCAAGGGCTGGTCACTGTCAAGGCCACCTGGCCTCTCCTTTTCTGACCAGTTTTATCTGTCAAAACTGCAAGGAACAAAACAGCCCAGCACAACACAGCAGCCCCAGTGCCTGTCCTGTAAAATTGCTCAATTGCTCAGAGGGAGGCAGCAGGGGCTGCCTCTGGTCTGGCTCCTGCCTCCCTGGAGGGGAAGGGGGGCAGCACCTTCTGTGGCTGTTTGACTCCCTCCTCACAAGGATTCTAAGCTCCCTGGCTTCTTCCGGGGCTGGAGGAGCCCGAGGAGCCCGCGTCTCACCTGCCACGGCGGGAGGTCCTCACCGACAGCCATCTGCAGGCTCACTTCCCTCCAGCTGTGCTTCTCCACCCTATGGGCCCAGGGCCCCCTTTATTATGCTGAAATGGCCTTCATAGATAATATAACCTACCTTCACACACAATGAAAACGCCAGCGTAACCAGTGGTGAGCTGGTAAATGTTTAACAATCCAAGCTCTGAAGGAAAAAAATAAAACTTGATTTCTATCTTTCGCCAATTTCCGTGGTGTAAATACTTCCACCACGGCTGATTTCAAACCACCCACATGACATCAGCCAACGCAGAGTTGGGAAGAAACGCACACGATCTGCTCTCGTGTGACTTGGCTCCAGCGCACCACTGAATAAGACTGAAATGAAATAAATGGAAAGTAATTTATATGAAAATACATATTTCACTATTTTCGTGCCCAGGGCCAGCTACCCTACGAAGAAGGAACACAACGGTCTGTATGTAGGCTCGCTGTGACTGCAACCGCTGAGCGTCCAGACGGGCCGAGTGGCTCAAACATCACGAGAAGTGCTGCGGTGGTGACGTCATTTTTCTGTAATGGTGCGCCAGTCTCAACAATGATCTGAGCAAAGAACAATCTTCTTTTAATTTGCAAGGTAGCTGCATTCCTGGAAAATTCAGGGTGTATTAGAGTCAGGCAAAAAAATACTTTGTTCTTATACATAAAACAGAGTTAGGTTTGAGGCACACGAGATTATAAGCAGGCTTTTCATTCCCCTAAACGTCCCACAAGACGTTCAAATGTCCCTACTCCTGAAATGCCAGTGGAGATCCCCAATCATGTGACATCCAAAAATCACTCCCACTGACTTTCGGTACTGCCCGTTGGTTTGGTACTTGCCACCTATTGAGACCCACAGCCCCAAACACACACCCCTCGACCCCCACCAGGCCACTCTCCAAGACCCCACCATACTAGGAGCTTTGTGAATTTGCTTCCTTCCACTTGGAATTCTATCTTCCAAATTTTGACCTCAAGTTTAGCCAGCCAGCCAGCCAGCCAGCCATCTCCTCCGTGTCAGGCCCAGGATTGAGACCTAAGGACCCAGGATGAAGGCAATCTGACCCCTTTCCTCAGGGAGTGCCCAGGTAAGTGGGAAGACAGACATACAGAGAGACATCACAGACAGTGACAATGCAGCATGCCCAGTGAGACAGCAGAGGTGAGTGTCTTTGGCCAGTGTAGTTCACAGGCAAGAACGCTAGCTTTGGTCTAGAACACCCGAGGGTGACCCCTACCTGGGCAAGTACTCACTGTGTGACCTCAACAGAGTGACCACACTCTCTGGACTTCAGTTTTTCTCAGCCATAAAATCAGGAGAGGTAAAAAGCCCAACCTCCCAGGGCTATTGTACAGATAAATTGGGATAAACTCGTGGTGGGCCCCTATGCCCTGGCAGGGGCCTCAGACAATCAGAAACGGCCAGTCACTGGTCACTCCTAATGGACCTGTGTTGCTGGCTACCGACTCCTGAGGCAAAGAGGCTGTTCTGTGGAGACCAGGTTGGGCAGATTCCATGGACAGGACAGTTAGTAGATAGTCCTGGGCTTCCCAAACCAAGAGTCACAGTGAACTTAACTTCCAGGGCTGGCCGAGTGCCCTCACTGGGCCCTTATCTCGCTGGGCAGGATGCTCGGCCGGGTGAGGGCCCACCACTCACCACACTGAGCCCCTGCTCTGGGCCAGCCCTGATGTCTGATGATGCTGGACATCAACATGAGTCAGACAGTCGCTAGCCCCAGGGGGCCCCCAGTCTGATGGGAAGGCACACCCGTCACTGGTCATTGGGTCATCGGCCCCTTCCCATCCTTTTGGCTCGTCCGTATCACTCCCCAGGGACGTCCGTATCACTAGATGGCTAATGGCCACGCTTCAGTCCCCATCATCCATAACCTCTCAGCTGCCTCTGGCCCTGCCGACCTCCCTCCTCCTCAGCCCCTGTGACAGACCCCACACTTTCCCGGGGCCGGGGCACCTCCCTCAGAGGCAGGCTCCCACCTCTTGCTCCGGCCCTCCTCTGCTGCATGACGCCACCTTGGGGAGGAGGAAATTGCCCCACTTCCCTGTCTTCCCCTAGCCCCAATACACACCCCAGCCCCATGGCCTACAAAATAGCAAACAGCTGCTGTGACCATGGGCTGCCCAGCCCCCAGGGGCCTGGGGGGAAGCCGGCCAAGGGGAACTTGGAGAGAGAGCTCTTAATAACATACCTTCCCCAAGCTGCTTCCAAAGAAAGTTCTCCTCACAAATCATTCCATAAACACTTAGCAGGCTCTCAGGAAAGCGTGCATGGCTCTCACCCGGCTATTAGGAGGCTCCTCACAAGTAAATTGAGACCAGGCAGCCGAGGCCTGTGCCAAATCCCCCTTCCTGCCCTCTTCCCACACGGCGTCCTCCTCCCCCACCACCCTGGGCCCTTTAGCTCCAAGGGCCGGGGTCTCTTCTCTCGCTGCTCTGGCCTCTCCTCAGGCTCCGGCCCCCTCTCCCTGCTGGGCAGAGGGTGCCTGTTTCCCTGGAAACCAGCCCATCCGAACCCCTGCTGCTGGATCTCCAGGGGGCTCTCCTGGGCTGCATTGTAGACCTAAATCCTACGGAGACTTCTGGGGGCCACACCACCAGGCCAGGCGTGGAGAGACCAGGCTGGCCCACTCCTCGGCTCCGTCCCAGCCACCCTCAGCCGAGGCTGCTGGTGCCTCTCAGGCTGGGGCTGCTCAGTAGGGAAATAACTTTGGGTTCATCCAAGTCACGAGCTGGAAAATCCCTCCCATCCAACGAGCCCCCTCCAGGGAGAGGGTTGAGCAACCCACTCAGCTGGCTGATATCCAGCACTTGGCTAATATCCAGCAAGGATCGGGGACTTACTTGATTGTTCATAAGTTGACACATTGCTTACAAGTTAGCAGCTTGCTCATGTAATGACTTTCATTAAGGTCTTGGAGAACAATAGTGGGGACTGGCACCCCAATATCATCCTCCATCATCATTGGCTTTGGAAAACACTTCAAGAATGACTGCCCCCTTTTCTAGTTTGGCCCAATATCATTTTGAAGAACAACAAGCTCTATTGCAAACAGAAATCATCGGTGAAATAAACAAGACATTCAGATGAAAATAAACATACAGATTTGTGGGCTTTGAAAGACAGATCTTGGGCCAAGTCCCAGCCCCCTACTAACTGGAAGGCTGATCTTGAGCAAACCTCTGAAACCTCAGTTTCTTGAACTCAAAATGGGGATGAATCCTACCTGTCGCAGGAAGCCGCCAGGAGAAGCTCACCTCACACACCATCCCTTTACGTGTGGTCAGCGGTGGCCTCCCAGGGAACTCAGGCTGGGGGCCTTGCCCACGCCACCGGTGCTGCTAACTGTTCACCTGGAGAGTTCAATCACAGGTCACTCGCTCCATCTTTCTTTCAGCAAATATTAGGGAGCCCTTTCTATACACCCAGTACTAAGCAAGACACGGAGCAAGACAGACGCAGGCCCACCCCTGAGGAGTGAACAGAACAGGGGAGACAACAGGACAGGATAGGTAATGAGCTGCCGTTGTGGTAAGAGTTACAATGTCCCTAAGTCAAAGGACCGAATATTTCCTTCCGCAGCGTAGGAATCAGACTCCAAGCCCAAAGCTGCCAGGAAAGAGAAATCCGGGGCGCCAAAGGCACCAGGAACAGGGAGCAGGCTGCCGGCCTGTTGGCTGCGGTGGGAGAGACGGTGGAAGAAGGGGCGGGTCCATAATAAGATGACGACGATGACGATGCAGAGGGTAATGACAGTGACAGCCACCATTCACAGGGCGCCTGTGCAGTGGCAAGCTCCGTGCTTTGCTTCCATGCTTGCGAATCCTCATGGCACTTGTAACTCACAGATGGACGCTGAGGTTCAGAAAGGTGAAGTGAGTTGCCCAGTGTCACACACCTGGGGAGCAGAAGGGCCACAGTGCAAGCCCAGGGCATCAACTTCAAGATCAGATGACAGCAAACCCCTTCCTGGGACCTGAAATGCAGGGGTCACCTCCAGAAGCTGAGCAAAGTGAGTGTCCTGTGGGACTGCGGTGTGTGACCTGTGGGTCTCGGGACAGACACTACTGCCTCTTCCAAAGCTCAGCCTCTCAGATGTCAGGGGCTTGAGTTTCCGCCCTCGGTGCCCTGCCCCTCTGCGCTTAGCGTCCTCCTCTTCAGACATCTCAGTCCCCCACACATCCGTGGGGGTCATGCGGCCTTCAAAAGTTGAAATCCCTTAACTGGGCACATAAGGCCGTGGCAGCTGCCCCAGCCTGCGTGCCTGTCCTCATGGCGCAGCCCCGGATGGCCGTCACTCTCCGTCCATTTCCACCTGCAGGCTCTTGCTCACCTGTTTCTTCCCCCTGAAATGTCCTTCCCACCTTCTTCTATTGGGATCCTACTCATTCCTCAAAGCCCAGCTCAAACTCCACTTCATCCTGGGACTTTTTCTGATTCCTCAGCTTCTGGGAAGGTGACATGAGATGGGAGAAAAAGCACCAGCTCTTGTCTTAGGAAATCTGGCCCTGGCCAGTAACTACTGTGCAAGCAAATCAAATCAGCTCTCTCAGGCTCAGTTCTCTTATCTATAAAATAGAGCTAATAATCCTTGCTTCATGAGCTTAGTGTGGTTATTAAAGGGAGTAATGGATATAAAAGTTCTTTGTAAATGGCAGAGCGCTGTAAGGATATTATTTATAATCACAGTCCCGTTGCCATATAAAGTGACAAAAATTGGCTTAAGCAAAAAAAAAGAAAAGTATTGACTCGTGTAACTAAAAAGTTCAAGAGTATGGGGATTTCAGGCATGGCTTTACTCAGAGGCTCAAATTCTCTCCCCAGGACCTGTTGTTCCATCTCTAGGTTCTCCTGGTTTCCATGTTGCCTTCATTCTTGGGCTCCATGTAGTGGAAAGATAACTGAAGTTATCTTCCAGGTTCAGTTCCAGCCGAAAAAAAAAATGTCCCCCTTTCTCAGTAGTCCCAGCAAGTATTAAAATATTTAACCTCGTTGGTTCTGATAGCGGGTCCACCCCTGAACAAGTCCCCGTGGTCAGGAAAATGTGGTGCTCTGATTGGTAAGGCCTGTGGCTCGAGGCCAGCTCTGGAGCTGCGGGGTGGGGAAGAGCGGGTGAGAGGAACGATTATCCTAAAGCAAGATCAGAGCATTGTTACCAGAATAAAAGGGGAAAGGATGTTGACGGCAAAAATAATAACTGCCCCACATAGTCCATCCCTTTGTGGGCTAACATCCACATACAAAATAACACCTCCCCATCTCCTCTCCCCAGATGGAAGACAAATCAAAGACTCATAAGATTACTGAGTTTAGAATCTCTGGGTGACTTACATTCTTTTCCTTCAGAGTTAGATGTGTTCGTAAGTCCTGCAGTCTGGGGCCTGAATGATAACCACCCCAACACGCTGTTACTCCACCACAGCAGAGAGAGACTCGAGTAACTGCAGTAACAATCCCTATTTGAAAGAGAAAGAAAGGAAAATGACACAAGGGGCCACCAGTCCACAGCATGATCGGCTCCTGATGAAGAGGAATAGCAAAGTCTCCCTGTCCTGATGGAGAAACACATTACGGACGGAGCGCGGAATACGGCATTATTCTGTAGGCAGCATAATGGTCCCCCAAAGAGGTCCACATCCTAACCCTGGGAACCCGTGAAGACGTTATGTTAAATGGCAAAGGGGAATGAAGATGGTGGATGAAATTAGTGTTGCTAATCATCTGACCGTAAAATAAGGAGGTTATCCTGGATTACCTGGATGGGCCCTTTGTCATCACAAGGGTCCTTGAGTGGAAGAGGGAGGCAGAAGAAGAGTCAACGTCACAGTGATGGAATGTGAGAAAGACCCAGTCGGCCATTGCTGGCTTTGAAGAGGAAGGGGCCATGAGCCAAAGAACGCAGGCAGCTTCTAGCAGCTGGAAAAGGCAAGGGAACAACAGATTCTCCCTAGAGCCTCCAGAAAGGAACACAGCCCTGCTGACACCTTGCTTTAGCCCTGTGAGACCATTTTGGACATCTGGCCTACAGAATTGTAAGATAATAAATTTGTGTTGTTTAAAGCCACTAGATTTGTGGTAATTTATTACAACAGCCTTAGAAAACAAAGACAGATAACAAAATAACAAATACCACTACCACAATCCTTTTGCTCCTATTTTTATTCCTCTGGCTGGGCATTTAACAGATATCGGCACTTTCAGTCCCCTAGCCATCTTGGGAGATGGTGTGATCATCTCATGTCACAGTCGAGGACACTGAGACTCAGATAACTTGTCCAGATTCAACCAGCTAGTAGAAGAGGGAGCCCAAACCCTTGTCTGTGGGACCTTGAGCCATGCTTGCCCAGTGGGCCTCTCGTCTCTGCTGGAACCCTCCCGGGACAGGAGCTCACGCCCTGAAAGCTGTCTTCGTGCCCCAGGCCTCCGGCTCCTTCCTGGCTTCATTCCCTGCGTGGTCCTGACGTGAGCCAGCCCGGCGGATGGCGGCTAGAGTGTCGGACTCTGGGCCAGCCTGTGGGCAATAAATCAAGGATGAAGTTGCCTGGACAGGGGGCTGAGGCTGAGCTCTCCCACCCTCGGGGGGGAGCAGGTTCATTTTATCAACACCGAGATCTCTGCTCTCCTCTCCTGTCTCCAGCCTGCAAGCCCCCCTGGCTAAACCGAGAAGGGATCGGAATGCGCTCCTCATATCCAACAGAGGAAATGCAGGGCTTTGTCTTTCAGGATTTATTCTTCTCTCTGTTGTCGCCTCCACTCTTGTCTGATCCAGGAGTGTCCCAGGGGAGGCTGAGGTGAGGAAGGGCAACTCCGGCTCCTCCTATTTCTCCCTGACAAATGCGAAATGGGTCGGGGGCTGTGTGTGTGTGTGTGTGTGGGGGGGGTAAATAGATCCCTGAAAGTGCCTCATGTGCAGTTTGGAGCTGAAAGTGAGTTCACGCAGAGATGGAGCTCCCCGGGGGCAGCCCAGGGGCTGGGCCCGCCGGCTGACGGCCAAAACCAGCCACCTCCTCCACTCCCAACACAACCATGCAGAGGCCCAGGCCCACACCCCCTGACTCCTGAGTGGAAACAGCCAAGGGCCCTGGACCTCAGACCACAGAACCTAAACACAGACTCCAGAAGGTCAGAGGAGACCCAGGGGAGCGTCTGAGTGACTCCACTGGCCCAGAGAAGGGAGGTGACTTTCCTAAGGTCACACAGTAAATCCAGGGCTACTGCATCATCAAGCCTCAGTTTCCCCAGGGGTAAAGTGCAAGCCTGTTGAGACTCAAATGAGGCAGAAATTGCTAAGTGTCTGAATGCGACGGGGAGATAAGAACCGCCCACATGGACTGAGCACACGCTGTACCAAGCACCATGCCACGTGCTCGACAAGCGCCATCTCACTTCATCTTCACAACACTCTGTGAAGCTATCATTTCCCCCATTTTGCAGATGAAGAAACTGAGACTCAACAAGGGAACTTTCTAGAGGAATGAAAATCTCTCCCTTAATTCAGGTGGTGGTTACACAGGTATATACATTTGGAAAAAGAACTTGAGATGTATACTTAAGATTGATGTACTTACTCTCTGTCAAATACACTTCCATTTTTTAAAGATGCTGTGATAGAAAAAAATAGACTGAGGCTCAGAGAGGTTAAGTGACTTTCTCAAGATCACACAGCTAGCAGTGGCAAAGCTGGGCCTTGAACTGGATCCGTCTGACTGCAGAGCCCACGGTCACTACCCATGTCATGTTGTTGTGTCACATGTCAGCATCACAGTGACTCTACCCACATCTCAAGTCTGTGGCCCTGCTCCAATTTGCTGAATCCAGACTCAAGGGAGTGCTTGGGAGAGATGGGAGGCTCTGGAAAGAGGTCTGAGTCTGTACAAAGCACAGGGGCAGGGCTGCTGCTGCCCCATAAGGTGGCTCAGTGCAAATTAGAACAATCTTCTCTTTCCCCTTGGCAGTGCAGCTCACACCAGGGCACAGGAGCACCATATGGACTGCAGCCCCCAGCCCCTCAGTTGGTCCTTTGTGCAGTGCACAACCTGAACACCTGTACACAACCTTGGCAGGGGTGCCTCAGATCAGGCAGAGGGTATGTCACCCACACTGTGGGCTTTGGGCAGGGGGCAATGCCCTTCCCAACCCACTGCACTCTCCTACCTGGGCATTTCTGATGTTCCCCCATCTGTCTGGGACTTGAGGGGCCTCTTCTTTTGGGTTCAGGCCTCTTCTTTGGGTAAGGCCCTAATAGGCCCTTAGCTACAGTGCACCCACAAGGGGGTCACTCAGTCACTCAGCAAATGCTTGGGAAGAGTTCTCTGTGTGGCAAACCCTGTCCTGGGCTCTGGGGACAGAGATGATCAGACCCAGTCCCTGCCTCCGAGCAGCCCCAGGCAAGTGAAAGGGATGCAGGAAGTGACAAATGACAAAAAGCAGGGCGATGGCACCCTTGCACGTGGACAAAAGGCATCCCTTCCTCAGAGTAGAAATTGACTTAATAAACACACAAAGGCCAGATGACGGTAATGCAAAGGGAAGCCCTAGAGTGGTACGGGGCCAGCCTGCTGCACGGCCCTCCTGCGCCCGCATCTCCAGGGCAAAATCTCAGCGGAGGTCTCTCTCCTCCAAAGCTGTGCTTCCCCAAGGCCTGGCCCGACCAGGCAGTTTCTGGTGCAGACCTCTTCGCTTCCACTGCACAGACAGGGGGGGACGAGGGGTCCCCAGGGCCCTGCCTGCCTGGGATGGTCTGGGTTCTCTGCGTGGGAGTGTGTGCAGGCCTGGCCCTCAGGCCGGGCAATGGTCCTTGAAGCGCACAAGAGCATTCCTCTTCAATGTGACGTGACCACAGGGGTCACTTGGAAAGGGCAGGAGAAATGGGTCATGGGAGAGAGCACGAGCATAACGGGAGCCCCTCCTGTCTGCACAGCGGTTTACCCCAGGCAAAGCCTATTTCCACACCCTGGTTCACTGAACCTGCAAAAGAATTGGGGAGGCAAGTGAGCCTCAGAGAGCTCAAGTAACTTGCCCAAGGTCACACAGCCACGCTGCGGCCCAGCTGAGCCAGGAAGACCAGCCCGCCTCTCGTCCCGGGCCTCCTTCGCCACTCCCGGCCGCTCTCCGGCTCACGCGGGTGGGCTCGGGGAGGCAGGGGGTTGAGCCCTGGGGCTGGGCCCCGCCAAGCGCACTGAGGCGTTGGAGCTGGCGGTGATGACGGAGCTGCTGTCTGCTGGGAGCAGGTCACGGTCTGCAGACGCCACGGTCTGTTGGCTTTGCTAGCAAGATGAACTGGGGAGGCCCACCTGGGGCTAGACAGGCCTGGGCAGGGGTTCTCACCTCAGGTAGGTTGGGGGGCTCTGGGCAGAGCCAGGGGAGATGGCAGCACTGCCCGGGCCCTCCTGCTTGCCCCCTCCTGTTAGAGTGTGGGAGCAAATAGCCCATCAGCGCCCCCTTTGCTGGGGCAGGTGGACGGGTGGTAAGCCAGGTGAGGGTGGGGGGCTGTGGACTGCAGGGGACCGAGGGGACTCAGGCCAAAGGCAGCATTCCCCAGCCCCCTGGAAGGCCAGTAGGCAAACTCAGAGTCGGTTCCAAAGAGCAAGAGCAGCTAAGGATGGGGGCTCTGGAGCCGCCCTCCTGGCTTCAAGTCACAGCCGCCTGTGTGGCCTTGGGCAGGCCACTTCCCCTCTGTGTCCAGCTGATACATATCTTGAGAGCTGATATCAATGTTCCTTTCAACAAAGGAGCAGTGTCTGCAGGAGAAGGACTACCCTAGAATTGCCTCCAACACCCCTTCCCCTCTCTAGGCCTCAGTCTTTCCATCTGCAAAGTGAGTGGGTCAGCCTAGTAAGTCCCCAATTCCCTGACGCCTTAGCCACACCATGCCCTGCACCCCCCTTAAGCACTGCTGGAGGAAGCAGTGGCCGCAGGTCACACAGGTGACCAACAGGTCCAGGACTGAGGACAGGTGATCCTCCCCAGAGGGGAGGAAGGGAGGATGGTCTCTTAAGGACATTGGGAGTGGTGGCAGACGTGGAGGGGGTGTTCTTGTGGGTGTTGGGGGGGACCATTTCCCTCATGCCACCTGCCCAGCTGACCCAGCAGGCCCTTCAGACAATTGGAACAAGATCGGGTTTGGGGTACCCCAAGCTGCCCCTCAAATCTACTTCCCTTTCAAAAACAAAAGTATGGCAAAGTCTTCCTCTCTGGGTGTGGATTGGCTAGGATTGCAGTGTGTTTAGGGCCAGGCCCGTAGGTTCCCAGCCTACCTCTTCCACTTAATGCTGTGTGACCTTGGGTAAGACACTCAACCTCTCTGCACTTCCATTTCCTCATCTGTAAAAATGGGAATAATAACACTTCCCTCACAGGGAGATGACACAAGGGAGAGCTCCCTATCCACAGTTGGTGCTCAGAAGACACCGGTTCCTTCCCCTCCTCTTGGTGATTCAATCCAACCACCTTGATGCCACCTAAAATGAGCTAAGCCCTGGTGTGGGCTGGGCCTTAGTCCCCGCCTGCTTTCCATGAGCTCAGAGGTCCCTCAAAGGAGCAGCCGATGCTGTGGCCACATGGCTGGGACGTGGAGGAGGTGGCGCTGGCTGCATATGGATTCCTAATTGTTGAAGTCGGGTGATCAGTACATGGGAGTTCATTATACCAGTCTATATAATTTGGATGTTTTAAATTTTCCACAATTAAAGTTTTTTCATTAATTACCGATAATTATGTCAAGTACCACCAGCTACGTAATAGTCTTCAAGAAAAATTAAACGATCCCTCTTTTCCCCAATTCACTGCTATTATCCTTGACTCCAGGGGTTGTCAATCTGTGTCTATGAGCTAAACGAGGCTTGCTGCCTGTTTTTGTAAATAAAGTTTCATTGGAACCCACCACGCCCATTTCTTTACACATTGCCTGTGGCTGCTGTTGCCCTACAGGCAGAGGTGAGTAGTTGCAACAGAGACCATATGGACTGCAAACCCTAAAATGTTTCCTATCTGCCCTGTAGCGAAAAAGTGTACTGACCCAATCCCTCTCTCCAGCCGAGCCCTGGGGTGATCCTGGGAGATTTCTGGGACCATGTAGGTGACTATCCAACACCCGGCCGCTCAGTCCTTCCCACTGTCATCCCTGCTCACTGTCTCCACTCCCCTTCAGCATCCACTCCCACAATCCCACCTGGGACCTTGCCACCACCTGTAACGGCTCCATCTTCAAAATCACTGATTCAAACCCCGTCTCTGCCTACAAACCCCTTCCTCCCCGTCTGTCTGTGCCATCAGTCCCCTAGTCGACGGGGCTCTGACCTCGCTGGGCCTTTCCATGAGCTGATCTCCCCACTTGCTCCCAGTCCACAAGCTCTCTCTTTCTTTGCTTCCCTCCTTATCCATAGTCTTTGTTTTGATAACACTGTTGCTAACACCCCAGACCTGTGGCCTTTTTTCTTTGCACAAAATCTAAAAAGAATCCGACGACGGGTGGGCCCAACTATGCATTTTTTAATGCCTAGACTCAAGCAGCCCAGCGCTGTTGAAGACAGAAAGCCACACAGCAGCGCACATTGTTGTCACTACCGTTTCACACCACACTCAGACAGTCGACACTGACCCCAACTCCACATGCAGTGACCTAGTTAACTCCTTTCCCCTCCATCCACAGCGGCCGGGTCTAACCCTCTCCAGTCTCTGGCGGTGGGATTTGAACAGGCAGAGATGGGGTGGAAAAGGCATTGCAAGCGAAGGGAGCAGCAACACCAAGGACAAAGAGGGGACCCTGCCGAGAAGGAGCTGGGTGTGGCCAGAAGGCAGTGAGGGAGGCTGGAGAGGGAGGCCAGGCCCAAGAGGCAGCTACATCCTATAGACTTATAACAATGCCGTGGGCACCGGGGAGCCGAAGAAGGCTTTAGAGCAGGTGGTGGCCAGATGGCAGGCGGGCTTCAGCAGGAGCAGGGGTGGGGAATCAGGGAAGAGGTGTAGGGAAGGCATGTGCATCCACCTCCCGCTCTGCGTCCATCTGACAGGTTGCAACTACCCTCCAAGGAGAGAGTGTGCTTGGAGGCAGCCCTGGTGCCGAACCCTTGCCCGTTCCCAGGGAGGCCCAGCCCATCTGCAGCACACAGTTTCCATGTGCCTCAGCCAGGGAGCACCAGCGGCCAAGCCCTCTGGAGGGACAGCCAGCGTAGTGGCTGGGCGCCCGAGGACAGATGGCCAAACCTCTCTGAGAGTGTTGTAAAGCAGGAATAATTACATCTTCCTGTGTCCAGCTTCTCTGTGGGGTGGAGGAGGACTGACTTACCAGAGCACCTACTGTGTGCTGGGCTCTATCTCATCACCACCCCACAGCCATTGGAGGTAAGCACGAGCGTGTCCATGTTACAATCAGGAAACTGAGGCTCAGCAGGGCGGGGGACCTACGTCAGATCCCACAGTCAGTGATGGCGCCAGACCTGGAGCCCACCTGGAGGACTCCCTGCCCGGCCCTCTCCCTACACCCAGCTGCCCCTCTGGACTCACCAACCGTGATGATTCAACACTCCGAGGCAGGGATTCACATCTATCACCTTACATACCTTCCATGGAGGGGGCTCACCCTCACGGGACAGCACCCTTCCCACTGTGGGCTGGCTCCATCTAGGAGAAAGACATCTCTCACGGGGAGCTGAAATATGACAAGCTCATGGGTCGCGGTTTATGCAGAGAGAGCCGGCAATGGTGGCCTTCCAACCTCCCGCCCTTACCTCCCAGTCTGCCCTTCTCCAGGAGGCACCCCCCAGCTCAGCTAGACTTCCCGGGATGCACGTGAGGACCTATTCCTGCTCCAGTTTGTCCTCGGAGCCCAGAGGGGCAGTTCTCCAAGGCAGGACATCCCTTCCATGGTCCTGGCCCCCACCCTCTCGGCGGTGCCGCCGGAGCTGATGCTGGCATCCTCTGCAGCCTCCCACTGCTGGCTCAGGGCCACTTGCCCCTCTGCTCCTATCCTGGGTGGCCTGCAGGTGGGCTGAACCACAGGCAGCAAATATTTGCTGACCGAGGGAATGCATTGTCACTGAAGACCACTCAGCAGGTGTCTGCATGCGCAGGAGGTGAAACAGGGGGCAGTGGCTGGGGAAGGAATTGCCCGAAGCCTCACACCTGTGGGGAGGCCTAGACAGTGGGTGACCCAGCCCCAACCCCAGTCAAGTTCAAAGGCTGGGGGAGAAGACCAGGGCCGGATGGGACACTTAAGTAAGGGGGCACAAGTGAAGATGTCAGCAAAGGCTGGGATGACAGCTCTGCAGCTGTGTCTGAGTAGGAAAGAGCTGGGCATGACAAAGTTCCAGAACAGGGCCAGGGAAGGGCACCAGCAGCTCCTGGGAAGCCTGTATATCCAGAGAGACCCCAGAGGGGCTGGTGCTGAACAGGAGGGGCTAGAGAGAGGGGGACATATCAGGGTCCACCTGGGAAAGGGGTGTGGCTATGCGGTGTACCAGACATAGGGTCCCACAGAGTCCCCTTTCCACCCCAAATCAGTGCAGCCTCAGCCAGAACATTCCTCCTCTCTGGGGTCCCCCTCCCACTCCTGCAAGCAAGGATAACAGTACCAATCCCACGGGGTCATTAGAGCAGAGGCCATGTTGGACTGACACCCAGTGGGTTCTCGGTAGAGAGGACCTCACTCCGACTCTAAATCAGCCTTCAGCTCAGACTGCTCCTGTGTGAAGCCGGCCTGTCCACCACTTGTTTAAGAATACTCATGGTAATACCGGCTACATCTTATTAAGATGTACTCAGTGCTTTGCAAGCCCTCACACCAGATCTTCAAGGCCACGTCATGAAGCAGGTGCTACCAGCCTCCCTTTAGAGATGAGGATGAGGACGCTGGGAGCTGGCGAGACTTCCCGAGGTGCAAAGCCAGCGTGTGACAGAGGGGTCTGGGGCCTGCGGCCAGGCTGCAGGACCCTGTCCATCCTGTGGCTGTCCCTTCCCTGCAGCTTGCTACCTGGGCCACTCATGTGGCCCAGAACCACCTGCCGCCTCTGTTGTCCTCAGAACAGTGACAAGAGGGGTCCTGGGTTTCCCAGGGCGGAGACTCTATCCACTGCCTCTTGGTCTCCCACTCAGGGCAGGGAGAGATGGTGACCTTGCCCCCCTGTGGAGAGATGAGGGCCTGGGAGCAGGACAGGGAGACTCCTGCCAGGGCTGGGGACGGGTCCCCAGAGCAGCCGAGAGTGCAAGACTGAGAGGGGAGCTCACACAGCTTGCCACGTCTGGGGGCTGGTGAGGACCCCGGCCTCCTGCCTCCAGCTGAGTCCTGCCCAGGCCGCAGAGAAGGGAGGGGCAGGGAGAAGGAAGAGCCGGGTCTTCAGCCAGGGGGCCGAGGCCTGTGCGTTGGAACCTTCCTTGCTCAGCGTCTGGGGTGGAGCAAAGGAAAGGGTGCCAGAGGAGATTGAAACTTGGGACCTGTGGGTGGCCCTGGATAAGCTCTGTCCCTTCTCAGAGCCTCAGTTTCTGCCCGCTGCCCCTTTGCCCAGCGGAAGTGTCCAGAGAGACAGTGTGTGTGAATGCCCTGGGTGGGGGCTCCCCTGCTGGTCTTCTTACCGTTATTGTTGTTGATATGCAACCCCTGGGCACCCACGCTCCCGTCCCAGCAGGGCTCCAGGTAGGGGCAGAGGTGTGGTCTGCTCAGATAAGGGGCCCCTTGGCTCCATAACAGGAAGGCAGGGGCACCACCTTGTGATCATAGGGGCTGTCATAACAGTCGGGTGAGCCAGGAAAATAATAACACGGCCTGCTCCTTCCTGCTGCCAGAGCTCACAGATGGGGCTGGGCAGGGTGGGGCCGCAGGGCGGGGGTGCTGGGCAAGGCCAGTTGCCCTTGTGCCTGCCTGTTCCAGGATTCCAGGTAAGTACTCACTGGGAAACCCGGGCACGGGGCTGTTGTGCCCCTGGCCTCAGGATGGGCTTCTGGGGTGAGGTGGGGCACCAGTGCATTGGAGGGGGCTTGGCTGGGCTGGGTTGGACTAGGAAGGCCCTGTGTCTGTGACCTTGGAGGTCCCTGGCCCTCTCTGGATGTACAGATAGGATTCCCATCTGTACAATGGAAGTTTCTTTCTGGCTCTACTTCTCCAAGATGTGTGATCCTGAAGGGGGTTGGGGGTTAACGTTTGTAGGGCCCTGCGGCTGAAACGGGCCCAGGGAGAGTAGGGCCACTCATTCAGGCCTCCGCGTCCCTCATCGGGACTGTACCACGTTGTCCCCCAGGCTCCCTGCCTCCCTGCATCTGTCTCACTCCCTCCAGGGGGTGCAGACATCACCCCCAAACAAACAGACAGGGCTCCTCCAGGGCAGGTCTTTGGTGGGTGCCTGGCGAAGTGGAGGCACCCAGGAGATGTTCGCTGAGGGGAAGAATCCGGGCAGAGAGAACAGCACAAGAACTGCTCAGAGCCTGCGGAGACCTGGCTGTCCCCGCTGTGGCTCAAGGACTGAGATGCGGTGGGGACAGAAGTGGCAGGAGATCGGCCTGGGGAGGACATTTGGGGAACACAGAGAGGACCTTGAATGCCAGGTTGAGGCCTGGAGATAAGGAGGCCACCGCACAGGACACATTTGCTCCAGGAAGGAGCTCTGTGTCTGCCGCGTGGAGGGCACAGCATAGAGCCAAGAAAGGAGGCTAGAGACCAGGGACAGCAGGCCCGGAGAGAATGGCTGGGGAGGGGCGATTCAAGAGTCTTGATGGATCTGTCAGGGTGGCCCAGAGATAGGTGCCCACCCCTCTGGATGGGGGCCTGCTGGGCCCCAGTCTCCCACTGCAGGGCAGAGGCGGGATGGGTGTTCAGTAGCCTCAGTGCCTGGGGCCCCGTGCAGCCTTGGGGGGCGGGGTCCGCAGTCTAGGACAGTCCACCTGGGCAGGGTCTGGGGCAAGGGCTGTCACTGCCTGCCCCAAGACAAGCTTGGCCAGCGTACAGATGGGGATCCCGCCCTCTCAGCTAGCAGTCCCCCATTTCCCCCGCCCTGGGCTGAGGGCTTCTGCTTCAGCTGGAGACTGACACACAGCCCCTGCCGCTTTTCCCCTCCCACACCCAGTGAACACCGTTCCTCCTGCCCAAAAGCCTGCTGCCCAGCAGCCACTCCTCCCGAGTTCCCAGGAACTCATCTCCCTGCTTTGAGACTCAGATCGATGACACCTCTTCCAGGCAGCCTCCCTTGAGCCTTCCCCACTCTGGCTTCCCACAGTTCTCTGATCATGCTGCATTGACAACATCTGAGTCTGTGCCCTTTGCCCCATGCTCCCGGGTCACCCTGAGGTCTGGGACTCCCAGGTGTGACTGAATCCAGGTGTGTCCCCAGTGTGCTGAGTGACTATGGGTAATTCATGCCTCTCTGACCTTAGTTTCTCAGCTGTAAAGTGGTGTGATGACCACCACCAAGCCCATCCTGCAGGCTACCCGGGGCCTGCCGAGACTGTGGGTGAGGGCATTTATGGGTGCTCTAAGCACCCTCCAGGGCGCAGGTGCTGCGTGTGCTTGGCACCCACAGTGTCGGGGAGAAAGGAGGCTGCTCCCTGTCTGGTCTGTGGTTTCATCTCAGCCACTCACACCCCGAGGGCCTTGCCCAGCCCGTGCCCAGCCCTGCTCCTCCCCACCCTGCCCTGTCTGTCCCAGAAGCCCCCACTCCCAGGACCCCATTGTTCTCAGCCGTTCCTCCTGGGATCACCCTCCCACCCTGGAGCTCTGGAGACAATGCACATTCCAAGGATTCCACAGCCCCCACCCCTGCCCTCAGCCTCCTTCAAAGAGGCCGCTGGGGCTGGGGTCCTCTTCCTGGAGGTGCCAGGCCGCATGCCCCTCCCTGCCCCTCCCGGCTCTACCAGCTCAGCCGCCTCTGAAGTTCTTCCAGTGGCACTGAGGAGGGGCCCTGCGGTGGAGGGTGCAGCCAGGAGACCTGCATCCCAGCCAGGATGGTCGAGCCCGAGGCCTGAGGCCCAGCTCGTCCTTGGATGTGCTGGGCAGACCCAGCTAAGCCACTGCCCTCCTAGGACCTGGGTTTCCCCCTCTGTAAAGTGGGGCAGAGACAGCCGGATGTGGTGGTCATGAGCTCGGGCCTCAGTTTTCTCCTCCGTCACATGGAAATGGTACCAGTGCCCACCTCACGGGTGCCGGTGTGGTTCCTGTGAGCTGTGTAGACACCCCACCAAGTTCAGGGCCTGGCCGCAGTGAGCCAAAGGGGAGCAGCCATCTCTAAGGGGCCTTCCCAAAGTGCCCCTCCTCTGTGTCACCTCTGGCAGTTCTTTGCTCCTGTGACTGACTATCCATGCGGTCCTGCCCCCACCTTTCCCCATGCTGACCCCCTGCCTAGCGTGCTTCTCCCCAGAGACTCCCAGGCGGAGCTGCCACTGACCTCTCCCACCCCCACTTCCCCATCTAGTCATTGTCTTTGTCCAGTGCCCACTGTGCACCTAGCACTATACACACCCCTCACCAGGACAGGTGCCCCCTCTGGCACACCTCCTTGGCCAGAAGCCTGGCTCGACAGAGACATATCTGCTTTACTATTCAGCTCCCCTGCTGAGCTCCGGCTAGGTGAGCTGCCCTCAGGTTGCTCCCAGTCTGTCGGGAAGACAGGCATGTGACATTCTCTGAAACACAATGATCTGAGCATGCCAGAGGCCAGGGGCCGCCCAGAGGAGGCGGCTTAACTCTGTCGGGGAAGGGGATGATCAAGGAAGGCTTCTCAGAGGAGGTGGTGCTGGGCTGGGTTTTGAATGATGAGTATGACTGTTCAGACAGACAGGGGGTCCCGCCCCACAGTGGGAAACACGTGCAAAGCTCGAAGGCTGAAACCACCAGAAGGGCTGAGACGCACAAGGTAGAAGGGCTGGGAGGAGGGGGAAGCAGGGGAGGTGGCAGGGGCTGGACCATGGAGGGTGCAGGGGCCAGGCTCAGGCACTGGGGAGCCGCTGGACAGATGTGATTCGTTGGAGGGAGAAGGACTCTCCTGGCTGCCGGCAGGGGTTGGGTTGGAAGGGCGAGACTGGAGGCCCAGGGAGGGGCAGGGGCCTCGGCCTGAGCCCCATCATGCAGGGAATAAGGGGACAAGTTTGTGGGAGCATCTCAGGCTCTGGGCCGAGCCTCTGCTATACTCTCCGGGCATTTCTCCTCCCAGGAAGTCTGATCCCCCGCCCCTCACCTGAACCTACAGAAGCCTCCTTTCTGGTCCCTCTGCGCCCACAGGACACCCTACCTAGGAGCCAGGTGAATTTTTCTAAAAGTCTTTTCTCCAAAGCTCAGTGTCCCCACCCAGGCTGGCGAAGCCTTAGGGCAGGGCTAGAGCATGCTCACCCCTCACCCTAGTGCCCAGCCTGGGCCCCGGCACAGAGAAGAGGCGCCGCCATGGGAGTCCTTCAGTGATTCCAACCCCACCTAGCATGGCGGCCTCGCCTCCCGTCCCTCTCCCCAAAGCTCCTGCTCTCTAGCACTCTGGCCTTGAATGTGCCCTGTCTGCACCTTCTTGCTTCACCTCCACAAGCTCTTCCCTCCACCCTGGACGCCCTTCCCTCGCCCCTCTGACCAGCTGACTATCCCTCAGCTCCTAGCTTTAAGGACCGTCCCTTCCCCAGAGCTGCCCTTCCCATCCCTCAGGCCAAATAGCTCCCTTCCACACTCCCCGCACCTCTCCCTGCAGACTCGTCTCCACAGCGGTCATCTGTGAGCTCAGAGGGCTGACTCCCCACCAGGCTGGAAGTCCCGCAGGGCAGAGAGCGGTGCCTGTTCCTGCCACAGGGCCAGTTGGGCAGAGCAGGGAGCTGGCCTCACACTCTTGGGCCCTCGTCCAGGGCCATCTCCAGAGCCCCTCACGGCCTCCAGGTGCTGGGGGGCAGGCGCCTCCTGTGGGCCTCACACGGAGAATCAGGGGCCAAGGCGGGACTGGAACCCAGGCCAACCCAGGGCTTATACCCCCACCCCCTCCAGTCCCTCCCCTCTCCTTAGAGCTCCCTGAGGCCTAAGAATCCAGGGGCTTTCCACCCATTGTGCCTAGGAGGGTCATGTCCCCACCTTCTCCTCTGATGTCCTCCTACCCCCACCAAGACCCTACCCAGACGTTACCCTTTCCCTGAAGCCATCCCTGACCGCCAGCCAGGGTTGGTCCCCCCTGCCTCAGGGTGTCCCTGTGTCATTCACAGCTGTCTACCTGTCTCCCCTCCCCACATCAGGTCTGAAGCCCCTTGAAGGCTCCATCTCCACATCTCCCAGGCCCAGCGCGGGGACCTCAGTTGGGTTTGGTGTTGACCAGATGGGTGGACGGCTGAAGGAGGATGGACAAATGGAGTGATTGAAGGGACACCGCAATCTCCAAACGGCCTCCAGCCAGTCCTCCGGGCCCCTCTGTCACCCTTACTGTGGCCTCCCAGGCAGAACAGCAGTGGGCCTCGCCCTCCCCTTGCTGGCCCTGCTTTGTGGGGTCCCCGAGGTGGTGAAAGAAGTCTGAGCTCCTTCTTCTCCCTGCTTGGCCCACGTGCACCCCTCGGAGTCTCCAGGGCAGAGACCCCCTTGGGGGAGGCACCTCTCAACAGTGGCGTCAGGGAAGGGACACAGTCAGCTCATTTGTCAGCCTGCTGGTCAACACCTGCCTGCCTCACAGGGGAGGGGCTGGCTCTGGCCTCCCCACCATGGCCTGTTTCCCTTGGAACTGTTTCCCAGAGCTGTCTGCTCCCCATGAGCAAAACCCACTCATTTCCTTCTGAAAATACAAACCACTTCCTGGCTTCGCAGAGAACTGCCCTGGTGAAATGGGCCGTGGTCTCAGAGTAGTCTGTGCACACCCCCACCAGCTGGTCAGGGATGTGTCCCCCTTCTCTCCTCTCCCCCTGCCCCGCATCCCCTACCCCCGCTCATGTACCTCCCCCTAGACGCACACACTCAGCCCATCCACAGGCTGGTCCCAGGACTCCTGGCTGTTCAGCCCTGCACAGAAGATCGGGGCAGGTGCAAGATGTCCTTCTATTCAGTAGTCTTCCACCAAGCATCTTCTCTGTGCCAGAGCCTGGGCAGGCACTGGCGTGACGGGTGAGCAGGCCCTGGCCCTGCCCTAAGACTCTGCCAGTCTGGGTGGGGACACTGAAGTCTGGAGAAAAGCCAGATCCTGTAACCCCATATCTGGGTGTGCATCCTGACTCCGCGGCTCCCAAGGCTGTGTGGCCCCGGGCAATGCCCGGACTTCCTCCCTGAGTGCAGATAGCGCAGAGCTGTGAAAAAGAGCAGAGGCCGTGAGAAGAGGCAATAAGGTATTCTCAGCAGGGGGCGTACACGGTAAAACCCTATACAGGCCTTGGGGGCTTGTACACTGTAAAACCCTATACAGGCTAGACGGCAGCAAATATTGGTGCTCAGTTCCCTCTAGGAAGGGCTGATGAGCTTCACAAGTCGGGGAGGCTGCCTGGAGCCCCATAGCGGGAGCCTGGAGGGCTGCCTCTCACCACCTCCGTCATACCCTCTAAAGGGCTGGTATTTTGCATGTGCTGTAGATGCCTGACGTGCCTCCTCATAGCCTGGCTGCCTGATTGACTCATCTTCAAAATTCAGGTAATGTGAATCTCCCCCGCTCCCAGGGAACTCCCCGACCCCCCGACCCCAGGCTGTGTTAGGCGCCCTTCCTCACGGCTTCCACAGCCCCTGAGCTTCCCTTTGTCCCAGCACTGAGCACATCGGTTTGTCATTGTCATTGCCTGTGTCCACACCTGTCCCCCTACCAGACTGTGACCTCATCCTGGACAAAGGCCAGGTCTGACTCATCTTGGGGTCCCCAGCCCCAGCGCAGGGCCTGGAGTGGAGCTGGCATCGGGAAAGGTATGTGGAGGGAGTGGAGGAATCCGGTGATAAACGCGCCAAGGGAACAGAGTCCTGGAGTTTTCTACGAGGTTCTGATTTCAGTTTCTTTCCAGTTGCTCCCTTCAGAACTCAGCTATTGTCAGACCATGTGTCTCACCTGAGGTTTCGGAAGCGCCATCCGTGTTTATGGGATGACACAGGACCTGAGGGGTGGTGATACACAGTGGGCAGAGTGGCTGGAGTCAGGGGGTTAACCTCTGGCTGTGCCTCATTGGGTCCCTGTCCCCCCTGCCGCCCCACCCCCAAGCTTCAGTCCCCAGTCTGTGAATGGAGACTGGACAGTGTCTGGGGGTCCTTGCCAGGCAGCCATTCCGGCCCTCGTTGTGTCTTCTCCACACTGCCCTTGAGCCTCACGCTCCAGCGCCTGCGGCTCTGGGAGGTGAGAGTGACAGCAGCAGAGGTGGAACCCCAAGTGCATTAATGGGGCTCGTGTTTACCCAGGCTGGGCCCATAAAATGCCTCAAGCGGAACTGAGCTCGGCCTGGAGCAATCTGGCATTGTCCGTTCCGGCTCTTGAACCTTGGAATGGACCACCCAGGTGGGCATCTCATTCCCTAGACACCTTGGAAAACTTCAGAGGGAAGCTTGGCAATGCCTTGGAGCAGAGGAGTGGACGAGCCTAGGTTTGCAGGGCTTAGGTACCTGAGAGGTCAACTTGTCCAGGCCCCAGCCCCATGCAAGGATCCCCTGCAGGCTGCATTGTGGCCTGAGGGAAGAAGGACCTGGACTTGTCCTGCAGGCTGCCTCTCAGCAGAATACTGTACTAGTAGCAGTGGGCATGGCTCTCTGACATGTCACCTCTGCCCGGTCTGTGACTTCTTTCCCACACTCTTGCTGAGGTCCTGAGGGCAGGGACCTGGGTCTCCTCATCCTTCTGTCCCCAGCCTGGTCCTTTTCTAAGTTCCTCCTCTGTCTCCTGCCCTGTGCTGAGCTCTCAGGACCAGTGAAGCTTCAGACTCAGTCTTGCCTTTGGGAAGTTTATGTCTAGCTGGGAAAACAGCTGGGTACTCAATGCATCAGAGGATAAGATAGGAATCCATCCATCCATCCATCCTTCCTTCTCTTGACAAAGTCCCATCAGCTTCTGGGGAGCAAAGTTACCAGCACAGGCTCTTGAGTCACATGGTTCTGAGTTCAAAACTGTCCTCCATTGCATGACCTTTGGCTTCTCTCTCCATCTCTCTGGGCCTCAGTTTCCTCATCATTAAAAGACCTACCTCTCAGTGTAGTTATGAGATTCTCTGAGACAAGACATGTGAACTGATGGGAATGGTGCCTGGCACGAGGCAGATTTATCTGGAAGGTAATGAAGTCTGTGTTTCAGGGCCCTTTGCTTGCATTTTGTCCCTACTCCAGAAGACACTCTCCAAATGTGTTCTCATGGTCATACGATTTTGTAGGATTTTGTAAAAAGTAAGATATTTTAGCCACAAAGGGTTGATTGCCCTGTTTCTTTTCACCCTGGATCTCCCTCCATCTTCCTTTCCTGATGAGGGGTCTTGAGTGGCTGAAGCATTTTGGGGATGTAGCTAAAGGGAAGTTGAGCATACATTTACAGTAATTTTGGATTAGTGAGTGTAATGGGTATAGTGACTGCCAGCAATCTTGGTATAGGAACAGCTTCCAGATTGAAGACCTTACTGTGCACTGTGCCCACTCATTTAGCATCCAAACTGTGACCGGCCCTGGAAGTATGTGGATAGTGAAAGAGAAGAAAGGTTTGAAACGTATGGAGCTGGAAGTTAGTCTGTGGGATATTCTTTCAAGCATCAGATGTACCAAACTGTAGGCAAAGAATTTGGGCCTTATCAAAATAGAAACTCTCTCTTCTCAGTAATGTCACTGATAATGAAGCCTATGTAATTAGAAATTATAAATACATCTTTTTTTTCTAGATGGGAATCATGTGAAATAGAACTTACCAGAAGTCCTGTATTTGTAGGGCACAATCTGTAGCAGTATCACCAACAGCAAGTACATTTGTGACTGGAGTTGTATATTTTATGTATCCCAACTATCGATAATAAACAACTAGTTTCAATGGATCATACAAAAGGAAAGACTGAATTACCTTTCTTTCTACAGAAAATATTACTAAAGTTATCGTAATATGAGGAGGCAAATAAAGAGTACGTAGTCTAAAATTATAAGAAAAAAGTGTTATAGAGGTGTTTCTGGCACTTAAGAAAAATATTTTATTATTTTTCTGAACCTGGCAATTTTTGTGGTATTTGTCTGCTTCTAAAAATTTGTAATTGATTGTGATCTCTTTTCTCATTCTAAATAAATATTCACTTTTGTATTTGATTTTGTACTTTTTTTTTGCATTTTTCTTCTTATTAAAGAGAGTTCCCCACCCAAATGTATAAGTTTCAGGCCCCCCAAAACTGGATCCAACCCTGCCTAGCACATAGTGAGTGCTCAGGAGTGTTATAAATTTCTGACTTGTTCCTCTTGCCCTGGCCAGGACTCCAGTCAAGTCTTCCCCCTCCTCCCACCAGGGAACAAAACATCCCTTACCCTTTATGCAATTATAAACAGGTACGTGAGGGCAGATATAGGGGCAGACACAAGGTCAATGTTGGCCCAGACAGCCGAAGTCCCTGTCACACATCTGGCTCTCCCACCAGAGGGAAGGCTCCCAGATAAGGATGTATCTGACTCATCTGGGTCCCCGTGCCCAGCATGAGCCTGGTGTGGAGGAGGTTCTCAAACCCACACTGTCTCCGGCTCAATGTCGGCCACAGCTGGGTTCCCCGAGCTGCCTTCACTTTTCATCCGATGGACAAAGAAGAGTGTACCTTGGTGGTGTTACACTGAGCCCTCAGGACCCTCAGAGGGGCCTGGGAGCAGCCAAGAGGGTCGAGGGAAGGCTAAGTGGTTGGGGTTCTAAGCCCCTCACCTCCCTTCAACCAGAGCACCTTCCCTCTTATCAGACACATTCACTGGGGTTCTGCACAAGAGTTCATCTAGAAATGTGATGCAATGCTAAAAACGAAAGGAGAAAACACAGGTGTGTTTCCTGCCTCGTGTGGGCTCTAGGAAGCTCAGAGCTGTGTCCAAGGCTCATGTCTGGTGAGTGGAGAGAACTCCCCGGCAGGTATTTTGTGAGCCGACCTGACCTCTTGTATCCTTGTATTTTTTCTGCCCTTGTTGTCCCTTCCTTTAAAAACTGGTTGAATTCTATATATGTCTGTAGGCCCCCTCCCTTTTGGAATGAGGTAGGCTAGAAATAAATTAGTCTAAAAGTTGAACAAAAATGAAGGATCCTCAAACACACATCCTCTCCCCTAGCCCAGCCCTCCTCATAATTCTCTCTCCCTCCCTCCCTCCCTCCCTCCCTCCCTCTCTCCTTCTCTCTCCCTCCCTCCCTCATGGAATAATTATCAGCTCCTGTCTGTTTTCCCTGCTAGCTGATGAGCTCCTTGAGGCAGGGGCCTTATGTACCCACCCAGCACCCTCCTCCAGCCCCCTCCTCAGATGGTGCATGTTCTCTCTACATGTTTATGGAAAGAAGGACCGGAGGGAGTGAGGAAAGGATGTTCGATGTCATAAGCCACCCCTCATTCTGATCACACACACCCAGGTTCAAATCCTGCCCCACAGCCTGCCCACTGTGTAACCTTAGGCAGGCCATTTCCCTGGCTGAGCCCTGTCTCTAGACTAGGAATGATGATCTGGATCTTGCAGTTCAGTGGAGTTCTGAGATAATGTGTGCAAAGCCCCCAGCCGGGGCCTGGCACACAGTAGGTGCTCAGGAAAGGGCTAGAGAATGAGCTGACCTGGCTGGGAAGCAGAGAGGGCCTCTGTGTGCGAAGCCTGTCCCAAGCTGGGGCCTCCCCTCTCCCACGAGTTCCTCAGCTCCCGGGGCTCCAACTCCAGCGGGGCAGAACCTTTTAATTAGGCCAGGCTGGGAGGGTGGGGGGAGGCAATCAAGCCTGCCCAACCTTGGCAGGCGGCCTAGCTCCCCAGCCTGCCCATGCCAGCCGCCAGGCCTCTACCAACAAGGCGTTCCAAGGCCTGTTTGCTGCCACCAGCCTGCCCAGCTTCCACACTGTGGAGTCCCTGAGGCTTGGTATGCATGGTTAGGAGCCCAATGCGACAGGATGGGCACAGAGGGGGTGCCCAGCCAAGGCCAGGTGAGTTGAACAATTACATTCTATGCACACATTCCCAGAGAATGCACAGATTCCTCTGTAAAATGCAGAAACCTTTGGTTCTATATGGGAAAAATGAAATAATATAATACCAGCCATTTATTGAGTACCTACAATAATGAGAGATACTTACATTATTTAACTCTCTCTGAGTATTATCCCCATTTTACAGGTGGGGAAACTGAAGCTCAGGGAGGTTAAAACTTGCTCAAGCTCACAGAGAAGGCATGTCCTGTGGTCAGAGTTCAAGCCTCTACCCACCCCTGAAGCATGTGCTGCTGCCTTGCCCAGGGCCACCCACCTCTCAGTTCACACCCATGTTAACCAAACCCTCCTGTGCCCACCTGGTACTGGGGCCAGGGGTACAGAATAAACCCACAGGGCTCACATGTAGACAATGAAGAGGAGGTAGCCATTCCTAGAGAAGGAGCTGGAAGAATCTGAGCTGGGCCATTAGAGGGCTAGGCTGCCTTTATGCAGAGCTTTGAGGGGCAGGGAGAGAGGATGACCCCTCAGGGCCATCTGCTTCGAATCCCCATTAGACAGAAGGGAGGCCTACGTCACAGAGGGCTGCAAGGAGCAGAGGCAGGGCTGTGCCTGAAACCCAGGCCCTTCACGCCCCGCCTGGGGCTCCAGCCTGTCCTCTGCCCACAGCTGCCAGTGGGTCCTTGATAACTGTTCAGAGGGGCAGCCAGGTGGCAAGAAGGTGGGGGCAGAGAAAGAACTGACCACTGACCCCGGGAGCAGCCTCAAGAGAAGCCCCGTAGAGCACTCATATCCCAGAGGGGCTGACCGGGCAGAGGGGATGGCAGACACAGGCCCTACCCACACTGTGCTCACAAATATTTACTGAATGAATGAATGAGTAAGTGAGTGAGGCCCCAGTGGGCAAAGCAAGTGCCAAGAGAAAGGCAGCCCAGCGAGGTAAAGGTTTGAACCAATGTCGGGAAAGACCTTCTCCCAGGCAGAGACGCCTCACACGAAGGGGCTGCCCTGGGAGGAGAGAGCACCCCATCAAGGGAGGGGTAGGAGAATCTCTTTGTGGAGGGCATGTGGTCCGGACCACTAGAGCCAGCGTTCCCTCCTGAGGCTCTGGAGTCTCTGGGTCTCTGGTTCTGAGATTCTGTCCGCAGAGCTGCTGGGGGCCAGAGCTGGGGGTCATGAGGAGGAGGAGAGGGCTTGCGGCCCAGAGACCCAGCCCGCCGAAAGGTGGGCCCTCTGATGGTCAGAGGAGGCGGGGCCTGCTGAGAGCTCGAGGCCTCCACTAGACAGTCTTCTTGCCCAAAAGGCCCAGGCCAGCCTGCCACCCGCTCTCTGCGTGGTTTCATGTGGGGCCCATCCCCTCAGTGCCCTCACCTGCCCCATCTGCTCTCAGGGCTATTCTGAGGCCAAACAATTCCCCCTACTTTGCCATGTAAAAACACGTTTACATTAGTCCTTTTTACACGGTGGGGAAAAACTCAGCTTTGGATACAGTTTCTTAGGTACGAAAGTCTCTTCTGTAGTTGGGGGTGGGGGGCCCCCAAAACAGGTCCATTCTCATCCTCATCTTCCCCAGGGCCCCCTCATTCTTCAAGTCCCTTCACCTCTCCAAGCCCCAGTTTCATCTGTAAAATGAGAATATAAGACTATTTTACAATATCAAAATAAGCCCAAAAAAAGTTCTTAAAAAAAGAGTGGCCCCCACTTGCTGTGGGGGTTGCGAGGTCTGATAAGATGTCTGGAAGACGCCTGCCCTGGGCCTGGCTCCCTGGACACCTGCCTCTGTGCCCCGGGCAGGCACCGGCATGGGGAGCCGCACCCCAAAGCGCTGCCTCCTGAGGCTCTTTGCTCCTCTGCTTGGCCCCCAGCCGGGGAGACGTGGAAACTCTGAGGGCTTCAGACTCAAGGTGTTTTATGAGCCCTGCAAACACGGCAGCCCCATAAAGTCACTTCAGACAGCTTACAAGCCCTGAGACCACCCGGGATCCCCCGACCCAGAAACCCTGAGCTCACCAGAGAGCAAGTGAGCCCCAAAACCAAAGGATGAGCTGCCAGGGCTGATGGGTCTGGACCACCAAGATAAATCCCTACCTGCCCTGCTGCCCCTGCGGCCTGCGAGACACGGGGAACGGCTCTCGACCCGGCCAGGTCCAACCGAGGAGGTGCTGCAAGACTGCTCATCCGCGCAATGGGTGAGCTGAAGGACTGGCCTTGTCCGCAGACCCGGGCTGACCCCCTTGTAGTTCTCCGAGAGGTGTAATAGGGAGGGAGCAGAGAGGCCTCCCTCTGTTTCCCTTCCCTGGGGGGCCATGGTTAAAGCTGCAGGCTTAGAGTCAGCTGGGTTTGACTCTGCTTCTGCCGCTAGCCCTGTGACCTGAAGCTGCACTTCAGCAAGCCGCTCCCGTTTTCTCATCTCTCCAGTGAGAGTAACAAAGTGGCTATTTCCACCTCATGTCACTGTTGAGGGGATCGAGCAGATAAAGGTGCCCAACAGGTACTATTATTGTGTCCCCGCTTTGCCCTCCAGGCAAGATGGTGTCAACCACTGACCCAATGAATGGGCACATCCTGTTGTCACCAAGGCCACCTCTCTCTGGGGCTTCCCCCAATTCAGCTGATGGTCTTTTTGTTCCTGGATTGTCAAGGATCTTCCAACGGAAGCCTTGGCTCCAGGGTCCTCTACCCACACCCAGCAGCCCCTCCTCAAACTCTCTGATCTCCAGGCCCTCCTTGACCTGGCCCGTGTGGACCTGTCATTGCCCTCCATTCCCCCAGCCCTGAAGAGCCCCATGTGATTCACTCACACAGGGAATGCTACTACTACTACTAATATTAATAATAACAACTAGGGCCAGCCCCACAGCTTAGCGGTTAAGTGCGCGCGCTCCACTGCTGGCGGCCCGGGTTTGGATCCCGGGCGCGCACCGACGCACTGCTTCTCCGGCCATGCTGAGGCTGTGTCCCACATACAGAAACTAGAAGGATGTGCAGCTATGACATACAACTATCTACTGGAGCTTTGGGGGGAAAAAAAAAATAACAACTAGCATTTATGGAGTGCTCACTCTCCACATAGTACATGTGACATATCACTGAATTACATACACCACCTCAGTTAATCCTCACAACCACCTATGTGGTAGGTACCCCAATAATCCCATGTTACAGATAAGGACACTGAGGCACGGAGAGGAGTAACTGGCCCAAGGTCACACAACTAAGAAGCAGCAGAACTGGCCTTCCAGCTTGTGAAGTCTGGCTCCAGAGCATAGAAATGACCATTCTTGGCACCGGCTATGCGTTCGTTCATGAGACATGAACGGGGACTGGAGGGCACAGAGAATGTGGGGATGAGAGTGGTGTTCTCTGGCCTGGGCGTTCCCAGCCGCCTCAGGCGCCTGCAATGTTATTCTTGCCACAAAAGGCACAGCGGTGCTGGTGGTGTTTCCCAGGACCTGCTCTCTGGACCACCTGTACCAGAGTCTCCAGCGGCTTGTAATATGCAGAGTCCTTGGCCCCACTCCTCATCTCCTGAGTCGGGATCTTTGGGGGCTGAGCTTGAAGACTGAGGAGAAATGCTAGACTAGAAAGAGTTCTATCCAGACAGTGGAATCCATTCAAATCCCAAATTAAAGACCCCTGGGCAAGGCACTGGATTTCTCTGAACCTCTATTTTTTCGTCTGTAATTTGGGAATGATAAAATTGACCCTGCAGATGGCTGTGAGATTCAATGAAATCATGTAGGTGTAACTGGCATGTGGAACAGGCGGGATTCTGTGGTGTGCAAGTAGAAACACTATCTTTTCACCACTGTCTGTCAAACCTGCCCTTGAACAGGACCTATGGTGGACCCAGCCTTCCACCCTATGTTAGGTATGAGGGACAGTCTCATTTTTAGGTGTTAACGAGTGCACCCAATCTGACCTCAGTAAGTCACTCTCACACTCAATTCACAGTCCCTCCTCCCCCAGCTCCATTTCCAGATTTAGCCATGAGGGGTGGGGTGTTGCGGGTCTGTTCTATTTCCTCACCTCCCTCCACTCCTCTGTGTCCCCCTCCACCTTCAGAGTCACGTCTAGATGAGGGGCAGGGTAGTGGAGGGGAGCGGGGATAGACATAAAATGACGACAGTAGGGCTTACCTGGGGCTGCTGGAATCTGACATGGGGGTCCTCTTCAATGTCTAACACCCAGCTTTCTCTCTTTGGGGAGTCTTGTGGATTTTTCCTCCTGGTTAAGAAGCAATTTGTTGACACGAGTGATGCCCCCTCTTCCAGCCGATGTCTCCCACCCTCCCCTCAGCCCCAAGTAGACACTTTCTGTTGGGGCCACCTGACCCCAACAGGCAGCAGACCCCTTGGACTGGTCCTTCCTCAATGATTTGCGCCCTATTCCATTCCAGAGTGTCCACTTTGGCCCACAGGAAACTGTTTCTTTGCCTGCTGAACTCTGGCAGGGCAGGGTAGACCCCACAGGCCCCCTCCTCTCCCTCCAGCTCAAGGCTTCAGACGGTGTTTCAGGCAAGAAGCAGACACACACCCCTCCACCCCCAAACTCCAGGACTTGCCATGAGGCAGGGACAGTCCTTGCACACAAGGCCTGTCCTTCCAGCCCCTGCCTCATCTCATACTTGGGCTGGAAGTGAGTGCCAGGCACAGGACTGGTCTAGGGCCATCCCTTTTTCCTGTCCTGCACAGATGCCTTCAGATGTGGGGTGCTAGGCATCTGTGGTATGCAATTTGGGGCCTCAGCATCTAACACAAAGAAGGTGTCCATAAAGAATTCCAGACTCTTTTCTTCCTAAAACAAGAGAAGCTGGGGATTCAAGAGAGGAAACAGAAGAGCAGAAAGCAGGACTCCATCAAGCCTCAGGCCCAGTGGAGCCTCCGCAGGCTCCTGGAGACGCATGTAAAACCAGGGATTGGGAAGGATTCGTTTTTAATTAAAAAGCAATCGAGGCCCAGATATAAAGTATCATGACACTAATGGTCCAGGAAATCTGGAACCTTAAATCACAGCAATTTCTCCCTGGAGGGCAGGCCTGGGACCCCAGGATTAGATAGGGGGCTTGGCGTGTGCCAAGGCGGGAAACGCTGGAGGTGAGTGCAGACTCCTCGCTGCTGAAGCACTCAGGTAAACAGCAGGCCAGAGCGCAGGGGCCTCTGAGTCCAGTGTGGCAATCATTTCACAGATGGGGAAACTGAGGCCCAGAGAGGCACGGGTCCTGCCCAGGGTCACACAGAGCGCAGGGGCAAAGCCAGAACCAGAACCAGAGCTGGGGCCCCCTCCCTGTGCCAGCCTTATGGTCGCACCCCAGGATGGATGCTCTCCCACAGTCCCCTGCCAGGTCCTGCCGTGGGGTCTGGGGTCTGGGGTCTGGGACTCGGCCAGGTCACTGAGCCCAGAGAGTTTTTGAGTTTCTGCAGGGCTCTTGGGTGGTGGTGGTGGTTGGGGTTAACCTAGAGACTTCGCAAGTAGGGTGAGCCTGCTGTCCCCCTGGGTCAGGGCCACCTGCACTTACATCATCCAACATGGTCCTCACCACCTGCCTATATCACTTTCCATCAGGATGACTCTGGGAAACCTCGCCAGCCTAGACCTGGACCCTCTGTAGAGGCCCCTCAGTGCTGACGACCTGTGATTCTGAGTCTATTAGCCTGCCGTTCCCTCCCCCAAAGAAGGGGTATTGTGAAGACAGAAAGCACGCAGCAGGGTGGGGTGATGATGAATGGGGATACAGGAAGCATTTTGAGATCCCAAGGAAAAAACTGAACCAGGCTCCAGCCGTGAGATCCCTCTGTGCCCCCTAATTCTCTGGATTTCCCTCCTCAGGGCTGGCCTGAGCCACAAGTCAGACACTTCATTCATTCATCCCACAAGGATTTATCACTTCCCTGGAATGCTCTGTGTTTCTACAAATCCTGAGATGTCTGAGAGCATCTAGCCAGAGCAGGTGGGTCTCCCTGCTGCAGCTGAGCGAAAGGCAGGCTGCCAAACAAACACTGACCCCTTTGGCCACATCAATAGAGATTGTGCCCAAATTCAGGGAGATGATTTTCTAAATCTACTCCTACTGACTAGATTCCTAGAGACTGGCGACTCAGTGTGGGAGTGGAACTTTCTGGCCAGAGCAGGTGACCAGGGAGGTGAGTTCTGGAACACAGAACATGGGGAGAATGTTGTGGTTTCTGGGCCAGGTCAGTCTGGAAGAAGGCAAACTCATGGGACAAGGGTGCTAGTTTCCAACCTCTGCAAGGATGTCCTGGGATAGATGCTTGTATGTTCGGTGACTCAGACCTCAGAGACTTCTGGTTCAAGCTCTCCTCTCCCAGCCTCCCCGCCTAGTGCTCCTTCCGTTGGAAGGCCCTCCCTCCACGTCCCTTTGTAAACCTCTGTTCTCAGGGTTATGTCTTTCTGCATCACTGTTTTACGTGCACACACACACACACACCCCTCATCTAGTGTGTTCTATGACATACAGCAGGCACTCCGTGTTTGTCAATCAATCCACGAATTCATCAGTAATTCCAGGCCCCAGGTCAACTCTCGTTCACCATGAGAAGTCCTCCCCGCCTCCTGCCTCCAGGGTGAGTGTGCTGGTTCTGGGTTCCCTCTGGGACACTCCCTGGCCCCTCCCCACCCCTGCCCCCAACCCACAGCAGGCCCCTGGCGTCTCTCTTGACCCTGGCATTGGCACAGAGGAGGGGCTCAGAAAGGAATGTAGGATGCAACGGAACATTAGACCCCCAATGAAACATAAGGATGACAGTGTCTAACCCTTTATTGTTACAGAAGAGGAAACTGAGGCCCAGAGAAGGCAGAGTTGGGAGGACAGGAACCCAAGCTCTAAGTCCCCGTCCCGTTAGCTGTCCTGTCCAAAGAAAGATGAAGAGGAGGCCTGTGGAGGCGGAGGGCCTGAGCTGGCCCCGGGCTCCCCGCTCAAGTCAGCCATTCCTGCAGCCCAGCTAGCAAGGCCTGCCTCTGGGGTCCCGGAGAGGTGATCCGGGGGCCAGGGGCAGTTCTTCAGGCTCCTGCCTCCCCACAGAGGACTTTCATTTTCCGGGCCAAGGGCCTGGTCCTCCCGCTGGCTGGAGGAAAGGCCCCTGGTGGGTGCTGAGCGTGAGGCTAAGGTTCAAAGGCTGCCTGTTGCAGGCGCCGGCCCTCAGCTTCCGCCATAAATTTACAGCCCCCAAATGCCCTGCATCCTGGGGGGATGGGGCTGGGGTGGGAGGGTGGGTTATTCTGTGGTTGGCCCCACTGACCTACAGAGTCCATGACTTGTTGTAAAATCTGAGGGAGACGCAGTGGTCTCCCATGCTGGGGGCAGCAGGGCCTGCCCACAGGGGCCCCACGTGGAGGCGTCTCAGGACAGGCTTATTACCTGCGCCCCGTCTGACCAGGCCATCTCCTGCTTTGCACAGACTTCCACATTTCTTAGGTGAAGTTCAAGCTCCTGGATCTGGATTCAAACAACAGGGGGCTGGGTCGGGGGAGAGGGGAGGTTGACTCCTTACCCCCGGGCCCCTTGGGGGACTCTCTGGGGCTCAGGGCCGTGCAGGCCTGGCAGATGCTCCCGGTCCTGCAGATGGCAGCCAAGACCCTACAGCGGAGTGTCCACGGCAGAAATGGAGGCACACTGAACACGCTGAGCACTTGACAAGTATCTGTGCGATGAGCCCCACCCGCTCGGACAAAGACAGCAGGAGAGGCCAGGTCCTGGGAAACCCCTCGTTCCTGCAGCCTGTGGGCTGGGACTCAGCTCAGGGGGCCCGCCTCGGCCACCTTCAGCTTCACGGCATCGGCACTGGCCTCTACTTGGTGTGGCAAGACTTACACCCGACACTGCTGGAATCCTTGAGCACCAGACACAGGACACCAAGGCCCACTTCTTGCAGAATGGGAAACTGAAACTGAGGGAAAGGAGGTCACTCATCTCAGGCCAGTGGCTGAGCCAAGTCATGAACGAGGCACCTGTTCCTTCGTCCAGTGCGGCCTGTGCAGGTGAGTGATCACCCTGGGCCTGGGCTAGAGGCCACAACAGAGTCACAGCATTAGTGCTGCAGGAGACACTCAAGATTATCCAACCTCCCCCGATGCCACCATTGTGCCAGGCCCTGTCCTGGCCCTGGGGCCACAGTGGTGATCAGATCTGGCCTCCAGAAGGCAGATCTGGGGGAGACAGACCACCACACATTAAGTGTGGGGATAGGAAAAGGATCAGGTGCTCTCTAGGGAATGTAGGGGAAAGGACATCCTGGACAGGGGAACAGCAGGTGCAAAGGCCCTGGGATGAGGGGTGGGATAGCGAAGCACGCCAGCCAGGAAACTGCAGGTAGACTCCGGGCATCTAGGGTACAGGGAGGGGGTCGGGGGGGCAGAAGGAAGAGGGCCAGGAGATGCAGCAGGAGAGGCAGCAGGGGCTGGACTGAGCCTAGTGGGGAAGTGGGCTGCATCTTCAGCCTGGAAAGGTCCACATATGTCCTTCACAAAGCAAGCTGCTGGCAGAGCGCAGCCCGTGGCCCAGGTGCCCAGCCCTCTCTCGTACCCACCCACTCGCCACAAAGAGCCACCTGTCCCCTGCCTGGAATGGTGAGGGACAGAGGCCTGGCCATGGGCCGAGGGCCTCCTCAAATGACCTCTTCAGGGTCCCTCCCTAGGACCTTGGGAATCCGGCCTTAGCCAGCCCTGCCGGTCCTTACCTTCTCTAACCGAGAATTAGCTTCCTGAAGTCTTTGTTTAATTAGGGTCATGTCTCCCAACCTGCACATCAGACTGAAAACAAAAACGCAACAACGATCCCGGCCTCTCCCTCCGCAGCTCTGGCACTGCTCTTCCCACCCCAGAAGGAGCGGCCCCCAGTCCCATCTCCCTACGGCTCTCCAGAACTCCCAGCATGGACTGGGCCTGGGGGGCCATGGTGCGGCGGGTCAGGCCCGCCCCACCGCCGAGGGAGGGGCCCGGAGCACAGAGTCCATATAAATTAATTTAATTGGGTCTATTATCACTTTGCTCCAAGCCTGCAAGTCTAATCTAGCGTTGAAGTAATTCATTGGGTGTGAACGTCCTGGAGCCAAGGCTTCCCTCTGCTCTCAGAACAAAACTCTCCGCGCTTGGCGCAGGCCCCGGGCCACTGCAGCCTGGCGCAGCAAGGGGCTGTGTGGGGAGCAGGGCGGGCAGCGGAGGCCTTAAAATAGCTCTTTGCTTTGGCTGCATCCCCTAACTTTCCCAGAATGAGGCCCCGGTCCACACCTCCAATACACACACGCTCAGCCACGCAGGCACACATCAGGGTGACACAGACCCAAAGACAGCTGAAGGGGTCCCAGGAGACCAGGGTAAACCCCGAATTATTACAAGATGTTGGACAATTCTTTTCTCCTTTCTGTGCCTCAGTTTCCCTTCCTGCAGAATTTCCTGGCTTCTCACTTTAGTAGCTGTGTGGCCTTAGGCAAGTTATTGTGCCCCTCTGACACTCAGCTTCCTCATCTGTGAAACAGGGAATCCAATGCTTGTCTCATCCGGTTATTAGGAGGATTAAATGAGTTAATAGATGTAAAATAACTAGCACTACGCCTGCCATACTGTAAGCACTCCATAAATGCTCGCTCATTATTATTGTGAGACTCAGATGGGATGGGGGCAGGGAGCCCTTGGTGTAACTGTAATTGCTGAGGCCAAGGTACACGTTGTAGTTATAATTTCAGGAAAGTAGGAGAGAGCTGGGTGGTACGGTTCCCACGACAGTTTCGCCCCAGGATTGGGGCACCTGAGAGCTGAGAGAATGCAAGTTGCCCAGCAGAGTGTTGTTATGATTAGATTTACATACTTTATGGTGCAATTATTCATACCTTGATGCCAAGCTCATTAAGCAATCAGGCACCATGAAGAGGACCCACTGGGTTGAGCCCCGATCTGAAGGAAAGACATGGCCTCGGAGGCTCCTGGGGGCCCTGGCCTGAGGGCAGAAGCAGCACAGCCGTGCATGAATGCAAGTGTGCAGACCACACACCCACGGGGGACACAGGCATTGCCGAGGCCCTTCTCAGGAAGAGGCAAGGGGCACAGGCCCTGAAGCGGGTGTGGAGGCTGAGGATTTACTGGTCTGCCTGCTCCTTCTCCTACCCCCCCGTAATACCACCCAACCTTTGGGGTCCCCTCCTGTGCTCCAGGCTCTGGGCCTGTGCTAACCCCGGAGCCACACGGCATCCTGAAAGGCCGAGTTTATTTATTAGCACTACTCATAGTATTAATACCCATTTAATGGATGGGGAAAGTGAGGGTTGGCAGGTCCAACAAAAAGCTCTCCCCAACAAGCACAAAAGCCAAACCAAAGGCTCCAATCCACTGACACTTGCTCCCTAACTCAGGGATTGGAAGAGACAGGTGTGGCCTTTTTGGGGAAGTAGCTAGGACAAGTGGAGGGAATCCTGGGCTAGGAGTTAGGAGATCCGGGCAAGGCTCTTCATCTCTCTGGACCTCAAGCTCCCCATGAGAGCAATGGGAGTGCGAATCTCTCTCCCAGTGGGCCCCTGTATGGACTGGATGGGACCACTGACTTACAAAGCCCCACATGGGCTGAGCACAGCTCAGGTGCCTGCAAGACACAGCAGCATCTGAACTCAGCCCCAGAGCTGCCAAGCCATGACAACATTCAAGTGGCTCCTGCCAAGTCCCAACCTCTGGTAAGAAGAGGTGTCTTGGTAACAAAGCCCAGCCCCTCCATCTCGCCCTAGAAGGAGCCTCTCCACATGCGGCAGGGCAGTGGGAAATCAGGGCCCCGGCCTTGTTACCCAGGATGGAACTTTCCTGGTTCTGTAGCCAGTGGTCATGCTGTGGGGAGGGGCTCTACTCTCCCTTTATTCTCTTCCCTCCACACCCAGGTCTCAGCAGAAGCTGGTGGAAAGTTCCAGACAAGATTCACCGAGGGCTCTGTGGCTGAGGCAGCTTTAACATGTCCCACCTCCAACACACCTCCAACTATAGACTGGAGGTGGCCGGGCCTGTGCTCAAGGCGGCTTCCTCTCTCCCTCCTGGAGGGCTGCCAGGACTCTGGGAAAGGGTCAGGGCTCAAGTCGGCAACTCTCTCCTGGCTCCCACTCCTACCCTCCATTTTGAATTTTCTTCCTCCTGTCGAGGTTCCCACTGCCCACCATTTGTTAACTGGATACCACTGTGCACATCACTGGAGCTCTCCAAGCCTCCGTTTCTTCATCCTTAAAATGGGCTAATACATGGAACCTCTTCACAGAGCTGTGAGAACTACCTGCCACGTGGACCACTTGACAAATACTTTCAGCTGGCTGGGGAGCGGGGAGGGTTGTTCTGTTTGGTTTTGTTGTTTAGCTTGTCTAAGCTGTGATCCTGGGAATGGCAGCGCCCAACTCTGGCTCACCTGTCTTTCCCCTAAAACACATCACTTACGTCACCTGCCAGCTCTCAGCCAGCACCCAGGCTTGGCCTCTGCGGGTGTGGGGGCCGGGGATGGCATCAAGGGCCAGAGGAGGACAGTCCTGAGGCTGTGAAATGCCCACAGGAGGCCCCAGAGTCCTCCTCCCTCTTGTGCCCCCAGAGGCAGCATCTGCGCCACCCCTGCAAGCACCAGGTGAGGCCACCTGGCGGAGGGACCGACCTCTCCCTGCCCCTGCGCTGGACCACTTGGTTATCTGAGCACCCGAGACCCGCCCATGCTCAGCTGCCTCCATGGTTCCCCGAGGGTAAAGCGGGTGCCAAGGCAGAAAGGAAGGTCGGGAGTGGAGAGACCACTCGACGCGGAGAAGCCACACCATCACAGGGCAACCACAGAACCTCTGTGAGCCTCAGTTTCCCCACGCGTCGTGTACATATACATGTACATGTACCTCACAGGCGCTGTGCTGGGCCGGCCAGGTCCCTCTTCAGGAGTAAAGAGCTGGGAGAGCGGCTTCAGCTGTCAGCCCTTTGGGGGGACTAGCTCTGCTGAAGAAAACTGCCCCACCCAAGATCACACCCCTTCTAGGGCAGCCTTCATCAACGACTGACCGACTCGAGGGGAGGGAAGGCCCCGACCCTCACTCCAGACGAAGACAACTCTGAGGCTCGTCCCAGCTTCAGAGCTCCCCGTGGGGTCAGCTGAGGCCTTCGTGACTGTCTCCCGCCTGCCCGCTCCCTCTGCCCAGGCCAGCTTCCTCCCCTCCCGTCTGCAGTGGGCAATTCCAAGGGCACTCCTAATAAACACCCCGCGTGCCAGGCTCAACTCAGAGGCAGCTTCTCAGGGGAGCCAACCCCAGGGACGCTGCGTGAGAATGACAGAGCCTTGTCCTGATTTGCAGTTACTTACGGGGTGTTCTTTGTTTCATGTAAGTCTCCCTCATTAGACTCCAGGCTCCATGAGGGCAAGGACCACGTTTATTCTTGTTCATCACCGTACTTCTATGCCTGGTATGTAGTAGGTACTTAAATACAGGCAGAGAGAAGGAAGGTAGGAAATGGAGAAGTTAGGATGGTCTTGGGGGCAGGCAGAGAGCACCTAGAGGAACCTAACGAGATTCAGGGCGTCAGGTAAGACAGCTCCAGGAAGCGGTGTTTAAACTGAGAGCTCAGGGAGGGAGGCAGCTGGCCAGCAGTGGACACGATGGGGTGGGGGGGGAGGGGCAGGAAGACATATTCTTCCAGCAAAGACAACAGCACAGTCAAAGGCTCTGAGGCGGGCGTTTGAGGAGCTGAAAAAAGGCCAGTGGAAAAGGTAGAGGGCACAGCTGGACACTGACCAACAGAACACAGGTTTAGCCTGTGGGCAAGGGGAGCCTGGAAGAGTTTTAAGCAGAGAGAGACATGGTCAGGTCTGCATTTTGGAAAGACAACCCACTGCCACGTGGAGGAGGGTGAGGGAGACCAGCGGGCAATAGTCACAATCCCAGTAAGACTCTAGTGGTGAGGGTTCAATGAGGGTAGCGATGGTGGAGGTGGAGAAAATGGAAAGAGCAGAAACTTATTTGGAGGCAGTATCCTCAGAGTTTACTGCTTGCTTGTTTGGATGTTAGAGGTGAGTGAGGGGGAGAGAGGAGGCTGGAAAGATGCTGAGATTGAGGAGCCATTTACTGACTGGGGAAAACAAAAAGAGAGGAGGGTGGGGGTGGCGCTCGAGTGTTCCAGTTGGAGGAGCCTGAGAGGCATCCGATGGGCGAAGTTCAGGCATCTGTGGAATATAAGGATGTGGACCTTGGAACATCCAGGCTGGGGACAGAGATGTGGAGGCAGCTTGGAGACCTCCCACAGGAGTCTACTCTGCAAGCCCAGTGTATCCTTGGCCTGGGACAGTGACCCTGCTGGGTAAACGTTTGTTGGCTGGTTGGCTGGCTAGCTGCATGGATGGCTGGATGCACAGACTGATGGATAGATGTGTTTTTCCCTGGAGAACCTCCGGCCCCCTGAGGGTGGTGACTGTGTCCTCTCTGGATGCCCACAGCCCAGCCCAGGCCCGAAAAGTGGCTGGTACACAGGATGCTACTGTAGCCACCACCCTAACTGTGAGGCTGATGGAGAGTGAGGGGAAGAGGGTAGAACAGGTGACAGCCAGGGACCCTCTTTGTACAGACCAGTTGCTGAGGCCCAGAGATGGGCAGAGCTGGGCCTGGCGCCCGGTCTAGCACTTTCTGCACTTCCTCCTTCCATGGAGGCCGAGCAGTCCCTCCATCGCTATAGGCACCTTCAGGAAGACAGGGCAACAGTCATCTTCTTGAAAGAGATAAAGAAAAGAGGCCCAGAGGAAGTCACCCACTTGCCCAAATTCACACCTTCAGGCAGCACTGGGATTAAAATAAACCAATTTGGAGTCTAAGACCTGATTCCAGCTGAGCCACTGGTCACTTAGCACTCGGGACCAGTCTGGCCCCCCTCCCTCAGTGGGTCCCACTTTCCTTGGTGACCAAACAAAGATGAAGAGGCCAGCCCCCCAGGGTGTGAGGCGATGGCGGGGAGCAGCACAGGCTTGGTGACCCGCAGAGCACTGCAGACGCTGCCTGACCCTGGGGGTGGACTGCGGGACCTGCCCTCAGCGAGCCCTGGCTGAAGTCAGTGTCTCTGCTGGCCAAGCAGGCTCAGTGGGGCAGAGAGGTCCCAGCTGACATGGACCATCTCTGAGATGAGGCAATGTGAAGCAGCGTCGTGCGAAAGCAACTTGGCGGTCTTTCCCCTGTACCCCATCCCTCCCTGGGGCTCAGGGCAGAGCAGACAGGGCCAGGGGGACAGCGTCATCCTGAGCGTCTGCCAGTGCACTCAGCCCTGCCTAACTCCCAGTTTCTGCCTAACTCCTCTCATCAGCCCCCAGCCCCTGAGAACTAGTCTTGTTACCCAGCGGACCAAGGTGATGTTTGAAACCAGACCAGAACAGGGCTTTGCCCAACATTACCCAGCCAGCTGGTGGCAGAACTGAGGCCCAAGGCTTGCCAACTGGGGATATATGCACTGCCTATTTCTTTCATTCAGTCATTTGTTCATTCATTCATTCACTCGTTCAACAACCTTCTTTCCTGGCCATGTCATGGGAGCTGAGACTCAGAGAGGAATCAGACAAGCCCTGCCCTCAGGGAAGTCCTGGTCTGATGGGAAAACAAGCACATAACTAGTCAATGACAGCATGGAACTCGTGTGACAACAATTCACAGGGGTGGGGGAGCCCAGAGCGAGGCCCAGTCCAGGCTCAGTGCAAGGAGGCTTCCTGGAGCAGGTCGAGTCTGTAGCAGAAGAGGGGCTCCCAGGGGCGCGTTCCTAGCCGAGCAGGAGCACAGACAGCTGAGAGACATGTGGGAGGGCAACATACAGGAGCTCCCTGAGGGGACACCCCAGTATTCATTCAGCCTCCCCTCAAATCCTGCTTGTCTCCCTCACCTCAGACTTGCCTTGCCTACCTCTCAAAGGTGGGGGGCGAGGAAAAGGAAATGGCACCCCAGGTAGTTGCAAGGGACAAGGGCAGCTCTGCCCTCAGGTCCCTGAAGGGCACCTCCTCTCTGGGCTGGGGCTGAACGCCAATAAGGGCAGGTCCTCTCATCAGCCCCCAGCCCCTGAGAACTAGTTCACTCACTCACTCATTCATTCAGCAAATATTTATTGAACCCGTACCACATGTGAGCTGAAATACAGTTAGTCTCACCAATTACAATCATTTTAAGAAAAAACAGTGAATGGTCGTTCCCTATCCACAAATGGGGACAGCCTGGGAAGAAGAGTGAATTTGGATTCAGAAAGACTTAAATTCAAGTCCTGGTTCCCCCACTTAGTGGCTTGGCAATTTGGGGTCTCAGCAGGTCATCGAGGGTGGGGACACACACAGCATAGAGTGGCTCTGAGGACTGACATAGGAGGCACTTACATGGACCACCAGCAGGAGCGCAGGAGACGTGTGTCCCCTCTCCTCCTAAGCAGCAGGAGACCGCCCTCACTGTGCCCTTCCCCAGGAAAGGAGAGGATGTTCCTAGGATGAGGCAGGGCCTGAGGAAGAGCCAGGAGGCCAGGACAGAGACTCCGGGGCACGTTAAGACTCGCCTGATTTCCCCGCTCGGGGTGGAATGATGCTTTACCCCTCAAGTCCCCTGAGGCGAGCTGGTGGCACAGTCCCAGGGGCTGATGTGACTTTTCCCACCAGGAAACCAGCAGGGACTTCTCTCTGCAGCCAAGAGCTGGGGAGCAATGACTAGAGGCCCCGCCCCCCAGAACGGGGTGGCTGGAAGGGCGCCCCACCTGAGATGGATGACCCAGGGGAGGAGTTGTCTTCCAGAAGCAGCTGGACCCCTTGGCTGAGTCAGGGACAAGACCTGACTAGGACCCCCCGGGACCCCCCCAGAGCAAGCCTCCCAGAGAAGGGATGACCTCACCAATCAGTGTGATGCTAGCGGGCGGGCAGGCGTCAGGCTGAGCTGGGCGTCACCACCAGGCTGACACCCCTCTCCTCACCAGCGGCTCCTCACAATGCCCTGCCCCAAACACATCCCCAGGCAGGACGGCTGCAGCTAGAGGGAGCAGGGATAGGCTCAAGGACTTTCTCCAGCACTGTCTGGAGTGGATTTAGACCAGGAAGGCATTCTGAACACTCCCTCCTCAGGGGTGAGGATTAAAGTGGGGCTGCCCAGCCACAGAGGCTGCACCAAATGGCCCCCAAAGGGTTCCCCCAAAGAATCTGAGCACAAGTCTTGGGAGAAGAGGAGGGAACGTGCTTTGAGTCATCACCAAATCAGACTGGGAATCAGGAGACCTGGGTTCTGGGCCTGGCTTGCTGTGGGACTGGGCAGGTGTGGTCCCTCTCTGGGCTTCAGTCTCTCCTTCAGATAATGAAGGACCCGGGCTTAGGCACCAAGGGCCTTTCTATCTCTGACTTCAATGTAGCTTCAAGACTGGGCACCCAGACAAGGCCTTTTGTGGACTCCAGGCTAGAATTTTCCTTATTGGTGCCTAGAACAGGCCAAGGATGCCCAAGTTGAGGACACTCCTGTCGTTGATTGTGACCCAGAAGCCTGAGACACCCTGTGGGCCCCTCCTTCTGCCCAGCCCCAGCCCTGGGTTTCTCTGCAGCAAATATTTGCAGCTCATTACCACGTCCTGCCCGCCTGTCTTCTGTGGGCAGCCGTACCTCCGGCTTGCCAGCTTCCAGCCTGCTGACCACAAGGCTCCTTGGAAAGCCTTGGTATTTTGGCCCAGCCTGATCCTAGACCATGAGCCGCCCCCCAGCTGGGCCTTGCCTCTCCCTGGATCTCCAGGTCAGCCTTTTCCCTGGCCTCCAGCTGCTGGTCTCTGCCTCACAGCTGCCACATGAACTCTTCTGGCACGCAGGCCCCAGGTCCCTGCCTAGCTCAGAACAGCTGGGGCTCCCCATGCTCCAAGACAGGGAGGGAACCTCACTTCTTGAGGGACCTCTGCTCTAGGCACCCCAAGTGGCCTTCCAATGGCCCCATACCAGGCCCACTCAGAAACTTGGGTCCCTCTGGCTCCCACGGCCCTGCAGCCCCCTCCAGCTGTGGCCTAAGGCCCTGCTGTGCCCACAGCCTGCTGAGCCAGGTTCCACTCACTCACTGGCCGTGGGACCTTCTGCACTTCCGTCTCTTCTCCAAAACAGGGATGACAATGGCAGTCTCTGACCTGTGCAGGTTGTGGTGAGGACTGAGAGGCTGTGCGTGTGCAGAGGTGCCCAGCACAATGCCGGGCCCATAGCAGTGGGCACCGATCTGGTATGGCTCCCCGCCGAGTGTACCTATCGTTCAGTCATCCACCCAAAAAGGCCGTACTGAATCCAACTGTGGGCCAAGCCCTGTACCAGGGTCTCTGCCCAGAGGCTGTCCGGGTCACCCAGCAGAGGAGACAGGCACAGGGGTACCTAGTCACACAGTGCAGTCCCAGCCATGGGAGCCCAGGAGGGGCACCTGAACCCCCACATCTCCAAGGCCCCACCCAGTCATAGAGGATGAGTAGGAGTTTGACAGGAGGACAGTGAAGGGAGGCTCAGCAAGGACCAAAGCGTGAGGGGCCCAGATGAGATCTGCACGGCTGAGGCCCATGGAGGGAGAGGGGCCCTGTGCCTGGGCCTGGACTGCCAGGCTCCGATCCTCTGGGGGATGAGGGGGACTGGGAGGGGCTTCAGCAGGGGAGGGTGATGGTGGGATCTGTGTGGGAGAAAAATTCCGGGCTGCGTGGGGGCTGGGTGGGGTGGGAAGAGGCCCAGGCAGGAGTGGAGGAGACCCACAGAGCAGGGACCTGTGAGGAGACGGGGACAATGGTCAAGGCCACGCCAATGGTTGAGGACTGAGTGGGGAAGTGGCCATCGGGATGCCAAGGAGGAGGCGAACTTGTGACTTACGAGGAGGAAGGGGCAGGATGACCTCCCACATCTGGCACACTGGAACCACCCCGAGCTACTAACCCACTAGGTGACTCAGGCAAGCCCCTCCCTCTCTGGGCCTCAGTTTCCCCACAAGTGAAATGGGCCAGAAGAGCCTGGAGGTGCTCCCTGCTCACATCCCATGGCTCTGCAAGGCAAAGCAAGTGGCCCACCTTGCTCTTGGAGGAGGGGAAGAAAAGTTCACTTCCATCCTCAGGCCAGCCTAGCCCTTCTCAGAGCCTGGAGCCTCATCAGCTGAGACAGGGCCCAAGCACCAGGGCCAAGCAGGACAACAGGTCTCACCTGCCTAGATGAGGGGCTGGTGGCCCCGCCTTGAGGCTGGATGCACAGAGCTGCAGCGCCACCTACTGTCCACCTGGGAAGAGGCCACCAGTCCCAGGAGCCTGGCTCTGACCTAAATAAGTCCCAGTGGATTGAAGCATAGAAAGAGGTTCCTACTGCCCCAGTTCCCCAGTTCCCCAGGCTTCTCCAGGTGGCTTACTGAACACAGAATGTTCCCTTCTCTAACGGATTCTGACCACATCATTCTCTCGCTCAGAAAGGTTTCATGGCTCCCCACTGCCCTCGGGTTCCATGCATACTCCTTAGCCTGGCATTCAAGGCTCTTCCCATTCCAGCCGCTGCTGACTACTGCAGCCTCATTTCCTATACAGCAAAAAATTCACCAGCCCCCTAGACACCCCATATGTTCCCCACCCTCATGGCTTTGCATATGTTCTTGCCTCTGCTTGAAATATCCCTTTCTGCCTTCTTGGTTTAGAAAACTCCTGCATAGCCATCCAAGACCAGTGCAAACATCACCTCCTCTGTGAAGCCTTCCTTGACATACCTTTCTCCCCAAGTTCACCACCGGGCACCAAGCCTGTCCTGCAGCAGGAGTTCAAGCCTATCATCCTCTGCATCCCCACAGTCCCTGGGCTGCCCTTTATCCCTGCATAGGCCAGGAATGTTTCTGTGTCCATCTCTTGTTCTTCCTAGGCTCTGAGCTCCTTGAGGGAAGAGACTGGGTGTGTGACCCATTGCTTCCCAGCACAGGGTCTGGTGTTAAATTAAGCAGCATTTACTAAGCATCTACTGTGTGCCATTGGACTAGATGCTCTCTCATGCCTTACCTGATTGCAGTGATTCAGTTCACCTGTGTTGAACACAGAGGCCTTTGCCACTTTGCTCCTGCTCTTCCTGTCAGCCAAAATGCCCTGCCAGTAAAGTACCATGCTGTATGGCCAGGGGTGGCTCATTTGATTTTCATATGGGTAAAGAGAAGGGTGCGATGACACCACTGTTATGCTCCTCCAGCTGAGACCTACCCAAATCCCACGGCTCTGCTCACACACGTCTCATCCTGCTGTTCCCAAGATACCCACCTCCCAAGCCCTGCTACCTGCTGCAGCTGCTCCAGGCCAGGCCCTTGTCAGTCTGCTGTCTTGGATCTGTAGCTCTGGGTTTGTCTCCCAGGGGCCTCTGCCCCCCAAGGAAACTCAGGCCCAATCCCACTAGACTCCAAGCCCCACTGGAGGACTAGCCCCAGGTCTAGTCTCTAGAGGCCAGATTCTCTTCTTCCCCATCAGGGTGGCCCTAGAGGAGAGCCAGACTCACAGGCTGGAGGGAGGAGGTCATGGCAGCCTGGGAATGGGCACTGCTATCCCACAGTGCTCAGGGCTTTCCGGGAGCTACGGGACTCCACCGGAAACTGGATGACCACAGGGCAGCCCTGGGACCTCTTGCCCACTCCCTCTTGTCCACGGTGGACAAAGGGCCCTGACTTGCCTGAAGACACATAGGAAGTCCACAGCAGGAGCTCACGCCTTCCAACCCCTGGCCTTAAAATCTTTCTGTTACCCCTTTCTGTTATTTCTATCAAAAAGCCCCAGAGAAGCAGTTTCAGGAGACACTCTAGGGGTCCTTGTTGGTTTCCAGGCTGATCAACTCTGGTGGGAAAAAAAGCTGACTCACTGAGCACACACCATATGCCAGGCATACAGAATCCCTCAAAGAGGGGTTATTATCCCCATTGCACAGGTGAGGAGAGTGGGGCTCAGAGCAATGAATGACTTTCCCAGGTCACAGAGCAAGTCTGCAGTAGAGCCAGGATTCTAATGTGATCTTAATCACAATGCTGGCTCCCTTGAAGGCTGATGCACACACATACTAATTCTAGAACTATACAAGACAGCAAATAACCAAATGCAAGCTTTGAAGTTCTGAGATCCATAAGGAAGCGGGGAAGGCTTCCTGGAGGTGCTGGGGTAGGGCAGTGAGTGAGTCCTTGAATCCAAGCTGGATGGATAGGCAGGAAGGAGAATTTTCCAGGAGGGTCACATTGTGGGAAGAGGCACCATCCTCCTCCTTGCTTCCTACTTGGCAAAAGCTGGGCCAACCACCCATCACTGGCTTCCTGACCCCCACATCCAGTCTATCCGTGAGCCCTATCCATTCCAGAAATTCTCCAGTCCATCCCCTTTTCTCCATTTCCCACTGTGGCTACCTCGGCCCAGGCACCATGACTTCTGTCTACAGACTCCTCACCCGTGTCCCTACAACCCCTCCATTCCCCTCCCCCACACCAAGCCAGAGTGCTCTTTCTTAAAAGCAAATAATCTGGCGGAATCACACGTCCTGCTTAGAATCCTACAGTGCCTGCCCCGCATAGTTTACAAGGCCCTGCTTGGATGGGCCCTTGTCACTCTCTCCAGCCGCGTCTTGTGACACTTCACCTTGAACTCAATACTTCAGTGACACACAATACTGGTAATTTCCCCAAACGCCACCCTCTTGGTCTTTGCATATTGTTCCCTCTGTCCATCGCATTCTTTCATCTTTCAGAATTTAGCTTAACTATCGCCAGGAAGCCTTCCTTGACCCCACGGTGGAGCGGGAAGCCCTCCTGCAGATTGCCCCCATGGGTCTGTGTGCCTCCGCTGCGCACGCCCCCTGCACCAAGAGCGCCGGGCTCTCAGGTCAGCAGCCCTGTCCCGGGCCGCGCATGCGCCCCTCGGGCTGCGCGGGGTGCTGACTGGCGTCCAGGCTGCTGCTTGCGAGGTTCAGCGCGCTAGAAGGTGGGCCAGGGCCAGGAGGCGCGCTGGAAAGTCCGTTTCCGCCCCCACCGGGCCCAGGGAATATTTATGGGCTGCTGGAGGGCAGGGAGGAGGGAGGCGGGGGCCGCGGCTGCCCAGCGGGCGGGAAGCGCCGCGCACTCGGGTCCCCTGCGGCCCCCGGCGTGGGGTTGGCGCGTGCGGAAAGCGGCCCGCAGCCCCCAACCTCAGGGCCCGTCCGCAGCTGATTAGGGGGCGACCGCAGCCTGGAAGCCGAGAGCCCCTAGCTGTTTCCTTCCACTCGGGGCGAGGTGGGCGGATGCAGGCGGGAAGGAGCCTGGGGGGTGGGGGGAGGGAAGGGTGGGGGCAGGTGTGGAGCTCGCCTGTGCTACCCGGGCGGGCAGCCCTCGGAGCCTTGCCTACTTCACAGGAGGGAAACTGAGGCGGTCCCAAGACAGAACGAAGAAGGGCAGTGCTGACTCCAGGGTCCCCGCTCTGCCCGCTGCGCCGTTTGGCATCACTGTAGACCGAGGGCAGCTCAGTGTTAGTTGAGCACAAGAATCAAGGGGACAGTTGTTAAAATGCAGATTCCAGGGCCCCATCTCCCAGAGATTAGGTGGGTCTAGGGTGGAACCCAATAATCGGCTTTTAAAAACAAGCAGCAGGCCGCACACCACACTTTGTGAAACACTGAGGAAGAGAGAATTTGAAATAGGAAGGCTCCCCTCAACTGATGGCAAGTTGGATGGCAAGTCCCTTCCGCTATCAAAGCGATCTTTGCAAAGGAAACCACCACCATCATTAGGATTTGGGTCACTGACCGTCCTCTAGACAAGGAGAGGAGCCATCCGGAAGTGGAGGTGGCCGTGAGCGCAGATGCCACCTCGTCTATAAAGCACACCCTGATTCAGTCACTTGGGAGGAAGCCCTGCTTCCTCTGGCCTGCACACCACTCAACTTCTTCACCCCTATTTGGTGCACCTTTCCTATGCCTGGGACTGACTTTACAGTACATGTGCCATTTTTTTCACCAGAATGTGAGCTCCTCCTTTGGGGTTCCTCAGAGTTAGCAATAATGTCAGAGGGGCTGAGCCGTGGAGACAGATGAGTCAGTCCTGTCCCTCAAGATCCCTGTGGGATTGTGATCTCTGGATCCACCTCTCTGAGTCTCTATAGCTATAAAGTGTAAAGGTTTAAATGGAATAATGTCCGTAAGGTTCTGTAATGTCTATCACTCAGCAGGCCTGACTAAGGGAAAACAAGATACAAACTTGGGAGACTGAGGAAGGCATCACAAGGGGTTGCTTTTGACCTGGGCTTTTAGAGCCAGGAAAGATCTTAACAAGTCAAGCACTGGTGGGGAAAGGCCCTGTAGACCCACTTCCATATTCTGGTTACACTCTATTTACTTCTGTAAATTGGCAGCAGAGAATTCCTGCTCTGAAAAGTGTTGCTGTTCATTTATAAATTGAAATGGGATAAAGACAGCAAGTTGAACACACACTGTGGTCTTTCCTGAAACCAACTAAAACAACAGTAAAGGGATTTATCAAAATATTGGAAACCAGAAACAGCCAACAAAGAATGGTGACTGATCAATCAAGAAAGTTGAAGAGCAGCCCAGTTTACACTGTGAAACCCCTAAATGGGTCAGGAATTGGCTGTACCAGGGACTTCTGGAAATTGGGTGGGTGAAGAGGCTTAAAAACAGGAAAATTGTTTGAAAATCTGTTTAAGAAGCAGTCAGACTCCCAGACACCCTCTCCACCTGGTAGAATACTAAAGGTCTGTCTCAGGAGAGAGTAACAGAGGATCTCTCTTTTAAAAGGGGGCACTCTAACAATGGGGATCAAGTGAACACTTCTGTACTCAATACTGAGGCCTCTAGCCTTCTTTCTCCACTCAGCTACCCAAACTCTGGCTGCCAGGATAGTACCCTCCAGGCAGGAGACTGGAGGAGCTTTTCTCTTCCAGCTCAACAGGAAAGACATGGAATGGCCCAACCAGATCCATGTACACCGCCGCAATCATGATCAGAGGGTATCAAGTCTGTGTTTTAGTTTCCGATTCTTAAATATGAGCAGACAGCAAAGGATGAGTAAACATTTGAGGAAAGCCTCTGATAAGAAAGAGGTTAAAACAAACAGCAGGAAGAAAAAAAAAGGGACTTGGAAGATAGTGACTATGGGAAAAGCAGAAGACTTAAAAGAGAAAACTATCATTAATGTCCTAAGAGATAAGATATTGCATCCATGACCGAGAATGGGATGCTACAAAACAGAACTCTTGGAAATTAAAACTATGATAGCAGAAAATGAAAAACTCACAAGAATGGTTGGAATATAAAGTTGAGAAAATAAAGAAAAAGCTTAAGAGATGGAAAACAGAAAACACAAGATAATTAGAGGGCCAGTCACAGGAACTCAACATCTGAATAACAGGAATTCTAGAAAGAGGGATTAGAGAAAATGTCCTAGAACTGAACTACATGAGTTTCAGATTGAAATGACCCATTGAGGACTCAGTACAATGGATGAAAGTAGACTGACACCAAGACATCAAAATTTCATAACCCTGAGAAGAAAGAGATCACGAAAGCTTCCAGATAGAAGAAAAAATAAAATAAGTGGGCTTCATACAAAGGATTAAGAGTCACAGTGGCATTGGATTTCTCAAGAGCAAGATGGGAACTAGGGAACAATGGCAAAGTGCCTTCAAAATTCTGAGGGAAGTGATTTCCATCCCAGAATTCTATACCCAGCCAAATCGTTATCAAGGGTGAAGATAGAATAACTACATATTTAGTCATGTGACATCTCTGCACGCTTTCTCAGGAAGCTGCTGAAGGATGTGCTTCAGCATAAATGAGTGAGTAAACCAAGAAGGATAAGACCATGCCACAAAGGAGGGGGCAGAGGAACCCCCAGGCCAATGCTTGTGCAGTAGAAAGCAACCAATCCTGACTGGAACAAGATGGAAGACTCTAGAAGAGATTTCTTCAGTAAGATGAAATTGGTAGACTATCCAAAGCATTTAAACATATTGAGAGGAGATTACATAACTGTAATTGTTATGCAGGAAAGGAAAAGTAATCATAGCCTATTACACGGCTCACTTGTCAACAGCTCTTAGGTGGCCTACTAATGCAAACAGTGAATACTCTTCCCACCAAAGTTGTGATGTAATTATACTGGGAGAATGGCAGGGAACACAAAATGGACATGTGAGTGTGGAGAGAGCAAGGAGAAAGAGAGAGACACCTAGAACTAAAAAATCAAGAAGTAACAATATAAGCAAATAATTTAGAATTGAAAGCAATTGCCTCTGTAGAGCAGAAAATGATGTGGTGTGTGTGTTGAGGAGGGGAACTGCTCCTTTCCATTACAAGCCTTATAGACATTCTAAATTATGTGCATGTACAACTAAAGTTTTTAAAAATTGAGTGACAACAAGCCCCTAAGCGAAGGCCACTAGTGGCAGGAGGGCCGTCATTGCAAAAGGCTTAGCCTGACACTAACCAACTGTGAAATGCTAGCAGGAGAGGAACATTCTGGGGGACTCTGGGGAGCTAAGCTGAGTAGGTGGAAGGCAATTCATCTGAGGACAAATTCACATGCCACGCCTTCCAGAAGCCTTCTGTGGTCCCCGATACCTCATGTTCCTTCGCCCTCCCCCTTAATCCCCGTCTCGTTACTGTGATGAGTGTCTGGCTTCAGCTGGAGATATTTTGTCTGGCCTCGTCTCTCCCGCCAGGCTGTGAACTCCCCAAGGACAGTGACTTCAGCCAAGTGACACAGAGAAGTTGCTCAATAAATATTTGCTGAATGCGTGAATGGTCGGCACCTAGCGAGGGCTGGGCACTTGCTTATTGAACAGGATAATACTTACTACTCACTGAAGAGAAAGGATCTTCCTCCTTAGGATCACCCTCACCTCTGTTTTTGGCACAGAGCGGTCCTTGATCAATGTGCGTTGCCTTGGTGGAGCGGGTGTGGCCTCCTGGACTCCAGCCTGCTATGGGATTTGGAACATATTTCTTAACCTTTCAGAAAGGTGCCGGGATTTCCCCATCTATCAATAAAGAGAAATAAGAGGTAGAGAATGATCCCATGGGTCTGGGAGGATTGGCCTGGGAATGGAGTCGGGGGAGAGGAGATGGCGATGATGATGCACGAAAGAGTGCCCCAGGGTTCTTAGGTGTCCAGGAGGGTGGGTGGGCGGAAGGGAAGAGTAATGGCAAATGAAAAGCGGCTGGAGAGAGGCCTGGATGGGGGAATGACTCATCGCCCAAAGCCACTCCTCCTCACTGTCCCTTGGCCCTGGCTTCCAGGGGCCAGCAGTGCTGAGTCCCACGTCTGGAGGAACATTTGTCTGGATTCCCCCTATCCCCCAGGACTGGGCAGGCAGAGTCCCCGGCCAGACCTGCCTCCCTCTGGTTGGGGTATCACGGAAGATGCCAGCTCCGAGGGCTCCAACATAACTGCAGAGTGCTCACACTGCACGGGACATTGAGTCGTCTAGCCCAGAGGTCCCCAAATTTTAGGTTTTACAGACGGGTAAATTTTTAGTAAAGAGTGGGGAGACCAACTTTTTATTTTGCTAGGAAAAGAATATTAAAAAAGATCTATTACAATGCTCTATTTCTTGATCTGGGTGGTGGTTGCACAGTGGAAATGCATCAAGATGGACACTTGTGAGCGTGACTATTCTGTGTGTTAGACTTGGTAAAAGTTTACTCAAGGAACTACCATGTACTCTCACACCATCATTTCATCTAAAAAAAAAAAAAAGACATTTTAATGCTATAAAATGGGAAAGGCATAATCTCAATAAAGGGCAGTCAGTTCTTCTAAAAAATGATGGTCGTATATTTACATGTATGATAGTAAAAAAAAAAAAACAAAAACCCCAGGAGAGAAACAATCAAAGCTTTATTTTACAATATTACTCACACATTGGTTTTGTCAATTGAGGGATTCAGATATGAAGTGGAGTTCTATATCCAGCTTGTTCTTAAGCTTTATCACAATTGTTAAGGAAAACCCTGTTCACTTGGTTATCTTGAGGGTAATGGAAGCCACGCCCAATGTAGTCCCACTGAATTTGGAAAGTTCCATGAAAGCTGAGAGAGGCTGAGGACCAAGACAGCAGCCACAAGCCTCTGCTGCCCCTACCGCTTGAAGGAGCAGGAAGTCAGGTGGTGGGACTCAGAGCCAGTGGGCACCCTGATCACCCAGCACAGAGCAGTCAGACCTTTATCTGAAAGGAATGCTGCAGAGCAAGGAGACCCCGGCCAGTCAGTCCATGCACGAGCCTTTGGGAACCACCCCTCTGTCAGACTCCCTTATGTGAAAACTGAGGCCCAGAGAGAGGAGGTGATTTACTCAAAGTCACAAAGCAAGTTAGTGCAGAGTTGAGGCTAGAACCCCAGTCTCTGGCCTGTCAGCCCCATATTCTCCCCACCCACCCTGGCTCTGGGGCTCCGCCTCTCCTGACCCTGGCTCCAGTTCTGGTGGACAGAGATGGGCTGGTGCTGGGCTGCAGAGGATCGAGTTCCCTGCTTGGAGAGGGTCCCCCTCAGGAGCCAGCCTCTCTCCAGCTTGGCAGGAGGACAACTTGGCGAAGCTGGGTTCAAGGAGTATGCCAGAGCTTCTACAATGGAGGGCTTCAGCCATCCAACACCTTCTTTGCGGCTGCTGTCACCAAACCCAAGCTGACACCCTGGCTCTGAGCAGAGGATGGCGGGGGCGAGTAGAGGAGGGGGAGTTTGTTCGGAAGCCTCTGCCAGGCAGGGGAGGAAAGTGGGGGGGCTTGGCCTCTGCAAGATGGCTTCTTTCCCACCTTGAGGGGAAGGCCGTGCCTCCTCCCTGCTTCTCTCCCCTCACAGACACACCCAGCCTCCACCAATCCCACAAAGCCTCTTTGATTAATGATGCCGTGAAGAGGCTGCTTCAGGGGACCCTCGGCCTGGTCTCCTCTTTGGGCTTTTGTGAAATGGCTGGTTTTGAGTGTGTGAATCTAAGGTTCCTGTCAGCACAGAGCTCCCAGATGAGGACAGGGACACTTGGCAGCCCAGGTGGCGAATTCCTACCCTGAGTGAAGGGGTAGGGACCCTTCATTTCTCTCCCACATGTCAGAGTACCTCAGAGTAGGAAGAAAATCCAGTCAACCATATGTTCCAGCACCTGGAAGGTCTCAATAAATACTTGTTGAATGGATGAAAGAATACTAAGGTTTAGTTTAAGATTATTATAAAGAAAGGTGCCACTACTTAAAAAAGAACCTCAAAGACCTAGTCTAGCTGCCCTCATCTGACAGAAGAGGAAACAGGCCCAATGAAGGCCCTTTCTTGCTGAAGTCCCACAGGAAGCACTCGGGGCCAGGCAGGCAACCTAAGCCCAGCTGGCCGGGCGCTGCTCTTCTGAAGGGTGAGAGCCCATCGATGCCAGGGCTGAATATTCTATGAGCAGCCTCAAATCTGTAGCTTCCAGGGACACTCCCAGTCTTCAGGGGGCTCCCTGGGCTTCTTGAAAATTCCTGTCATTCCTTGCACTAGCTCGCTCCACCCTACCCCCTTCTTTTGAATTTCCCCCAACATCCCCCACCCTCTGCTGTATGCTGGGTGACCTTGGGCAAGTTGCTCAGCTTCTCTGAGCTTGCATCATTACATTGAGAGGACCATCACTGACTCTGAAGGGTTGCTGTGAGGTTCACAAGCTCTAGCAGAGAAAGTGCATGATAAAGTCAAGGTTTATGGGACCCCCTACTCTGTGCCAGACACATGCAAGACACAGGATCATTTCCTGTACAAAGCAGTGTAGGGGTTAAGTAGAGATTAGATTTGCAGGCTGGGCCAACCTGAGTTAGAATTCTGGCTCTGCCATTGATTGACTATGTGACCCTGGGCAAGTTACTTAGCTTTCGAGGACTCTGTTTTCTCTTCTGTAAAATGGAGATAATAATACCTTGCTGGGTTGTTGGGAGGATCAAATGTGAACCCTGTAAATGCCCAGTGCTTGGCATACAGTAGGTGCTCAGTGAAGGGCAGCCTTCGTTCATTTCTTTCTCCATGAAGTGCACACTGGGCCAGTCCTGCGGGTCCTCCCCAGGTCCTCAGGTGAGCACTGGCCCCTGCCACCGAGTAAGTCCTCAGTTCAAGGCTGTGGAATCCTACTTGGTCTAACTGGGAGCACCAAAATAAAGAGGAATGAAGAGGCCCTGGGATGGGAGCTTGAATGGGGGTGCGGTGCTGGGCTGGCAGCCAGCAGGCCTGGCCCTGAGCCCCCGGCAACCACCTTTCTAAATCAGGTCCTTCCCTCTGAGCAAGCAAGCACGCAGGCCCTGGCCAAGCACAGCAGAACCTTTGTGAGTTCTTGGCTCTCCCCACAGCTCCCCCCTCATCCTTGTCATCATCTGCAAGGAGGCCTGGGGTGGGGCTTCAGGCAGGGGAGCAGCTCCCAGGCTCCCCGGCCCCCATCACCTCCAGCAGTCTCTAACCCCTGTTAGCCTGGCATTCAAGGCCCAAGGGTCTGGTCTCAACCCCTCTCTCCATTCACATCTCCCTCCCAGGCTGCCACCCTGTCTTCACACATGTGGTCCTCTCTCCCTTTGGTTCTCTGGAGAGGTATGAACAGGGCCAGGGCTGTGGAGGGGCAGGCAGAGGCCTTGGCACCAGGAGAGGTCAGCACTATCTTCTCAACCTCTGCTGCTTCCAGAGCCACACTTCACTGCCATCCTGGCCAGTCTCAACCACTCAGACTGCAGTTTGCCTCTGCTGGCCAGGTGGCTTCAGCCCTGAGAGTCACCTTCTTCCTCTGTACAAAGAGATGAAATTTCTGCAGGCCCTAGTAAAGTGGCTTTCTGTCTACTCAGAGACTCAGAGACTCCTTAGACTCTGTCCTTGCCCCCTACACCCAGGCATGGCTGTGCCAGTGCCTTATCACCACTCAGGACAGCTTGGGCTCCAGGAACCTACACTCGGACACCTCCATCTCTCTGAGGTCTAGCCTTGTATGAGGCACTGCTTGGACTCTCCCCTGCAGCCCAGACCCCTGGGCAGTCCCTCCTCATTCCTCAGGTATAGCTGGGGGAGGTGCCCCTGTGACATTCTCACTGAGCACTGCCCCACTCGCCCATCGCTGCCACCACGGCAGAGCCTCTGCCTATCTCGTTCATCACTGGATTCCCAGGGCCTGGTCAGGGCCTGGAACAGGGCAGGGTCTCCAAAAACAGGAACTATCTGCCCAGCCCAGGTCCCCCCACCCCGCTTTGCTGTCAGCACCTGAACCCACCTTCACATCACCGAAAAGTGAACATTTCTGCATGAAAAACCCATAAAGTCAGACAAATGGCAAACGGAGAAAACATTTATATATAAGACAGAAAAAATGCTAATTCCCTTAATATTTTTATAAAGCAATAAGAAAAATACCTTTGTTCATGTTCTTTTTTTTTAATGATGATTTAATGCTCTGCCTTTTGTGTGTGTGTATGAGGAAGATTTGCTCTGAGCTAACATCTGTTGCTAATCTTTCTCTTTTTGCTTGAGGAAGATTAGCCCTGAGCTAACATCTGTGCCCATCTTCCTCTATTTTATATGTGGGTCACCACCACAGAATGGCTGATGAGTGGTGTAGGTCCATGCCCAGGATTCAAACCCGCAAACCCAGGCCACCGAAGCAGAGCATGCCAGACTTAACCACTACGCCATGGGGCCAGCCCCATTTGTTCATATTCTTTATCTCATTGGAAAAAAATAAAATTTACGAAAAAGAGAAAAATAAACATTTTTATATCTGTGAAAAGATGCTTAACCTCACTCAAAAGAAAAGAAAAATCAATTAGAATAGCAGTGAAATGTACTTGTTGAGCTATGCCCCTCACACAGGCTTAGATCAAATAGGATGATATTAGGAGAGATCTACTTGCACGAGTTTGCAATAATGGGTAAGGATGTGCATTGCAGCGTTGTTTAGAGCTATAAAGGACCAGACAGTAACTATTTTAGGCTTGAGGACCATATGGGCTAATTGCTACAAAAACAGGTAGTAGGCTGGATTCAGCCAGCAGGCCATAGTTTGCCAACCCTGATTAGATTAACAAAAGACTAGAAACGACTTCGATGCCCATCACCAGAAGAGTGGCTACATACATACGACATATCCCTGGGATGGAATATGCCTGCAGAAGAGATGTGCTTCTCAATCGCCTCCATCTGCATTTTGAAAAGAAAACACACACATACATCCTGTGTAGCCTAGAATTCCCTGGGAGGATACAGAAGAGCCACCAATGTCTACCTGCGGAACAAGGAAACCGGGAGTATAAGGGAGCCCAGGGCAGGAGAAAAACTACTCAAATCTTACCCTCTTGCTCTGTTTGAAATGTATTCATACCATAAACACGTTAACTTAAAAAAAAAAAAAAAAGGAAAGTTAATCTCTAGTCCCCCAAATAAAGATACTCCCTGAAACAAGGGGATTCGTGGTGAAACAAGTTTGGTCCATGCAGGGTTAAATAAAGTGAAAGTGTCTTTGCTGCAGGATTTGGGGTGAGGTGGCCTTTAATATGCTGCTGCCTCGTGAATCCTGAGGAAGACACTGTAGGTGGTGCTTCTCACACCTATTGTGGGACCACGTTCCCAGAGTGTCTCTGGGGGCCAGTACTCTGCGGAGTAGATGCTAAGAACTGCCACCTCTGGGAGCAAGTAGAAAGCCCTCACCCTCACTATCCTCTGCCATGCACATGCACAGACGCCCACACACGCTATACCAAAGCATTTCCTGAACTGCATTCCTCAGGTCACCAATCCCGTGAGATACTCTGTGGTCAAATATTCTTGGGAAACACTGTTCTGCCAAAGCGGATGACAGATTATTGCTTACACTTCTCCCAGATTTTACGGTTTCTCTGCCTTTGCTCATACCGTTCCTTCCATCTGGACTGCTCTTTGTTTTAACTCCTTTCAGCCTGCCAGACAGAGTTCTAGCTCATCTGTCAAGGCTCAGGTCTCATGCTTTCTGCACCATGATGAAGGCTCCTTGGATCCTGGCAATATTCTAGAGCTGCCTGACAAGTGCCCCCAGACACTTGTTGTGAAAGAAACTTCAAGTGCAATAGGGGAACGACCGGAGGCGGGTGGAGGAAGGCTGGAGGGTTGATGGTGGAGGATTAGATGAACGGGGGTGGCTGTGATTGGGTTAATGAGTGGGGATGCAGCAGCTTATTATACCTGTGTCCACAACTGTACTCACTGTGGGTGGTGCAGGCAGCATTTCAGTTCTGACTGAGGCTCCCAAAGCAGCTGGTTGGCCTGCTCTGGGGCAGTCCCCGGGACAGTGAAAGGTCCCTCTCTCCTAAGCCTCTCCCTTGGGCTCCCATCCCTGTCCGAAGCCCCAGGAGAATGCCCACCTCTGGAAGTGTGGGGATGTCTTGCCACATCATGTGTTCTTGCCCTTTAGATTGTCCCCACGGGCACTCCAGGGGAGGTGGGCTCCCACCGAGTTGTTCTGACCAGGGAACCTGTGGGAGTTTGTAGAAACGGGGCTTTCCTCACTCCCCACTTGGACTCTGCAGCCCACTGGACACCCCCACACTGCCCCTCTCAGGGGTCATGAGGGTGGACCTGCACAGGGATCCAAGATGGAAAGAGGCCAATTGATCTGCTTATCCTTATAAGCAAGTTTCCTTATAAGCAATTTCCTCTGGAACCTTCAGTAAATTGCTTAACCTCTTTAAACCTCATTTCCCTTGCTCTACAATGGGTATATCTACCTCATCGGCTACCTATGAGTATTATATTAAATGAAGTAGATGAGAGTCCCTGGCACATAGTAGAGATTAGCAACAGTTTCTTTCTCCCTCTTTTCCTAGTGCGGATTCTGAGCTGCTCGAGAGAGAGACTGCTTCTTAGTTTTCCATTGTGTGGTGTCAAGGCACTGATTGAAACATAGACTGGGATGGGTGGGAGAAGGCCGCTGTGGCCCAGTCTATGCCAAACACAGGTACTCGAATTTCAAAAGCAGCCTTGCCCGCCCTCAGGGAAGGCTTCCCTGAGACCCTCCCCTCCAAGGGTTGCTTTTATCCTTCTGCTTGTAACCAGCTGGATTACTCGTCAGTCTCCCCTCTCACCCCCACCCACCTCCCACAGATGTGGACCACTTCAGATCAGGTGCTGGAGATGACTCAGCTCTGTGTCCCCAACCCCCTCTCAGTGCTTGGCACAGAGCAGGCTCACCAGATGGAACAGTGGGAAAGGCTAGTCTCTGCAGCTGTCACTGAAAGTCTCTTAAAGAGTAGTCTAACTTGCTGCCAAGAGGTCTCGGCAAGAGTGAGCAGGCAGAGGGAGCCCAGGCAAGGAGAGGGCACAAGAGGGTGACAGGCAGGGACGGACAGAGCTAGAGGAGGGAGAAGCTACTTTATGACTTGCCCTTGGGCATTCCTTCATTAAACTCAATGAACAAATATTAAGTGCCTCATGTCTGCCGGGCTCTCTGCCCACTCTGGCTTGGGGTACTACAGCACGTTGGTCAAGACAGACATGGATCTGGCTCTCTGCATTCTTGGGCAAGCTGCTTAACATCCTTTAGCCTCAGTGATATCATCAGCAATAAGGCCATAATACTCAATGTTTCACAAGGCTGTTCTGAGAATTATATGAGTTTATTTATGTAACTTGCTTGGCACAATCCCTGCTAGATTACTGTTTGCTAATATAATTGTTAAAGATAATAATAATCCTCACTCAGTCCTGTGTGGTTAGAGCTAGGGCTCCAGCAAGCCTTGGAGTCCCAGCCAGCAATCCAGTTCCTTCATCTGAGAGCTGCGAAAACTGGGGCCAGGGAAGACAGAGGTGGAGCAGGAACACATCCCTGGCCAAGGGCTTTCAGGGCACTCTTTCCATCTGAGCTGTTGTTTTTCCCCGAGTTGAGAGCCTGCAGAGCAGGCGTGTATGCTGATTCGCCAAGCACTCCTCCGGGGAAAGCGGTATGTGAAGCTGGGCGCAGTTTGCACATAACAGTGCAATAAAGGCGACTTCCTGGACTCACAGCTGAGGATGTACTTAAGGCGCAATCCACCGCTGGGCCTGCAACGTGCTGCTCTGAGCACCTCCTCCCTCTGGCTGTCCCTTCTGCTGAGTTACAGCCTGGCCCAGGAGAGTTTATTGCTTCACCCCAGAACATTCTCTTACTGGAGTTTGAGGCAATAATAACTATACAAGTGTATTTATACGATTTTCCACTGTTTCCATAGTGCTTTCATATCCTTGATTTCATTGGATCTCCACAACATTTTTTTAACAGATGGAGAAACTGAGGCATGAGGCGTTAAGTAACTTATTTGAGGTCCTGGCACCGGTCACCATGTATTTTCACAAAGTCTAGTGCTTATTCAGTTACTTAAAATAAGGGCGGACACTTAGTGGGTGCCTCCTGGAAGGCAGTCTCCATTGGAAATGCTTTACCTACAGTCAGTCCTAGTGGTCCTCACAACCACCCTATGTGGCAGAAATGGTTACTACCCCCCTCCAGATGACAGAGGTCACGTAAGTGACCCAAGGATACACAGCTAGTAGGTGGCAGAGCTAGGGCTCAAATTCACATAGTTGGGCTCCACAATCAACATTCTTAATCTCCACATCAGGGTTTCTTAACCCCGTACTATGCACATTTGGGGCCAGAAATCCTTTGTTCTGGGGGCTGTCCTGTGCATTGTAGGATGTTTAACAGCACTCCTAGCCTCGACACCCCAGATGCCAGTAGCTCCCCTCCATGCACAGCTGTGACAACCAAAAATGCCTCCAAACATTGCCAAATGTCACTTGGGGGTAAAATCGCCCCTGGTTGAGAACCACTGATACTATCCTAAAATGACAACATATAGTTTTTTAAAAATATGGCAACCCCTAGTTTTAGACAAACTATATTCTGTAGCTCTCTTTCCAAAATGAACCAACATTCAGATTCAAACAACCTTAACTGCTCACCTCCATGCCCAGGCAATTTATAGACCATTTGAAAAATGAATCGATGCTTAGGGAAATCAAGCAACTTGCCCAGAATAAAAAAGCTAGTGTGTGGCGGAACAGGAACAGGAACATCAGTCTCAAGGGCCACATGACGAACCTTTTGGGTAGTGTTCATTCTGAAGTGACATATTCTGTATTTTCTCAATTAAGATACACTTTCTCCCCACAATTTAATAGTTTTGAAATTGAGATGCAACTTAAAACCAATGTGTGCTTATAGTAGAAATATTTTTTATTCCTCTAATAGCTGCTATTTAATTAAAAGTGTATCTCATAACTAATGGCCTCTAGAATTGAGAATCGAGGGCTGGAGCTGTGAATGTGGGAGGCGCTGATGGAGTCAGAAGGGAAGGAAAGAGACAGAGCAGTGGCCCTCCCTGTACTAGGAGGATGCCTGGTCCTCTGCCCCAGCTGTCCACCCAAACCCTCAAACCCTGCATCCTCCCCTGCTGACGCCCATCCAGCCTTTGTGACCTAGCTCATACCACACTCCTCCAAGAAGCCTTTCCAGGTCCCTTGGCGTGAAGCTCATCCTTTTCTAACTTCATCTGGTAGCTTTTTTCTATCAGAACATTTCAGTGACATGACACAGTAGATAGCTGACTAAACACTTTCTCCTTAATCATATTAGAGATGTTAGCATCCTTGCTTTACAGATGAGAGGACTGAGCCCCAGAAAGGGGCAGCAACTTGCCTAGCCTCCCTCTCAAGGGCAGGCTAGAGAAGTGTCTCCAGGTTCTTCACATCAGTACTTCATGCTTGTACAGGGATAGTTAACCATAACTGGCTGGTTAGCAGTTAGGTTGGCTAAGCCTTCCCTTGGAGAAAGTGGCATTCCAAGCTGTGATGAGGTTCACCCATGACTGCACAATAAACATTGTGACATCTGAGCTCAGAGAGGTGAAGTGCTTCGCCTGAGGCCCCACAACTCCCAAGTGGCAGAGCTCAGACTGGGTCTCCTCACACCAAACCTCTGCTTTCCCCTGCTCCTTACTGCTGGTCTGTCCAACTCTGCCCCTTCTCTGACTCGGATGCTTTCAGGAACCGGCCAGGCCTGCCTCCACTCTTGCCAGTAGGAAAGGGACAGCAGCCTCTTCCAGGCTTCCCCAAAAGATGAGCACCCACATCCCTGCTCTCACTGATGTCACAGGGGTTGTGGTCTGCCCCTTCCAGCATAGCCCACCAATGCTCTAACTCTTCTAGAGCTGGACTCAAATCCCTCAACTAGCACAGTGACATGCACAGGACCCTGCCCCAGCAGCCGACTGCGAATCAGAGAGCCACAGAGCTGGAGGAAAGGAGACGTGCGGTTGAGTCCCAGTGGTGCTGCATCTTGGCAAGCAATTGGGGATGACTCCACCAGTCTCACAGGTTGTTATGAAGACTGAAATGACACAACATCTGTGAAGACCCTTGGTGCACTTTCAAGTACTATGGCAGGATTGAGGCTAGCTGCACAGCGCAGGGCCGACATGGGCTCTGGCTTTGGACAGACATGGACTGTGACCGCAGGCAAATAATTTCTTTGAAACCCAGTTCTCTCATGGGGACGATACATCAACCTCATCAAAATGTGAGTCTTAGACGAGATTATGCACATAAAGCGTCTCACACAGCGCCTGGCATACAGGAGGCACTCAATAAATATTAAATTCCTTCCCAAGTATAAGCATCATTATATGAAGCACAGCAGAAATCAATACCTTAACTCTATTATTTAAGCAGACTGATAAATCTCATACCTCGGGTAGGGACTTTAACCTCAAAGGAGCACTGAGATTGCTAATGATTTTAAGGCACGAGCAGCCACCTTTGGGTTTAATCATCTATCTTCCGGGGAGACTGCAAAGCTGGAAAACAAATTGCAGTCCAGAGGAAAATGCCACTATATAACAGAGGTAATTTAAAAGTGCACCTCTCTCCCTCCATACTGTTTCACGTCTGCGCCCTTTCTCTATAAAAGGCTGGAGTTGAGACACAGCAGGTTCTAAAGAGGGCAATGAAAATTATATGGGTTGTGGTTTGAGAAGGGAAGGAAAAGAAAAAAAACAAGGCAGAAGTTACTTGACTTGGAAAGGAAGGGGTAAGAAGGGTGATAAATAGGAGGGTATTATATGGCAGGGGAGGGCGGTGAGTCACATGCCAAGGTTGTTATTGTGGCAGGGCCTGGGGGTACCGAAGGGATCATGTCTCAAGACTTGGAACACTTTGGAAGAAAGACTATACAAATCACAGACAATATTAATTATGATAAACAGTGACCAATGTGGGGTTTGCTTTTTAGTTCAACTGGGTTCTCTCATTTTTAGAACATGCCCAGAACGGCAGGCTGGACTTTGCCATACACATCTCACCTATGGAGGGCTCCACTCCTATGGCCAGTTCACATAGGCAAGAGGTCTGGGCTCAGCATCTCTTGGAGCATCCCTCTGACCAGAAGGTGATGGCCAACTCCTGAGCAGGAATTTCAACGGTTTTCATGATTGGGTGGCCCCAAATGCCTTTCTTTCCTCATCTTCAGTTGCTTTCCCTTCCCCTCAATCCTCCAGCCACTCTGAATTTCCCATTGGTCTTAGAACACATCATTTGTCCATTCATTCAATATTGGAGCACCTTTCACATACCAAGCACTGTTTCAGGCTGTGGGATATAACCTCAGTGAACATGACAAGGTCCCAGCCCTTGTAGAACTTACATACTGGTGTGGGAAGACAAATCATTTCCAGTAAGGGTACGCTAATTTTCAAAGGGTAGTCAGAGAAGGCTTCTCTGTGGAGATATTAAAGCAAAGATCTGACGATGCAAAAACTGAGCTAGGAACTAACTGGATTAACAGCTTTCAAGGCACAGCAAGTGTAAAGGTCTCGAACAAGCTTCTCTGAACGAGCTTGGTGAGTGGAAGAAACCAAAAGAAAACCATAATCTCTGGCCAGAGTGAAGAAGAATCAGACTAGGGGATGAGGTTGACATGGACCAGACCACACAGGGCCTTAGTCAAGGTTGGAGATTGAATTCTGGTCTTACACCACCAGAAGGGTGTGAGAAGAGATCCCTGATCACTTAGCCTGTTAGATGGAAAATAAACTTGGAGGGAAAGATAGACATAGTGGTTTGAACTAGGGTAGTAACAGCAGAGGTGGTGAGGAGTAACTGGGAGCAGGAGGTGGAGGTACACTGGTCATAGACACTTGAGCTGGGCCTTGAAGAATTAGCAGCCTAACAATTTGCCACCAGGGTCAATGTCTTATCTTCGTAGCCAAAACACCTAGCATAATGCCTGGCATGATAGGTCTTCAATGGAACTGAAAAGTACTAACAAATCTTCTGGAAGAAAAATGTTTTCATGTAACTAATCTTGAATTTTCTACTTCAGAATGCTATTTAATCCTTTCCAAGATGGGAAAAATATATACATTACAGAAAATTTGAAAAATAGAAATGTGAAAGAAGAAAAATTTATAATTCCTCATACTCTCACTGCCTAGAGACAAACATTAGTATTTTCCCCCCCGTCTTTTCACAGACATTTTTTAAAAGGTGAGTGTTTTCACTCTGAGGAGCAGCCTGGTCTACCAGAATCAGTTGGTCAGCGTTTGAATCCCACTCCACCACTGAAGGGCCCTGGACGAGTCACTTTTGGATCCATAAAATGAAGACAGCAACACCTACTGCATCGGGTATTGTGAGCCTAAACAATTCATACGAAGTACCTAAGACGCTTGGTACATGGTAAGTGCTCAATATATAGTAGCTGCTGTTAATAAAAGGAAGTCCAAATCCCACAAGATGCAATTATATGGAAAGCTTTCAACATCTCATTTTTTAAGAAAACGCTTTTGCAAATCCACAATCTAACCACATGTACTCTTCCAAAGAAAAATAATCATACTAAGAACAGGAATTTGCCAAATAAGATGTAAGCAATATCAAATATTTTTAAAACCAAAACTTTATGGTAACACAAAACAGAAATGTGCCAAGAACTAACCCCAGACCCTCTTTAATAAATCTCTCTCCTATAAAGCTGACATACTTATGGGATTACCATTTATATTAATAACAGTTTAAAGGGTGGACACTGCTCACCTGCCAAAAAATGATTCTTTCAGTCTTTCCATCGTCTGTTACATCTGTGTGGTATGACAGAGCACAGCACTGTCGGGACACTTCTGTTCTCCCCTGGCCTCTGCTGCCACCGAGGGGTGTGATCCCGAGCAAGCTGTCCAGTCCAGTCCTTTGTAAAATAAGGGGTTGTCTACATAGTTTCCAAGACTCCTATCAGCTCTAAAACTCTACTGCCATGCAGATTTCAGTTTTAACACATAAAATACTGGATTGAGGAAGAAGTATTACATCTTACCCAGGTATCTTGAAAACCTTAAATAGCATACTGAATATCATAATGATCATCCACTGATCTTGGTTTTTTGGGGGAAATGAATCACAAGATATGGGTATATTTCTACTACTAAGATAACACCAGTCACATTTTTATTGAGAAGGAAGTGAGAGACTAACTTGAAAACATTTGGGGTCATGAAGTCCCACAGTATACATATTTTCAAAGTTTGACCTACTCTTAGCAAACATCAATTTCTCAGTAGTTTCAAACCTATACTAACTGGACTTCTTATTGGCAATGTTGGTGGTGATTTTGGCTTAGTTTTGTATACCATTATCACTCGTTAACTAAATGAGGTAATATTATGGGAAAACAAATACTGCTGTTTCTGCAAAGGCTGTTGCCTACCCTTTGACTTCCTATATTCAATATGACCTAGGTCTACTCTTAGCTACAAACTGGGAGACAACGCCAGAACCACACAGGTTCTCACAGGGCTTACACCTAGTGGAAGAGCCAAGCTGGGCAAACCTGGGAGCCCATGTAAGGGCCACTTGACTCAGATGTCAGGGACAGGGAAGCCCCCAGAGAAAGTGACACCTAAGCTGCTGTCTGATGAGTGAACAGCGAGGGTGTAAGGGTGGTGACTGGAGACAAGAGCATGTCTCACTGCACTCTAGGCTTAGCTAGGGCCCTCTCCTCTGCTCCCCTCACACCGTGGATTTTCCTCTAGCTAGGGTGACCGTAAGTCCTGGTTTGTTCTGGATAGTCCTGGTTTATCTGTTGTTCTGGCATGACTATTAATAGTGCACCCTTACACTTGCACAAGTGCACTGGCTGGGACCATCAATTATACCACTACCCTACCTTTAGCCCTGCTCCTGGCAGATCCTGGCTTGCATGTCTGGCTCCCCCATGTGACTCAGCTCACTGAGGGTATGGGCTCAATCTTATCTTTGCATCCATGACACCTAGCCTCCAGCCTGAGGCTAAACAGATGGAGCACTGGAGGCATTCAATACAACATTTGAAATTAGAATGAAAAGCAAATACAAGAGACAACAAATTAAACTTGCAAATCTTTACATCATGTTGGAATCCTGGGGTCCACCTTTCACTAGCAGTGTGACCTTCTTATCCTTAGGTTTTCACCTGAAAAAATGGGGATAATAGTATCTTTTTCATAGGGCAGAGAAGTTTAAATGAGGCACAGCACCTGATATACGAACACTCTGTCAGCAGCTGCTACTGAGACAATGACAACCACTCCTGCTGTCACAACCCTGTTCTACTGCAGGAAAATTAAACCAGCACCTAACAAGCACCCAGCAGGGACTCAACTGTGCACTAAATGAATGCTTGGTATGCTAGATGCTGGCTGCAGACCGGATTCTTGGCTTACAAGATGCATTAGTCAAAATTACAACTTGGAAGTCAAAGGTTTGACTCCTCTAAGTCCAGTTTTAATAATAACAATTCTTAAAAACCTATCTCATATCCATAAGCAAAGATCCACAACACATAGAACACAGCAGCACTGTCTGGACACATCCTAGATGTGTTCAGTAACAGCATTTAAACCTCATCCTTGTTATAACTATACCCTCTTCTAAAAGTTACTCTTCTATAAGCATGCCAACTTGAATATTTGGGTCCATCTCTACTCTTTTTGAACTGTCAGCCTTTCAAGTTTTATGTGATTAATGTATATAGAGAAAATTAGAAAGGCTTCAGATTTGAGTCAATAGTAGTTTTCTTGATCCAATTACAATATCCTCTTTGCAGTATATCCTTGTTGAACATTTGCAATGAATTAAGACCCTAAACTTCCAGATGTTTAAACTACTACTGTAAATTCAAACTCATTAAAAAAGGCAGATTTACTACCTCTACTTAGTTCTGAAGTCTGTTGTTCACCCTGTCCAAATAATTTATGAAACCAAATACAGTGGCAGGTAGTGTATTCTATTTATATAGTATTCACGGTGAGAAATAACGGGCATTTAAAAGGGTCTGGAAATTAACTGCCATTTTAGCCAACCTATAGATCACACTTTTGTTGTTTCTAAGGTAGTAATTGTTTCCTGAAACTGATCTAGTAGAGATGTTTATGCTAATCTTTACTAAAAATTACTTTGCTTTTTCTGGCCACAAAAAGCTGGCTATAGAGGAGCATTTGATTACAGCAAGACAGCTGCACCCGCTCTCGTGAAATAAATGGACCTGGATCTACAGTCCTTTGTGGTAGTGTCTTGGCAGCCAAACAAAGGTGGCAGCATTTCTACATCCAGTTTATAAAGTCTCAGAAGTTTCAGGCTTCATTTTTTTTTTTGCAAAGAACCCACGTCGACTATAATGAATGCATTTTAGAGATGCTGTGCTGAAAGCTGGCAACGGATCAAGCAAGAACATAAAAGGAGCATATTCCTAAGGCAAATATTTCTTCCACAAACCTTAAGAATGAAGCGGCTTTCACAATCAATTCTAGGACTGAAGGACTGGATTGAAGTACCTGGCTCTGGCACTTATTAGCTACATAATTTGGGGCAATTCATTTACCTTTGTGAGACTGATTTCTCAACTGCAAAATGGGGATAATACTTGCCTGAGTTCTTCTGAGAACCTGAATGATAGATTCAAAGTATTATATAAATAAGTACTGTAAGTACAATCTTCTTATGTTTTATGAATTACTCACTTTAAGAAGCACTTAACAAGTGGCTGTCCCTAATATGAAACAAAAACCGAATCCAACTAAGTTACTGCTGAGGAACTGGCCTCAAGAGGAGGGGTCTCTTTCAACTCAGTCAACTACTATTTACCTCACAGGGTTATTGTTAAGAATTAAATGAAAATTACATAATATTAATAAAGCATTTGTTCTCACTTATTTTGCAGGTAACAAATGTCAGGCTTGAACTGTGTAACTTTTTTTCCCCCAAAATGAGTGGATATGTCAAAAGCAAAAATTTCTCCAATTAGATATAAATCTTGAATACATTTGCTAGTATATTTGGCAAACTATTCAGATACAATACAGATTGTTTAAAAATGCACAGGCTTTTATTGATAACCTATTTTCTTTTCCTTTAATTTCAATAAATCTGGTCACTTAACTCTATAAAGTGTGTGTGCAGTTATAATTAAATACAATTATAGTCTCGTGGGCCAGCTCTAGGCTGTGAACTCTGTGCTAAGAAAGTGCATCCGTTTTTGCCAGCACTTAACCGAGAAGCCTGGCACATAGTAAGCCTTCAACTAATATTTGTGGAACAGTCACTAGGCCTACCAGTTTTTAACTATCTAATCTTACAAAAATGACAGTCTTTGTCTTATCTGTGGGGAGACTACCATTGACTCAATCTACCTTCTAATACCAGTTTGAGAAAACGCTGCTTAACAAATTATGGTTTTTAAGCTTTCAATAAATTTCCAAATTAACTTAGAGAACATACAGAGATTATAAAAACAAATGATGGGCACCTTAAAAGCTTAACCAACGTTTGTGGCATAAATATTTTGGATATATTATTATGGCAGACTGAAAACAGGACCATATTTTGCAGCTCCTCCCATCAAGATGAGGAGTGTATTTCCTCTTCCCTTGAATGGAGGCTGGCCTTATGACTTGCTTTCACCAAAAAAATGTGGTGAAAGTGACGTTCTGTGACTTCTTGAGCCAGGCTTTGAAGCTACTGCTTTTGCCTTCACGGTACTCTGAGACCACCACGCCATAAGCCCAAGATAAAAGACCATATGAAGAGACCCAGCTGTACCCCCCCAGCCCTCAATCTGCCAGCTGAATGCAGAGAGCCCAGATGAGTCTAGCAAAAGAACCACTTAACCAAACCACAAAACTGTGAGAAATGGTAAACTGTTTTTTTAAGCCACTAAGTTTTGGAATGCTGATAAGAGTAACAGGTAACTGATGATAAATTATCTAACCCTCATAGCACAACCATAAGCATGGCTTTCCAGTTGAGGAAACATATCAAGTCTCTTGGTGTGACTTAAGAGAGGTCACACCACTCTTAAGTGTCCTAAGAATGGGATGCAGGTATTAAAAGGCCAGCTCTGTGTCTCCTTCATTGTCATCCTGCCATCATGAACCTGATCAGTTCTTTCTGCCAAGGACAGAGGCATCTCCTAGAGCTCTGGCTGTAAGATAAACTCTGTCACCTTTTATATAACCTGCATGGGTAACGTGTCCTGATTTGACACATCTGCTGGGCTTGCCCACGACAGGGAAATGCACTGCCGGTTGTCATTAAGATCCAGCACTCCACAAATGCACCCCATTCTGTTTTCTGAAACTCACTTATCCCAACATAAAATAATTCAATGACATCTCTGCAATTATATTCACTCATTCACATTTTAGCCAGCAACAATTACACAAACTCTGACAGTTTCTATCAGGGGCCATACAGCATATAATATTAAAAAAAAAAAAATCAGTTAGATAAACTTCACATTCAATAATTTCTAACTTAAAATGTCTTTTTATATACCCCAAGTAGTAAACCAGGTACCAAAAAAAAAAAACTTATCTTCAATTGTGAAAGTGATAAATATTTCTGAAAGAATTTACCATAACAATCTGTTTTGTCCCCACCAAAAATAATGTACCTGAACTTTAAACAAAATTCACATTTTATTTAAGTTGAAATAAACTATACAAAATTGATTTTCTTCACCAAAAATAACAGCAATATTTTCTGTATTATTCCCAGATAAACCACAAAATGCTTATTTTTGTAGGTTTTCCAGGTTTTGCTTATAAATCAAGATGAGGCAGTAGATATAGTCATGGAAAGAGACAGAAGAAAACAGACAAATCAGTTGTCAGTATCCATGGCTTCTGATCCTGTCTTGACCATGAAATAGAAGTGTCCAACATATACCTGCTAGAAAGCTTATGAAGATGTGGGCTCAACAAGGAAATGTAAACAGCAACAACCAGATGTGGAACAACAATGGCAGGCTCTTCCATTCAACCTTTAACTGTCACTTGTTCCTTTAAGTTCATTTGATGTTGACAAAATCTATACTGAAATCCTTGTTTGGTGAGCTCACATGTTTCTCTCACTGTCTGGTGATTCCCTTAACTGTCCATTATAGATTTTTAACAACATACTTAAAACTCCTACTATTCAAAGGTCAATTGTAAGCTTCATTGTAATATTTTGTAAAATGTATTCCTTCCTCCCACACCTCCTCAAAATTTATTTCTTTGAAGAACTGATAATACCTGACAATTGGGTCCAGTGATAAATGTTATGTCTAAAATAACTTAACTAAAACAATTCCAAAGTGCCATCAGCAGAAATCACGCAGAAGTGTAACATGGCACTTTTCAATGCTATCTTCTAGAAGAACAGTTAGGTCTCCAAAGCATGAGAGTTGAAACAGGGACCATTTAAACAGGCAGATTATCAATGGCTAATGTACTCAATGGGAGGCCTACTGGTCAAGATATTCAGTGATTAAGTGGCCTCACGTACACCTTACAGCTTTTCTGTAAGATGTTTTCAAATGTCAAATATAAGACAAAGCCTATTTTAAAAGTCTCTTAGGTATTCTCAATGGTTTCTGAATTATCTGTAGGAAGCTCTGACTTAGCTGTATAGAGTTTGATATATGTGTCCACCATTAAATCCAGATCATGTTTTATATCAAAATTTATGTTAAGCAAAGCCAAGTTACTTGACCTTTGGTCTGTCAAAGTGTTCCTCAGGTATGCTTTGAGACGTGTTCGCCCATTTTCATAGCGTTCGTTCTCAACCTTCATCACAGGAAGAATACATAGCACCTTCAGCAGTGCATAAACATTAGGAAAAAACTTGATGTCTGGCAGATGGAGGGCTTCATAAATGGTGGATGGAAGCTCTATATCTTTCCCTCTATGTTTCCACTTGATTCTCCAACAGTGCAGCTCGGCTGAGAGCGTGTCAGGATTGGGTAAGTCACTTCTATACATGTCAGCATGGTGCTCCTCTGACGTATTGAATTTGAGCTGTCCCATGACAGAGGGTACCAGAGATAAGCATTTAAGAGCTTTGAGGTGCTGTTCTGAGAATATATCTTTCAGTTCCTGAATAATGTGTTCCACTGTTGGAACACTTAGAGTTTCTTTATAGTAACCCTCAGAGGTTAGTGGAGATTCCAGGTTACCTTGCTGTGCTCTGCGGAATTTCCCAGGGAGTTTCATCTGAATATCAAGTTTGGTTGCCAAATTTGTGGCTTCCTCAAACCAAAATTCATGATAAACTTCAATATTTTCCATCACTTCATTGAGTGAATGCAGCACTGCAGTCAAGCTACTGGCTGCAAAGAAGACATCAGAGGTTTGCCCCTGGAGATTTTTCCCAAAGGCTCTTGTAAAAGATAGAACATTTTTAAGAACAACAATGGTAACTATGAAATCAAAATCTGTTACTGCACTACAGAGGACAAACGCTCGGCCAGCTACACAGTTATTCCATCTAATACTTGTGTCACTATTTATACCGTCTAAACACAAAACAAGTGCCTGGAGGAGGTCCACTAAAATTTCAAAAGCATCGTGCCTGCCTGTCCAATGAGAATGGCAAATCTCCTTCAGTTCTTTACCCCGTTCTTCATTGTTCTGAAAGAGGACAGAAATTACATTGTCAAGCTCTAAAAGCAGTTGTGGTGATCGATGGAAAAAAGAACAAACTTCCTCAATTGTTCCTAATGCAACAGATACTCCCATAACAGGCACGGATTTTGCCAACCACATATTTAAGGCACAGGAAGAGCAGAGTGTGTAGACAGCTTGGGGATATTTCTCTAAAAGTCTAGAAGCAACAACTTTCATTTTGGAAGAAAACCCACTGGACACAATATAAGCCTGACCACGGCAATACTCCATGTTTAATCCCCACTTCTCAGTTATCGTAGTGTGAAATTTCACAGCCAAAATTTCTGCATCAGCTTCATAGGGCAGGAAGCCCACAAATTCCTCTCTCAGGTTATGAGATTCGTCGACAAACCTCACCAACACAGGCAGGTGCTCTTCCCCTGCTATGTCCACTACATCGTCAGTGATAATGGAAAAGAAGTGAGAGTCTCTCACTTCCCTGAGGGTTTCTTCCCGAATGCAGCTCTCACAGATCTCCAGCATCTGTTTCTGCTGTGTTTTTGAACAGAACAATGTGTTAACTGCTGTTGTCTCAAAGCGCTTTCTCAGAACTTCTTCACCAGAATTTATCCGGCACTCCAGCAGTGCTTGAAAGTTATCGGGAGTAAAGAGACCTTCTGGGATTTCATCAGCTTCATGTCCATCCAGAGGTATGTTTTGTTTTCCCATAAGAATCAAAATTTCAAATAAGGATTTTAGGTATTCTTTATTTTCCTTCTCTTCAAGGGTTAAAGGTAAAATGTCTTCATCCTGTTCTTCACCTCCTTCTTCTGCACTGGGGTTCTGAGCATTGCTGTTGTTTATTTCTTTATGTTTCTGCTCCTGTTCAGAAGTTTCATCAACTGGAAAACAAAGAATTAATTTTAAAAACAGGCTCACAAGGAACTATATAAACAAAAAAGTTACACTTTTTATTGGTTAAATATTTAAAATCCAAATTCATTCATTCAACATTCAAGGGGCACCTACTGGACCACAGACCAGGATACAGAGATTAAAATAAGACACTCACGCTCTAGTGTGGGAGACAAATACTGTGAGCAGAGATATTTAATGCTACATGTAAATGCTGTTATAAGAGAGGAATGATTTCTTAGAAACTTAACAACAAGGTACATCACATACACAGAGTAATAACAGATAGTCTATGTCCTCATAAAAAGGAAGGGGGAGAGAACTAATACTTATTGAGGCACTGTGTTGGCATTTTATATGTATCGCATTACTCCCTCTTACAGGTAGGTGATATCAACTCCATTTGACAAATGAGTATCATAAATAACTGTCCAAGGTCACAGATGCAGTTAGAAGGATGGACGTGAAATTCAAATCCAAGCTTGTCTGGCTCCAAGGTTCATGCTGATGCTGTTTCTATCAAACCATTAAGCTATACTTTTATATGGGAGATGAGACAGTTATACAAACCAATATAATATAAAGTATATTCATGCAATTTCCGGGGCTAATATTAGAAGTCTTCACCTAATCTCTTCATATTTGGATGGGAAAACTGAGGCCCTGAGGTTAAGCGTCCTGCCCACAGTCATACCTGCAAGTCCTGGCCCCTGTGGTCCCTCTAGGTTCACCTTCTAACCCTCACGGGTGATTAGAAGCTCCAACAACAAAATGAGTGTAGTTCCCCAAATCTGGCACCCTGTTTCAAGCCACTCTACTTCTGTACAGAATACCCTTTCTGCCTTTCTTTGCCTGAGTCCCTGTCTCCTCATCTATAAAGGGGGAAAATAATAGTACTTACCTCAGGGCTATTGTGAGAATTAAATGAATAAATATAAGTAAAGCGCTTGGAATAATGACGTGGCACACAGTAAGCACTCCATAAAAAGTTATGTTAATAATAATAGCAGGAGTAGGAGGAAATAGAGAAGAAATAGTAATAACTAACAAAATAAAAACAACTTCTAGTCCTCAGAAGTGGTGACACAGCTCAGGCATCAGTACCTGCAGGCTACTGTGACTCCTTCTCTACAAGGCTAAGTGTCCCCACAGCATTTATTCCTTAAACACTTACCAAGAACTTATTATGCATCACACAGTGGGTGGAAAGAGATTCTGCCCGTCCTTACTGTTGCCTTTCCTTCCCTACACTAGGACACTGTCTGTGTGTATGCCACTCCTACCACAATGAGAACACCTAGTGGGGAGAAGGCAAAGTGGATGGCATAGTGGCACTCAATAAGACAAACTGAACTAAAGACTTTTGTCTCACAGACAATTCCAGACCACAGGACAATGCCTGCCACACTCTTACATCATTCACACGGTAGGCTTTGGACATAAAACATATTTATTTGTCCTTACCAGGTCAAGGCCTTTTTAAAAGGCATTCAGAAGTTGAGTCATTAACACTATCACTTACTTTTTTTCTGTTTCAGTGTCCTGATTTCATCTTCACTCTAAATAAAAAAAAAGAAAGAGCCACCTTTAAAGAAAACTGAACTGTAGTACGTCATCATAGACTCACAAGTAAAAAGCATATTTTGATTCAAATTTAATTCCTTCAAGAGCATAAATTCTTTATAGGGAATGCATTCTTCAAACAGATGACAGAAAAACCAGAACAATAATTTGCTAACAACTCCAAGCTTATAATAAAATACTAGAGAGGAAAGAATACGTCATGTAACATACTTATACTTAAATCATCATAACTTTGGGTCACGAGTGTTTACTGGCTAATAAAAGGCATGAAAGTATATCATGTTACTTGTGGGTCAAATCCAAGGGGACACAAATCATGCCTCCTCCACCCCCAACATAACCCTGGAGGAATGCTACGTAAGAAGGAGTTGCTGGATCTCAGAACCTAACACAAAAGCTATGAAAAATCCCTAGGAAACAGAAAGGGACACAGTGCCAATATGGAAGAGAAATGGATGCATACAGCATAAAGGGCCAAGTGGCACATAGAGGGTTAGACTGAGGAAGAACTTTCCAGGTGTGTCCTTTTCTCTCCCTCTAACCCACTACAATGCTTAGATCACAACCCACCCCATTACTATTCTGGGGCAGGAAAGCAGCAGTACCAGTGACAGCTGGAGACAGCAGGGTACCTGCTGGGCAGCATGGGACACGATACTGATAACAAGAAATGTCAGCAGGCTAGCCAACCTGGAACTTTCCCTCCTTATCCTGTGGGCTGCCGAATTACAAGGATGGCAGATCTGGAAGACTGTGCCTGTTGTAAGGTATCTGAGGTTCCCTGAGGGGCAGAGTACAGGGACACGATAGCTACAGGATGGGAAGTGGTTGAGCTCCTCACCCCTGGGACATATTCCTAAGAAGAAAGCTGATGTGGAGGACTGTTGTGTAGTGTCAGCATTCATCTATGAGAAGTCCCAGAACAGTTCTGTTCCAAATACTCCAACAGAACAAGAATAAAGATCCCAGAAACAGCTTTGCATATAAGTAAACCCGGCATATGACAGAGGTGGCATCTTATACCAGTGGAGGAAAGGACAGATTAACAGATCATGTTGGGAAAACTGGTTCTCTGTAAGGAGAAAAATAAAATTAGATCCCTACTGGATACTGTACAAACTCCAAATGGATCAAATATCTAAATAAGAAAGGTAAACATAGATGAAGAGGAAAATTAGATAAACGCTATCTTAAAAAAACACATAGTAGGTGGAATGAAATGACATACATTAAATACAGTAGCATGGATACCAACAGGGAGGGGAGGAATGGGAATGATAATAGTGAAAGAAGGAATAATAAACAAAATAAGGGCCTTGCTAGCAGCAATGAAGACAGAAAGCCACGGACTGAGAAGTCTGAGTAATTTAATTTTGTTCACCTAAGGTCAACAAAAAAACAGGTAAGTTTCAATCATCAGAACTAAATGATATGAAAGGAATATAAAAACATGCATAAATGATGCCATACACAGACTTAAAAGCGTTTTCTAAACACTGTCAGTACTTAATAGTGATAGAATCCTTATCTCTAGTAAAACTATCCAGGTCTTAACTTTTACACTTTCCCTTTCTTTATCCCTTTTTGCTGAATTCTGAAAATATACGTCAGCTCCACTTTCCTTACTACAAAAGAAAAAAAGTAGTTTTTTTTTTTTCCTTCTTCTTCCCAGGAAGGAAAGAAGCTACTGGACTGTAATTAACAGCATACTTTGGCCCAAGTCAATGAGTATCAAGTGGCTAAATTTGAGGGAGATTTTCCAATTTAAATACTAAAACAAACTAATCATCTTACAGCCAGGCTACCTCAATAATAACCGTAGCATTCATTTCCCATAATGCTTTTGAAATAGAGAGTAATTTGGTTCAATTTTAGCATGAATGCATCTATATTTGATCTCATAGTATTACGGGGAGTGGGAAAGCTGAAAGCACATTGACATACCAATTCTTTTATTCGTTTTCTGTGTCTACTATGTGGATTGTTCAAATGACTGGTAAGATCAAATATTGTTGGTATTGCATTATCTCGAAGAACTGTCCTATAAGGACTCTGAAAAAGAAAAACGTGTTAATTCAGAGATGGTTCTTAAGAATGTATTACACATAAATAAAATTCTACATTAATGATTTGCCCAGTACTCCTTCAACTCCAGCTCTAAAGTGTAGAGACTTGCAAAATTGATGATATCAGTCCAGATCGGCTTACTATTTCTAACTCTTTTTGCATTTGCCCTTCTGGCAATCTTCCTATTATAAAAAAAGGAACTGAATTGATGGTAGGCATAAAAAATAAAATGTATTTGCATTTTGCATATATATTTCTAATTCAGCCTCCCAGCTACTTTATCTGTTCTGCCCTTCCATGAGCCCATAAAATCTACAGCAGGTACAAAGGTTTCTCTAATAATCTATCCTCTTGTATGTTCTATAATAATTCTCCCCTCCTTTACCTGCTGTTCACTCCACTTTTGCTACCATTGTTAAGAAGCATCAGGCACAGTTAAATAATATTGGACTAGGACCCAGGAGACCTAGGAACTAGTCCAAACCCTACCAGTGAGTCACTATGAGACCCTGGCCAAATACTTTCCCCTTTTGGACTTGTTCCCTCTTCTGAATAAAATTCAGATATTGAACTAGATCAACACTTCCCAAAATGAAATTATTCACATACTAATGATCATGTTTGCCATTTCAGTTATATCACCATCTGTACTTCCACACAATCTACTCACTTTTTTAGTTAACATTGTCTTAAGCAATAAAAACTATAAAATAATGATTTGATAGGCTAGTTATATTTTTAACACACATCATGAAACTTCTAAAATAAAAACTGATCCATGTGCCACCTGAAATCACTCATACCACAAATGATATACATAATCATACTTTTGCAAACACTAAACTAGGTATTTCTAAACTCCCTTCTTATCCTAATGTTCTTATCATTGAGGGATGACTATCCTCTATCCTAATTCCTGCTAACCTAATCCAATCTGGCTAGAAGCTGAATGCATACTTAGATGGTGAGTCTTCCATAGCCAGCCCAGAAGAGGTCAGGTAGGGACACCAAGTTTACTAAGAGGTAGAGGAACAGATGAATAACTACTACTACACTCCCCCTAGCTAGTCCAAAGAAACAGTGCTTTAATTTCTTCCCGAATTTGCACTGATGAAGACAAAATACACTTCATTTTAAAAAGCTTTCCTGGGAGCAGTGATTGTTTCAAAGCTGACTATTGAAGCATGTTCAAAGTATATGCCAAACAAAAAGAACAACTCCTATATTTTTTCACCCAGGAAAGGAAAGTTAGGAAGATATGAAGGAAAAATACACAACTAAAAGGCACACATTATCTGAGGTTTTATCCAAACAGTAGTTAAACACATTTGGGAAAAATTTCTATTCAGATTCAATATTTTCTATTTCAATCCCATGCCTCACAGAAAACACAAAGAAGAAAATCTATTTCTTAATGACATTCAGCTTCTAGTGCTGGACCAATTATCCTGAGTCTACTAGGGAGTTTGAATTAGGAATTGATTAGGGACACAATCATTGAAGGGAGCAAAAATTATACTATAAGCAAAGTGTTTCATCTTTCCCACGTAGCAAACATGTCAAAAAGCAAACGCACACATACACAGTCAACTCTTGAGATCTTACCAATTATTAAACAAGGAGAGGATGGATATTTAAAAATTCAAATAAAATTAATTTGCTATAAAGCAAAGATATGACAGACCAGAAAACAGAATATATGAATGATAAACATGCAATTTTTTAATAAATATTTATTTATAAGTACGCATACCAAAAGGGGCTATATTCAATTCGTGTACATAATAATTTTAACTCAGTATCAAGATTTAATCTTTAACTGCTGAATTAAAGTTTGAGCATAAAGCAATGATCTTACTCTAGCATCAAAGATAATATCTGGCTTTGGTTGAACTAGCCACAAATGTTCACTGATGAGATCTTAAATGCCAAAACAATGAGGTCAAAACTCTTAAACATTTGGATATAGATACCAGATAATCCAGCTTTTAATAGCAGTATCTTCTATGTGTGTAGAAAGAACATTTTCTCTCATTTGCACTAATTTATTCAAGAGTTAAGAATCATGTGGAAATTTAAAAAGCGAAAATAGCTCATCTTTCTGTTCTATGCTCTAAGCAAGAATATGAGTGAACTATATTTTAAGTTTTTCACATTAATTTTGTTGGAATTATCTAATTAAGAGACCATATTTATTACTAAAATAAAAGTATAAAAATGCTTATGGCTTGTGTATTTAAAATAATAATTTGGGATATTTTTACTTAATGTCAAGAACATAAAAGTAGTTTGCCTTTTAAACATATGAAATCTCTTACTTTGGCTGATCATTATGACCCTCTTAACAAAGCAAGGCAAAAATATCCCTCTAATATTCGTGATTAAACTGTTGAACCGGAAGTGGCTCACCTCCCAATGACTTCACAAGTATCTGCTTCAATTAATTTTGAGAAATAAAATAACCCAATCATTCTTTAGTTTTCTGATGCCTCTGCAAAATGCATCTGAAAAAAATATCAAAATAAATTGCTGCATAACAACATATAGTGGACCTTCAAATCAAGTTTATGTCTATCCCAATATCTGAGATGATACATTAGTTATACCTACACAAGAATATATTATTTGTTTAACAAAACTGTCTTTCTAACTAGTTTTTAAAGTGTTTCAAGTCTGCTTCATTTCAATCAAATCTGCCCTATTCGTGCATTTTATGAATCACAGCAATAACAGAATCATAGAGGATTATAAATCTTAGATCTCAGGAATTATCTGGTCTAATCTCATTAGAAATTGGGGCCCAGAAAGGGGAAGTGACTTGGCCAAATTCACAGTTAACAGTAGTAAGGCTGGGAGACCCAGGTCTTGATATGCAATTGCAAATTATTGATGGAAATGTTTTTTTCACATTAATTGTATGATTTGCTTCCTGTTGTATATAGCACATAAAAATTAAGAATTGGTTCTACCAACATATACAACACGAAAACAAAGAGCTCCATTGGTCAATGAAGATTTCACTCATAAAAAAGCTCTAGAGAAGCTGCTCCAAATAAAAATGCCAAGTTTACCTTAAATACACACTTTTATAATCATCCAAAATTTTCTGAAGGCTACACAGGAAGTTTAAAAGTGGCTACCTCTGGTGAGCAGGAATGGGGCATCAGAAACAGGAGGATTAAAAAAAAAGGGTTTTAAGAACAATATAGATACTATTCAGCTCTAATTTGTCTTCTTAAAATGAAAGAAGAAAAAAAAAAGTGGCTGGGTGTAAGGATACCCTCCAACATTAATAAATAAAGGTTTACATTTCCAACCAGATATGGAGTGAGTGAGAGAGAGAGAAAACAAAAAAACTAAGCCCTCCTATTACTTACAGTTCTACAGATCATAGAGGTCTCAAAGTGTTTGGCACATAATCGATAATGTTTATTTAGTTGATCAGGTGTTTTATCTTCTAAGTCTGCTCTCCTACAATTCTCCACCCACTTCTGGCATCTATAAATAAAACCAAAACATAATTATGGAATATGAGCTCAACATTTAAATTTCAGCATTCAGTTTTAAGGCAATTATATACTATGGACAATGGATTTCTGCTCCCCTCTACCTGCAGAACATAACGTCATTTGAAGAAATTGATTAACAACAAAATGAGAGCTGGAAGAAACCTCAGAAATCATTCAGTACATTCAATTACAGACAAGGTAAGTAACTTGCTCAAGTCATGTACAAAATCAGCAGCAAAACTAGAACTTAAACCTGAGTATTTCAACTCCCAGGACATCCTAGCATCAGAGAGGACTCCATCATCAAGAGTATAAGCAAAAAGTTGCACAACTATGAGGACAATGCCTAACATTCCCCTCAGGATTTCAACTTAAACAAGCATATGAAACAACACTGTCACTGTAGAAAATTAGTAAGTAGATGTTCTATAAATAACTAGAGTGTCTTACAGAAGCATGATGGCTGTATTCATTTGCCTTATTATGAACATGATTTATCATCTACAATGATATGCACAGACTAGATTGCAAGCTCCATAAACACAGGGATTATGTCTACACAATCTAGTACACGGAAGGTGTAGAAGATAGTAAAGAAGACAAAGTCCATACTCTCTTGGTCTTAAATATCTGCAGAAAAACTAATAATAATAATAATAATGATATAATGCTTACTAAGCACTTATGATGAGCCAAACACTGTCCTAAGTCCTTTCCAAAAGGTGTACTATTATTATCCCCCTTGTGTAGATGAAGAAACGAAGGCACAAAAATGTTAAGTAATTTGCTAAAGGTTACAACAAACTAGATCTTTCCTTCATTCCTCAAGTTTCTAAGAATAAAAATTCTGCCATGAATAAACAGTGTCACAAGGTTGAAAACATATCTTATAATTACATCATAGTATATTTTCTTATGTCTTAGCATTACAATTCACCCCTCCACACACTCTGACACTTAACTGCCTCCACTCTCAATATGTAAAACCACAGTGAAATGTGATTTTCTAACCTAAACTAAAACCACACCTAAACTGTACAGCATTTCATTTGACCAAGAAGTAGGACTGCCCACAGTAATGATGCCTAAGATGTCCATATTTTAATCATATTTTTATATAGTTGTGCAGTATGATTATAAACACTTCATGTTTCAACATCCAAATATTTAGTATAAAAACTGCCTCACTATAAAATAATTTGCCATATTGCTACAGTTAACTTTGCTTTTTAATTCTTAAATCTCTGGAGACTTTCCACACAGAACACCACTGTCTGTAGTATCTCTGAACTAAGTTGAAACAGCTTTCTGATACCAAGAGCACTCAGATTCAACAAAGCATAGATTGGGCAGAGAGCCCAATTAACTACATCTATGTCTTCCATATCAAATACCTAGAAATAAATCTAATGAAAGATGTGCAAGATGTTTAACACAAAAATTTTTTAAATAAATGGGAGGATATACAGGTTCATGGATTGGTATACTGAATTCTAAAGGTATCAATTCTCCCCAAATTGATTTACTGATTCAATACAATCACAATCCCAACAAGTTATTTTGTGCATGTGTGTGTGTGTTTGTGTGTGTGACAGAGAGAGAGAGAGAAGAAATGACAAGATGATTCTAAAACTTTTTATACAGAAATTCAAAGGACTAAGAATAGTCAAGACAATATTGAAAAAAAGAAGTTGAAAGACTTATACTACCAGATATTAAGACTTACTATAAAGCTTACTAAGACAGTGTGGTATTATCACAAGGATAAAACAAATGGAACAAAATGGAGAGCTACGGACACCTAAGACAAAGGTAGCACTGCACAGCAGCGAAAAGGAAATTTTTTAAAATAGTGCTGAGTCAGTTGGAATGAATCTTGATCCCTACTTTCACACCATATACACAAAAATAAATTCCAACTGAATTGTAGATCTAAATATGAAAGGTAAAACAATAAAGCTTCTAAAAGATAACACAAGAGACTATCTTCACTACCTTGGAACAGACGCAGTTCTCTTAAAGAAGGCAACAGAAAACACAAACTAGAGGAAAAGATGAATTAGGCTACTTTAAAATTAATAACCTTTCTTCATTAAAAGAAGCCATTTAAGAGTGAAACGGCAACACACAAAAGGGAAGAAGGTATCTGCAATACATACACATATCCAACAACGGACTCATATCCAAAATATATATGAAGAACTTCTACAAATAAATCAGACAACACAATACAAAAATGGGCAAGAGACTTGAACAGGCAATTTACAATAAAAAGGTTATCCAAATGGCCAATACACAGGAAAAAAAATGCTCATTAAAAAAACTCAATCTCATTAGTCATCAGGGAAATACTAATTAAAACCACAACAAACTATTACTACATACCTGAAAGAATAACTACAACGTAAAAGAGATAATATCAAATGTTGCTGAGAAGGTGACCAGCTTTGCCCATCAACAGTAGAAAGGCTAAACTGTAGTATACTATTACACATGGAATACTATTTGGCAATGGGAATGAACAAACTAGCTAGATCTCACAAACATAATGTTGAGCAAAATAAGCCAGGAGTACATACTATGTGATTCCTTTCATATTAAGTTCAAGAACAGGCAAAACTCATCTACAGTGATTGTGCAGAAAAAGAGTTAACACAGCAGGCCTGAGATTGCTATCCTTAGAAAGCCTCGTTTGTAAGGTTGGCCTTTTGGCTGGTGTCTGGGAACTTGGTCGGTAAAAAGTTCCCTACACTGACACAGAACTTTCCCTAACTGATAAGGTGGCTCTCCGTGCCTGAACTGTTTGTGCATACCATATGATTTATACTGAACACTTGCCTTCCTTCCAGGAGTCTGGAATTTTAGTATATGCTAGGCAGAGAGTGTCTATGTGACCAGACCCCGATAAAAACTCTAGGCACTGGGTCTCTAATCAACTTCTCTAGGCAGAAACATGACACATGTTACTGCATTTTCATTGCTGGGGAAAAGTGGGCTCTGTGTGACCCCTCACAGGAGAGAGAACATAAGGAAGCCTAAAGATGGATGTCTCCGTACTCTACCTGTGCTTTTTCTCCTTATGGTCCAGATGTGTGTTCTTACTACGTGGCTATAATAAATCTTAGCTGTGAGTACAACTATATGCTAAGTTGTGTGAGTCCTTCTAGTGAATCTCTGAATATAGGGGGTAGCCTTGGAGACCCCCAACACAGTGATGATAGTCAGAAGAGGGGATACATTTGGAGGGGGTGAGAACTAGGAGTGAGCACAAAGGAGGATTCTGAGGTGCTGGTAACGCTGTATCTTGGACATTTCCAGAGTATGTTCATTTGTAAAAATTTATCACGTTCTAGACTACCATTTTTGCACTTTTCTCTATGTAAGTCATATATCAATAAAATAGCTTCCTCTCATTCTTCCCCTTCTCAATAACCAACAAATCTAACGTGTGAAGTCAGACAGTGGCTACTACTGGGGAGAGTGGGATAGTGACTGAGAGTGCCACAGAGGAGAGGGAGTTTGGGATGTTAGCAATATTCTTCTTCTTTTTTTTTTAATCTGGTCAAGTCTTATGGACATGTCACTGAACATCCTGTAAGTCATACACTTACGATTTGTGATATTCTGTGTACATATACATTTTACACCAATAAAGTTATAAAAATTACATATTGAAAGTCTTTTAATATACATGCATGTATGTATGTACATGTATATATAAAGTTACATGCTTATATAAGTATATACATACTTACATAATTATCTCTCAAATTTTTCTTTTTTTACCAGTATCTCCCCTTTCTGAGCTCTCCCTGTCATTTTTCTGTGCCTTGTACTCCAGACTCTGTAGCCTTTTCCCTTAGCAGAATGGAATGACTCCCCAAATCCATCTACTTCCAAACTGTTCTTTTGCCTTTCTCTAACCCCTTCGCCAAGCTGCCGAGTAAATGTTTTAAAAAGCCTGTTTGAGAATGTCTTTCCCTGCTTAAGATCCTTTCGTGGCTTCTCATTACTCTCAGGATAAAAAACCAACTCCTCACATGTCTTACAAGGTCCTGCACAATCTGGACCCTGTCTACCTTTCCATCTTTATATCACACCACCCTTCCACCCTCCTTGCCCCTCACACGCCTTACTTCAGTTTCAGGAACGTACCGTGATCACTTCTATCCTAGGGCTGTTCCCCATGCTGTTTATTCAGCCTCGTACCCTCTTCCTGTCGTTTTTTTTTAACTTCCTTTACACAGGAAAGCCTATGCAAAGATCAGCCTTCATATCTTAGCTCAAATGTCATCTCTTGAGGGAAACTTTTCCTGACTCAGATGTGTATATATATATATGTGTATCAGTATGTATACACACATCCCCCCAGGTACGTAAGGCTCCTCTACCTCTCTCTACATGGTCTCTCAACATCCTATATTTATCCTACTATATTATTACCATCAGGATAAACGTGTCCTAGTATCTCTCATCTTAAAAACTCTCTTAACCCTGATCTTCTGCATAGCAAAACTAGCTAGAGTCCATTTTCACTGTATCCACTTTCTCTCACATTCTCTCCTCAATCAATTCCAAGGAGGCTTCTGCTTTATCCTTTTCCCACTGAAACTGCTCAAGATTACTAAAGATTTCCATCTTGCCAAAGCCAATGGACACTTTCTATCATCATCTTAATCACGTTTTCAGTACTATTCAACCATCATCAACCACTCCTTTTTAAGTTTTGTTTTTAATTTTTTCCTTCAATGGTCTCCTACTAATGCAGCATTTCCAAAAACATATTCCAAGGAATACCAGTCAAAGAATTGTTCCATTTATTAAAAAAAGGTTTCATGGGCAAATAAGTTTGGGTAATATTACAAATTTTATCCTACTCTTGGTGTTTTAGACATTCTTGTGGGACCTTGAACAAGTTAGCTAACCTCGCTGTGCCTGCTTTGGTCATCTGAAAGCAGGGACTATCCCAAAATTTATTGTGAGGGTTAAACAAAATAATGTACATAAAACACACAGAATAGTGCCTGGCACACAGAATATGAAGTATTCTATAAGAAGTAGTATTTATAATTACAACTCACAGCATTTTTGGAGGATTAAATGAGATGATATGAAAGTACTGTAAGATCCTACTTTACAGAAGCAATTCTCAAACTTCATAGTCTTAGGACCCCTTTATAGATTACTGAGGACCCCAAGAGTTTTTGTTTATGTGGGTTTTATCTACCAATATTTATCATTATAGAAATTAAAACTGAGAAAAATTTCTTAATATTTATTAATTCACTAAAAATAGCAATCCCATTACATGTTAACATAGATAATGTTTTAATGAAAAATAACTACATTTTCTAAAACAAACAAAAAACATTTGGTGAAAAGAATGACATTGTTTTCCATCTTTGCAAATTTCTTTAATGTCTAACTTAATAGAAGATAGCTAGATTCTCACATCTGCTTTTGCATTTAATCTGTTGCCATACGTTGTTTTGGTTGAAGTATAGGAATAAAATCTGGCCTCACACTGATATGCAGTTTAAAAAGGTTATTAAAATATTCATCCCTTTCCCACATAATGGTGGATGTTCTTGTTTGATACTACACCGAAACTCCACAGGTGGTGATTTCTTTAAAGATCAGTTGCAACGTGGAATCTGAAACCAGACCAATGAGCTTTTTCACACTGTTACATTAAAATCCATTGGTCTATTCTACACTTTGAATATAGCTTTGCTCCATGCATGCCTTTGTAAAATCATGAATGGGTCAATTTGGAAAATATTAGTTCACTGAGTTATGCAGACCATCTGAATGGTAAACACATTTCATTACACAATATATTTAAAAAGTCACATTTATCAATATTACTATTGATCTCATCAGAAAAGGCTTTAAGTAACAGAAAGCTGTCAGGTTCAAGGTGGTGCACATAAATTTTTCAAAATTCTAATATTTGCTTAAATGCTTGAATGTCAGTTGTTTTACTTGAAGTGGTAGGCTTATTTCATTCATTTCCAAGAAAATGTCTACCAAACACCTGTGTGTGAATAATCATACTTAGGAAATTTTAGAAAATACAATATGCAACTTATTAGAGTAATGATGTTATTATATGTCATGCAGCCCCTGAAAAACTCCACTGTAGGCAACTAGACTTTCCGTGGTGAACACAATGCAGTCTATACTGAAGTCAAAAATATAATGATGTACCCTTGAAATTTATATAATGTTATAAACCCATGTGACCTCAACAAATAAATAAAACTCTATTGAACGCTCCTGAGAATGAGCACGAAAAAGGCAAATAATGTCAAGAGTGCTATTATGAAAACAGTTTTTACCTTGTGGACTCCTTGAAAAGCTCTTGGGGACCCCTCATGAATGCCTGGAAAACTACCACTTTGCATTTTACAAGGTAGAATACATCAACTCTCAAATAACTTTGACTAAATTGCCAAAAGAACCTTGGAAGACTTCACCACCTCAGGCGTGAGTTAGTACTAACTGCCTGAGGGGGAAGAAGAGGGCTTCAACTGACCAACTTACTCTAACAGGAGCAATTCATTAGCTCTACCTGTACCTTCACCTGGTCTGGGGATGAGCTCCACTGAGAACCGGCCCCAGGTTCCTGCCATGCCTTGGCATCAGTCAAGCCATCCTTGTTTCAGGCACTTTTTTTTCTTTCTTTCTTTTTTTTAAGGTATTATTTTTTTTTGGTAAGATCAGCTCTGAGCTGATCTTACCTCCATCCAACATCCATGCTGATCCTCCTCCTTTTGCTGAGGAAGACTGGCCCTGGGCTAACATCCATGCCCATCTTCCTTTACTTTATATGGGACGCTGCCACAGCTTGGCGTGACAAGCGGTGCCTCGGTGCGCTCCCAGGATCCGAACCCGGGCCGCCAACAGCAGAGCGCACACACTTAACCGCTATGCCATGGGGCCGGCCCCTCTTTACTTTAATTTTAGGTAATCTGTGACCTCCCTGCCACTGCCCTAAGGCAAGTTGATTCTATTATTTTATATTTAAAAAAAAAAAAAGAAAAAGCACATTAATGTCACTTTTTCTAAACCAATAACAGCTATATAGTATGAAATTCCACACTGAACCCTTTATTAATTACACTCTTGAATTTTAAATTACTTCTAAACAGCTGTTTCTAAAAGTGTGCATGGAATTTATAAATATGATGAATGGGAAATGTACGATTTAACAGCATTAAATATATCTATCATTGTTAGTTAGCAATGTTAGTTAACTTTTGAAGAACAGATTGGTAATGTTACCTTTTATCGACCTTCCCTACAACCCATTTACAGAAAAAAACTAATTATAATTAATAAGCCTAAAAATACTGTTATTAATTCAATAAACACCTCTGGAAACTACTTCTTTAATTAACTCTGGACATGGTAAAAAAGAAACTGTCAAATACAGCAGAATTTGAAATCCTATCCTATGGAGATCGGATCTGGATTAAAAAGTTAAGACCTTGAAGACATTATGTTAAGTAAAATAAGCCAGACATAAAAGGACAATTATTGTATGATTCCACTTAAATGAAGTACCTAGTAAAAGACTAATTCATGGAGACTGAAAGTGGATTAGAGTGGGGAGGGAGTTATTGCTTAATGGTTAGAGTTTTTGCTTGAGGTAATGAAAAAGCTTTGGGAACAGATAGTAGTAATGGTTGCACAACATTGTGGATGTAATTAATGCCACTGAATTATACACTTAAAAATGGTTAATCGCAAATTTTACATTACATATATTTTACCAAAATTTAAAAATTAATGTAATATACCAAAAACCATTGAATTATGCACTTTAAATGGATGAATTGTAGGGTATGTAAATTATACCTCAACAAAGATGTTTAAAAAACAGTTAGGAAAAGTTCATAATTTGGTCTTGAAATACTCAAAGAGTTCTTATAGAAAAGGGCACAGATTTGCTCAGTGCGACCCTAGGGACAAAACTAGGACCTCCAAAGCATAAATTACAGGGAGGCATATTTCCACTCAATACAAGGAAGAAACAATGCCAAAGCCGTCCAAAATTCTCAAGTGTCCCCTCACAAAGGAGAGAACCATCATTGGAGGTGTTTTAGCAAAGGTCCAACTTTCAGGAATGCACAGGACCCCTAAGGGTCCATAAATACCTTGATGGTGGAATGCAAAATTGTGTGTCTATGTCTTTTCTCAAGGTAGAGTCTTTATGTTAGATTCTCAAAAGGGACAGTGACCTCAAAAAACGTTAAAAAGCCACTAACATTGAGAGAATTCCAGCATTTCAAGGGATACTGCACTAGATCTAAAAACTCCTTCCAAATCTGAGACTGTAAGCCCCTATACGTCATACTCTCTCCTAAAGAGTGTCATGAAAAGAGCATTCACTGCATATGGACACAAATGACCTGTGGTCCAGAACTGACTAGCGGTGCCCTCATTGTGCAAATGAAATATACTCCCAAGAATGCCCTTGGGCTTAAATTTGGGCAAAGGAAGATAATGCTTAATGAGGTAAAACCCAGTCAGATTCAGATGTTCCTCTTCTCCGCTCCCATAGAACCCAACAGCTATTCCTCACTCTCCTGAGCTAGTTTCTCCTCATCTCCCTGAACTTGAAACACTAGGGAAGGCCCAGGGCTCAATCCTCAGACCCACTCTGCATTATTTACTCGGTACCATGGCTTTGCATATCTTTCAGAACACCGGTATTTACAATCTCCAGTCTGGAAGTCTCTGCATTCCGGACTTGTGTATCTTTTTACGGTTTTAGCTCTTAAATATTTAGGTCATTGACCTAAATATGGATCATTTTGAGTTCATTTCTGGATATGGTATAGAAAAAGACATCTATTCTTGAACCTATCAGGCCTCTCGAAATTCTCATGTTCCAAACCAAACTTTTTATATTTCTCCACCAAACCTGCTCCTCCTAGTCTTCCACAGCTCAGTAAATGCTCAGGTTAAATATCTTCAAGTCATCCTTGACTTCTCTCTTTCTCTTACAACCCACATCTAAACCATTAACAAATCCTGTTGGCTTCACCTTCAAAACACATCTCAAATACAACTTACCACCTCCTCCTCTACTAACCTGGATTATTGCAAATGCCTTTAACTGGTCTTCTTGCTCTCACCTTTGCTTCCCTACAATCTATTGAACAAGCAGCCAGTGATCCCATTTAAAGTTTAAGTCTCTCTGCTCTAAGCCCTTCGATGACTCTCTATATCACTCAGAATAAATGCCATAGGGCTTTCCATGGTCCACGATGCCCTACACAATTTGCCCCTACCCACACATACACTTTTCTAGTCTCATCTTTCCCCCCGTCTCTCCTTCCTTAAACCAGCTCTAGCAGACCACAGTCGTCTGGCTGTACCTCTAACAAGCATGCCCTGCCTTTGCAATAACTGTTTCCACAGCCTGGAATGCTCTTCCCCTAGATATCTCCCTGGCTGGCCCCCTCCTGTACTTCCGGTCTTTGCTCAAATTCACCTTAGTGAGGCCTTCTCCGATCACCCTACTTAAAGCAGCAATTGTGCCTCCCCTGCCACTCCTCATTCCCCTACCCCCAACATTGGCTTTTTCTTCCTAGTACTTAGCACCATCTGACTCACTGTACGCTTACTTGTCCATTTTCCCCCACTCGAATGTAAACTCCACGAGAGTACGGTCTTTGTTCATCTGTACACTCTTAGTGCTCAGAAGAATGCCTAGCACATAGTAGGCCTTTACTAAATATGTGTGGAACTAATAAATAAATAGCGTGCTATAATATAATCACCTGCCTATCTGTCTCCTTAATGGACTGGGAGCTTTCTGCAGGCAGCGACACTGCCTCATTCACCTCTGAATTTCCAGCGCCTAACAACGGTGCTCGGTACATAGTAGGTAGGTATTGACTGGAAATGAATGAATCCACAAGAGGCCCATGAAACATCCTCAGCCTTTCAAACACAGTCTCTACGCTACCACTCTCTAAATGTAAGTCAGATGAGAGTGTGGGTTGCCTCAAGGAAGAGGTTTCAATACCAACTCCTGCGCCCTCCCGCGTAAGTCCCCCCGTCCCGCCGTTAGCCCCACAATAACCAAGTGCGATAATGAGTAACGGTCAGAGCCAGAAGTTGAACCATGAACAAGTGCGAAGGAGGGAGTGGTTGTGACTTCAGATCAAACAAGGTGGCCGGACTCCAAAAAGAAACACCGTCCCGGGGGTGGTGGGAAAGAGAGGGAAGGGCCCGGTGACCACAACCAGAGGATCCAAGTCCCTCTTTTGACAGCTGAGGAAACTAAGGCCCAGAGAGGAAAGCGTCTTGCCCGAGGTCACACAACACCCTAACCAGGGCGAGAACCCACCGATCCCGCCCGCGCGCCGCCCCAGCCGCTTATTTCGGGAGGTGCCCTCCGCGCCGAGCCCCCGCCGGCGCACGTGCTCCGGGATCCCCCGGGCGCCCGCCCGCCCGCCCACTGCTCGCGGCACGCTCCCCGCCTCGGTCCGAGGCTGGGGTCGACGACGGCGCCCCCCCACGGCCCTCTCTGCCCCGGAGCCCGCCGGGGGCCAGCGGTGGGCAGCGCGCCCCGCGGAGGTGGGCCCGGCCGCCCGCTCGGCGCGCGCCGCTCACCTGGCCGGGTCCCGCGGGAACCTGAAGAAGGCCAGGTCCGACTGCGTGCTCTTCCGCGTGCAGTTGGGGGCAGCGCAGAAGTTCGGCATCGTCGCCCGCCCGCCGGCCGGCCCAGCCCTCCCCTCCCCGCCTCCTCAGGGCAGCCCGCCCGCCCGTCGGGGCCGGGGAGGGGAGCCAGGCCGGCCGGCCGGCTCGACAGGGCCGGCGCGCCGGGGGGAGGGGCGGGCGGGCGAGAAGCCGCGAGGGGCAGGAGGGGCGCCGCGGTCCGAGGCTGGGCTGGGGACGCGGCTCCACAGTGCTGTGAGCGGCCGGGAGGATTTACCGCCGTCGCCGCCGCTGGTGCACCTCCCGCCCGCCCGGGACGCTGCCGCCGCCTTCCCACAATGCACCCCGGCGCCCGGGGGTGCCCTCTCTTCCCTCAGCCTTCCGCCCCCGCCCCCTCCTTTCCGCCGACTTCTCCGAGGGCGGGCACGCGCAAACGAGCGCGCCGGCCAGGGCGTGGCGCGGCGGAGGTGGGGTCTGGCGTGGGCAGACTCAGTGCGCCTGCGCATGGCCTCCCCCGCGAGGGGAGGGGATTGCGCATGCGGGCGTGTCTCCCGGGACCTCAGAGCAGGCGAGCCCCGGGCAGCTCCGGTAGGTTCGGCGTGCGCGGGTTTCTGCAGCTGTGGGGCGAGCTTGCACGTTACATCACCGGTGCATCTCTCCGTGCTTGCTTAAGTTGCCGCCACTTAGGCCTCTATTGCAGAAATAGCCATAGACTCTTAAGGGCCGCGGAATCGGGACGGCCTTGGTGACTGGTTTTGCACACTCCCGGCAGATCTGCGTGCATGAGTTGAATGCAGACGTGGGTTGTAGGAGATTTTATTTTCCCCGGCTTTGCAGCTACTGTTTGGCCCCGTTAGCGTCTCAGAACGGTCCTCCCCAGCCTCGACTGGAAGCCGAGAGGAGAAAACTCAAAAGCAATTATTCCTCTCTAGTGAGGCTTCCAGAGAAGCAAGAATACTGACGTGATTACACCTGCAGCCCCGTAGAGACTAGTCCCTCTGTCTTCCCCTCACAGTTGCGGCCTTCTACCTTTCCCGTGTTGTTTCAGTGCCGAAATGAGTGACCGCTATCTAGAACAAAGGATTAGTATCAAATTTTGCGTGAAATTGAACAAGTCTGCAAGTGAGACCCACCATCTCTTAAAAGAGGCTTATGGGGATGAAGTCATGTCAAGGGCCAGAGTTTTTGACTGGCACAAAAGGTTTAAAGAAGGGCGGGAAGATGTTCGAGATGATGCCCGAAGTGGTCGTCCAGTCACCCACCGGACTGATGAAAATATCCAGAAGGTCAAGGACTTGGTTTGTTCAAACAGGCAGTTAACGGTGAGAATGATGGCTGAAGAGTTAAATTTAGATAAAGAAACTGTTAGACTCATTCTGAAAGAAAACCTGAATATGAGGAAAGTTCCTGCAAAAGTTATATCGGGTATTTTGACAGATGAGCCTAAACCTCGAAAACTCGACTTTCGGTCTGATCTTTCCAAGGAAACTAGGAAAAATAGCTCATGTACCAGGAGAAAGGTAACAAGTTCTGAAACATGGAGTCATCTCCAGTGCGAGGCTGGCGGGGAAATACCTCTGGCAGTACCTCATCCCAAAATCCACTACCCTGCCGGCCAGCTTCTCCAGGCTTCATCTTCAGCAAGCCTCCCCACCAGGGCAGCTCAGGATTGGTTCACACCGTGGTGAGAGGAACGTGAGGTAGCTAAACGTGAACTAGAAAGCGGCCTCACGATTAGGCACCTTCATATGCTGTTCATCTTTTTTCAGTCTTCTCTGCCACTCCTCCCTACGTGTCTTGGCCCTCCTAGTTACTCTCTGCAGGACTGTTGGGCCATCTTCCTTGCTGTTCTCCACAACTTGGAAGAACTTTTGGCTGTTGACTTCTGGTACTTGCTTGTTCTTGATTTCTTTTGCTTAACAAGTTTGGATCTCTTCACTGCCCAGACCTTAGCTTGTTGTGGCTGTCCTGTTCCTTTGTTCTCAACATTCTGCCTCAGGGGATGGTACCAGTGAAAGGTGGGAACAGGACCTCCTGGAGTCTATCTCTCTATGCCCAGAGAGGCATACTCTTCTGGGAGGACCCCAGAAGAAGGCCTACAGTTCCAGCCTGCTTCACAGTCTCAGGGCCTGAGGTATGGTACAGAAGGCAGTGGCGTGCTGACAGAGAGAGCAAAGCTAAGGGCCAGTCCAGCCCAAATGACTCACTGGGAGCCCCTCAGAACTCAGGGGTTGGACACCCATACTGATCGGCTTACAGACCTGCCCCTCAAAGAAGAACAGGGTTTGTTTCATTCTAGTCCTGTTTTGGACACACACACACCCCGCCCCGTGCCATTTGGGTGTCCCCTGTGCTGGAAGAGGAGGATCTGGTCCTAGAAGATATAAACCAGGGGACTCAGGCCCAGGCTGTGATGTGTGGGGAGGAAGACTAGGTGACACTCTAGACTTTGAATTAAAGGAGCCTGCCTACGTGCTGTTTCCCACACAGCAGCCTGTTTTTAGTAACACCAACATGGTCAGGTGTTTTTTGAGCCCCTGCAGTTTTTAAGAACACTGTTGGGCATTGACAGTGTAAAGTCATGAAACAAGATCACCAAGGGCTGGGTGGACTTCATGGATGAGGTGGTTCCTGAAGTGGATTCATAAGGATGAGACAAGGGGCAGGAAATTAGAGAAACCTTCCCAGGCACGTGGAACAGCATGAGGCCTCGAACCTGCATCAGTAGGAAAATGATGGCACTGTTGGCTGAAATAGCAACCTCCAAAGAGGAAGATAATGGTATTGCACAAGATGAACAATTTGAGATAATATGCTTCCTCTCCTCTGCCCCGTACTCTATGCCAGTAGTTTATAAAGTGCTTCCCCTGAGTCTGTGGATAGGTTTATAATAACCCACTTATTTGGTTGTCTAATTCTCCCATCAGACCCTCAAAACAGTCTCTACAAGGTCACACTCCTTTTTTTTTTTTTTAATTTATTTGTTTTGTGAGGAAGATTGGCTCTGAGCTAACATCTGCCAATCCTCCCCTTTTTGCTGAGGAAGACTGGCCCTGGGCTAACATCCATGCCCATCTTCCTCCACTTTATATGGGAGGCCACCACAGCATGGCTTGACAAGCGGTGCGTCAGTGTGCGCCTGGGATCCGAACCAGGGAACCCCGGGCCGCCGCAGCGGAGTGCACGCACTTAACTGCTTGCGCCACTGGGCCAGCCCCCAAGGTCACACTCCTTTATCTCTTCCTGTTTCTGCCAGGATTTATGGAATGGAACTTTTCGCAAGTGAGTTCCAAGTAATACCACATAGACTGGAAACATCTCAGAATGCCTGGTGGAGATGTGGGGGTCAGAGGGAATGGTTAGTAACAGCATTTCATAGGATTGGTCAATGTCTGTGTTTTACCCAGGAGTTTTTACACATAACAGCTTCTCTTATTTTAACTAGTAAGTTAGTGTACAGGCTCAACACTTATTTATTCAATACAGTTATTTTTAGTTCTGTTCTTTCATTGTCTCTATCCCCTTCAAAAAATTACAAGTTCCCCACTAATACCTATCAGTTTTGAGGCATCTTGAAACCTAGACCTTATCCTACAAATAAAAGATATTGTACAAGAAAACTCTTAAACCAAGCAACAGCTTACAGACTTCTGCCTACTCAGCAATTTCTAGACGTTACATCTCAGGACCATTATGTCTTCCTACATCAGAGGAGACCCTGGGTTCCCACAGGCACTTACCACCAGGGACACTGCACTTCTGGAACAAAGCCCCCCATGACTGGCTATTGCGACTTTGTGGCTGAACCTCATATTAATCCCTGCTCAGGCCCAATGGTAATTGTTGCAGAATTGTGTGCTCCTGGGCCCAGCCCAGGATCCCACAAAGTACCTACAGGCATCATCTCCAACCTGTTATAACGCCGAGGTCTTGTGAGAACTTATTTCTGGATTTATTCCTGTCCTGTGAACAGGGCTAGAGTGACCCTTGCAAAAATGCTGGACCAAGACCATGCTAGTGTGTAGGGTACCAGAAGCAATGTTGGCCCAGACAGGGTTTGGACACAGAGCAACCAGAAGCAGGTAATCAAGAGTGTGAATTCAAATTGTTCCAAGTAGCTATAATGAAAAGGACTTAATTTATCACCTTAGAGCACATCCCAAATGGTAGTCAGGTCAAACTTACTATCTGAACCCATTGCCCATTCGCCTGGCTTCCCAGAAAATATTCAATGAGATAATAAACCCTAGGATGCCTCAGATCTGGGGGAAGTAAAATTACTGCCCTAACCCTCATCCAGAGCAAACCATTCACACATGGCTGCTCAGAATCACTAAACTGCAGGCTAGAGTGTGATCTCCTAGGCATGTCCCCAGACAGGAGAGTTATATGACAGGGCCCTTATGTGCCCACCCACCGGATCCATTTATTGCTGACACAAATTTGCCCTGTGCTACCCAGGCCTCTTGATCTCCCGATCCTAGTCTCCGATCCACCCATCATCATGCCCCAGGCTCCTTCCCTTGGCTTTTCTCACACACCTCTCAGTTTATTTATTCTCCTTCAGTTTGCTCTTGCTCCTCTGTTTCCCTGGTGCTTTGTTTTCTGGTTCTGGACCATGCCTCCCTCCAGTAGCTGCTTTTGGCCACTTTGGTGTGCTGCTCTTGAATTGCCCTTTTGGGGATGGTTTTCCACTAACTTGCAACTCCTCTCCCCTCTGATTTTTGGATGCCTCTTCCAGCTCCCCACTTCAGCCCTATAGTCTTGATTAAGGAAATTGTCTGCACCAGCCCTGGCCCCAAGTTGCCTTCCTGTCCTCAAGAAGCGGGGTGGAGCGACATGGAGGATTGTGTTCTTGTTTTTTTTATAAGGGGCATACAAGGAGGAAAAACGCTCCCTCCTTCCCTTAGCCACCAGGGGTTCTACTCCCCAGAGGCAACCATTGTTACTAGTTTCTTAAGGGGGCAGTTTGGTTAGCTGTGGTACTCAGGGGTCGTGAAAGTTTTTCAGAGACAGCATCCAAATCCCATTCTCCCAGCAACTGCGTCTTCCCTGGCAAGAGAAACCCCACCTAACTATAGGAGGTGAAGCCTGGCTCTGTAAGACAGGAGGAAAGCTGGCCATCTGTAAACTTTCACCATAATTCTCCAACTGAACACACAGTCGGTTAATCACAGTCTTTGGCTTTTAGGCTGATCTCCCTCCTCATCCCTATTCTGGTTCAAAATCCACAGGATTGTCATATGCCACAGCTGGAAGTCCAAGAGGAATAGACACCTTCCAGGGCAGATCATCCCATCCTTGATTTTATCCAATTCTTCCTCCACCCATCACCCCGCCCTACCTTACTCCTCCTGTCCTACTGGTAATGAGCAAAAACGGAAATAAAATGTTCACCAATCTTTGATTTTGAAAAACATGGATATAGTTCTGCAGTCTTCTGAATTCTTCCTCTGGCTCTGAATTCTCATTGAAATGTTATTGTTTAGGAAGAATGTGTACTGGGGGCCTGCTTTCCAGAGCCTTCTTTTCAGATTCAGTGCTTAGAGTTCACACATCACTGGAGATGCCCCAGTAAGTCTGGATGCTAAATGACTTGAGGACATCTCGTAAAGGAGTGCGGTACTGTCGGGGAACTGTCTGTCACTGAATCACGTCTACTGCTCAGCCAGCCTGCTATTTGCAGACATCATTGCCAGCAAGTCTCACTGGGCTCCTTGGATTGGGTTTCGCTGGGGTCCCATGTGGCTCAATTAGTAAGAGGTTCCTTTGCTGCTGGAACTGTGTAACTGCGTTCTCCAATGGCTTCTTGGTTGGCTTAGACTTCTCAGATTTTACCAGGCTTTTACATCCTCTATGAGGCAGCCCTCCTGTATTTATCTTCTCTAGTCTCTGCTTTATCAGATCCTTGCAAATACTGTCCCAGTGCATCACCCTTCTCCCAGTATTACTATCCAGAAACATAAAATGTATAGTTGGAAACTTCAGTACCTCCAAGGACCCATTTGGGTCTAGTGAAGGGGTCAGCAAACTTTTTCTATAAAGGAAGTGTCTTAGGATTTGTGGGCTGTACCGTCTCTGTTGTAACAATTCAACATTTTATTGCAAAAGCAGACATAGCTAATATGGAAACAGATGAGCATGGCTGTGTCCTAATGAAACTTTATTTATGGATACTGGAATATGAATATCATGTAATTTTCACATGTCACAAAATATTTTGATTTTTCTTCAACCATTTAAAAATGTAAAAAGCCATTCTTAGACTTCTTAGCCTGCACACCGTAGAAAAACAGATGGTCAGCCAGATTTCGCCCACGGACCATAGTTTGCCGACCCCTGGTCTAGTGTATATAAAGTGTGTATATAAAATGACAGATGATGGATCATTGAGCCAGCAGTGTCTAACAATTTACTATATATAAATTGTGCAATATTGAAGGGAATCTTTGGTGCCAGGAGAGTGAACTAAAGCTGAATGATTGACTACATTACCTTGACCGTATTCTGGTTCACAAAATGAGTTTTGTGCTGTTTTTGACTAAAAATGACGTTACACAAACTACTACCTATTACACCCTTGTAACATCTCAAAAACAATTTTGGCAATACTGCAAATGGTGCCAAGTTACAACCAGCAATAATAGAATGAACTTAAGGTGGTTCCAAATTGCTGTGCCCATGGGGGCAGCAATTGAAAAGTTTATGTTATCACCTATGAAAGTGACTGTTATGGAGGTGAGCTCACTGAGCTATATTTTTTTGCATGCTTGTAAAAAAAATACATATATATATATATTTGCAAATTGTGCCAAGGGTATGTCCTTTTAGGTGTGTTTTCTTGTTTTTCTACTAAAGACAACTGTATTGTGTCACCTTAAACTGATTTTTCCAAAGTTGAAATAGAATCTCCAGATTGAATAGACCTTTACAAGTGTAAAGGTTCAGTCCAGCCAGTCATGTTTCCTTCAAATCCGGGAGTAACTAAATCCTACACTGCTGAAAAAATGCATCTGAAAGAAGATTCTGTGTTAATTCAATAAATTTTTATTGAGTGGCTGTACGTGCCAGGCACTGTCCTGTGTGCTGGGGTACAGCAATGGACAAAGCAGACACAGGCCTTAGATCTGACAGTCTGAAATCTAATTATATTACTCTTCACTTTTGCAAAACTTCTGTTCCGTATGCTTACACTAACTCGTTGTTAATTGCGTACCTGGAAATAGGTATGACCTTTGCCACAGGCCTCTGTGCTATGGTCATAATGCCTTTCCAACTGCGTTAATAATTTGAGGACTGTGTGTTCCACTTAAATTTTATTATCCTTTACACAGAACTGTATTGGTAGAAAAATACACTGGCAATGTTGGAAGTGTAAATTGGCAACAGCTTTCTGAAAAGCAATTTGGCAGTATCTATCAGGAGCTTTAAAAATGTTTATATCTTCTGATCCCCTAACTCCACTTCTGGGAATCTGTCCTAAAGAAATAGTCTAAAATGTGGGCAAAATTTATGCTTAATAATCCAGAAGTCCAACAGTAGAAAATTGGTTAAATAACTTACAGTATGGCTATACAATAGACTATTATGGAGTTGGTATAATTAATATTTATGAAGAGTTAAAACCGCATGGCAAATGCTTATAATGTTAAGTGAAAAGAGTGGTATGCAAAATTGTATATGTAAATCAAAAAATGTTTTTAAAATGACTAGAAGGGATATGCGAACTGGGTGGTTGGATTATGAGCGTTTTTAAAATTGTCCTGTTTCTTTTGAAGGTTATTTCTCCAAAATATTATTACTTTTATTATCAGAGTAAAACAATAGCACCAAAGGTTGGCAAGGGAGAGAGTGAGGCGAAACCCGAGTTTGGTCGATGAACAGTTAACTGGCTGGGTCGACGTGGAGGCTGTATGATATTGTGTTGATAGCAGGAGTGGGACAGAAGGGAGAAGAGTCTGCCCCCCAGGAGAAGGGGATGTGACCAGAATCCCTACAAAAAACCAAAGTGGTATGAGAAGGCGCCACGAGTGACAGGCTCCTATTATGTAGTCCTAGGTAGGTAAAAGAGCACATGTGGATCAAGTATATTTGGACAAATGGGAAAGGATATGAAATACTCTCCTGGGTCAAATTGACCTCATTCTTGCATTCTCTCATTCAAAATGGATATTCTCGAGATGGATTTTATTACAGCTGATTCTCTGAAGAATCCTTGAGCTTCCGTATAATTTCTTTAGGATAGAAATGGCTTTCGATGTGCCAAGTCTACCTCCTCCCATACTGAGACACTCAAGCAACACAGAGGTACACAGGAATATTTGGTATTCCACACTGAGAATACCATTGCTTATCATTAGTCATCTTAATGTGGTAACTTATAAAACTCTAAGGTTTGCAGATGTTATTTTGTTGGCGTCCAGAATTACTGTGCTTTTTATTTATGTCTGAAGAGTAATCAGGTTATGAGATTTTAAAGTGAGAAATGATGTAGATAATGCCTATCCATAGATGAAATTGTTATTATGTTAGGAAAATGTGTCCTTCATTGTTGCTTTAGCAAAATGTTTGTCATTAAAATGCCAAATATAGCTCCTTGGTAACATTTCAAACTTTCAAATGGGCATACAAGGTAAATACATGTTTTATGGGCATAGAGATTATAGATTTGTCAAACTGGAAGACTTCTTCAGGACCGAAGTCTAAGCCTGAACCTCTTGGTCTATAGAAAGAACAAGAGGGAGACTTAGGTATTAGTTCCAATTCCTTAATGAACCATGTGACTTTGGGCAGTTCATTTGCACCCTTGGAGCACTTCAGTTTACTCATCTATAAAAGGAGAATAATAACACCTGTCTTGTGGAGTTGTACATTTTGATCATTTAACAAATATTTATTGCGTGCTTATATGTGTCTGACACTGTTCTAGACACTGAGGATATAGCAATAAACAAGACAATGTTCCTTCTCCTGAGCTTACATTTAAGTGGGAGAGACAGACAAGAAATAAGATAAATGAGTAAAAGTATAGTATGTTAGAGAATGGTTATTAGATGTGAGGCTTGTATTAAATAATATATGTGAGGTGCCCAACGCAAGACCTGGCATGTAGTAAGGACTCAATAGATAGTAATTTCCTTTGCTTCATGGTCTTCCTAACTGCTTACCCTACAAAATGGTAGTAATCAACAAAAAACCTGACCCATTGCCTTCTATCTCTTGCCAGTTAATAAAGCCTAAACCTGTTTTTGCTTAAGAAGACAGAAGAATTCTTACAGTTGTGTTTTGTACTTCTTGTATGGCAGATGAATCAAGGTGGTGCCCAAACACTGTTGATAAACAGCCTTTTCTGAAGCCGGTTGGCAGGGGTCCTTGCCTGGGGCTGGATGACAGGTGTTAGGTCCACAAAGACAAATGCTTAGTGTCATTGCTGTTTAAGCAAAACAGACTGGAGACTGTGATGGCTGTTTTTCTTAAAGAAAAGATGTGTGCCCTATCCTGTTCCAAACATTGGAGAACTGAGCAAAGTTTGCATTATTTATGGGAGACCAGGGCATTGACAAAAAGCCAGAAAAAGGAGGATTTGGTGCTTGTGGTATGTTTATACAGTAGTCCCCCCTTATCCACTGTTTCACTTTCCACGGTTTCAGTTACCCATGGTCAACTGTGGTCTGAAAATATTTAATGGAAAATTCCAGAAATAAACAATTTGTAAGTCTTAAATTGTGCGATGTTCTGAGAAGCATGATGAAATCTCACGCCGTCCCACTCCATCCCACCCAGACGTGAATCATCCCTTTGTCCAGTGTATCCAGGCTGTATCTACTACCCGCCCATTGACCCATTAGTTAGGAAAAAACAAAGTATATACAGGGTTCAGTACTATCCGTGATTTCAGGCATCCACCGGGGGTCTTGGATCATATCTCCCATGGATAAGGGGAGACTACTGTATTTCTGCCCATTGTAGAAAATTTGGAAAGCAGAAATGTTTAAAGAAGCAAGCAAAAGTTCATCCCTAGGGTTCAGGTATTTCACCAGACCCATCTCTGCCTCACCTTCCTCCTTCAAAAACATCCAGTGAACAGTCATACTGAATTGCTTCTTCAGGCCTGGACCTGTACTAGGCACAGAGGGTATGGCCCTTGCACTGAGGCTGTGCCCAGCCTTGTGGGATAGAGAAAAGGCCAGAGACAGCCGAGAATGGGCTCGTATCTTAGACTGCCAGTCTTTCCCAGAGGACCGCTCTGAGGAACAAGCTTTAGCAAAGAATTTGGAACAAAAAGTTGGAATCATCACACCTAGGGTGATCGTGGGAATGAGAAAGTGGGGTATAAAGATGCAGTACACATAGACCAGTGGTAACTGGCATGCTGGCTGTATAGTCCCTGGCTTCTCTTATGAAGAAGGGCCCTGAGCCCTGTCAACGAGGATTTGGAGTAAAGTATTACCTCTCAGGAGAACTGGACGTTAGGGTGTGGGCCAGCACCCCTGTACCTCGCTTTAAAAACCTAATAAGTGAAAATTCAGAATTATAGCTCAGATTAGATGAGGAAATTGGGCCAGGGAGGTTGAGTGACTTCTTGAATCACACATCTAGTTGGTGTCAGAGCCAGGATAATAATGAAGGATCTTGAATTTCACTCAGTCCAGTGAGTTTTTTCCATTACTCCATTGGTAACAATTTCCTTTACTAAAGTGTACATTCTTAAGATATCTTTAAAATAGTGGTCACCCTTCTGTGAGATAAATATGATTTACTAACAGTTGATTTACATGCAATTTTTCCGAAACATATTGATGGTGTAGAAGGTGGTACAGAGGTTTTTCCAAGTCTCCCTGAGGCGTTCAGGCCCCCTGGTCCTTCTTCCAGAGGTGTGTCTTCATAAGTACATGTTGGCACACTGTCATTCATTTTTTTCCAGATGTTCTTCCCAAGTAGTGTGTTATGTTTTGTGTTTTTAATATTTCTTATATATGTTTTTTAAATCTGGGCACATAAATCCTAATAAAATTCTCAACTATCTCTTCTATGCTGTCTCCAATTTCCGGGTGTGTTTATATTTATGACACAGTGTCTGAAGGCATGAACGCTATCACATCGTTAGGGTTTATATTCCTAAACCGTAGACTTGTGTTTCTAGATGTTTTGAAAATTCCTTACACTTCACTTGTAAATGCCACTCTACTGTGCCATGACATTTCCATAGTAACATGTATTTCAAACAGGAAGACAGAGGAAGCCCAAGAAAAAGGGAAGTAGGTTTCAAATGCAAAAAAAAAAAAAAAAGGAAATCATTAAAAATAGTAGAATACCTAAGATGAGGAGGGGGGTGTAAATTCTAGTTTGATGTCCGCTGAGAACAGAATGCTCTGCAGGCCCTCCATAGGGACCTGGCAGTATCCACCACCCACCACGTGGTTCAGTTTTCGAGTCACACTCTCTTTGACCCTCATATCCAGTCAGGTCCATGTCATTCCCCTCATATTTCTTAGTGTCACCTACTGCAACCAGACAGGGGTGGCCATCCACCTGTCACCTCACTGTCCTGCAGTCATCCTCTACCCTGCACGTGTGCTATTTGGTTTAGAGTTTGCTGAAAACTGGAGGCTCTTTGACGAGCTTTCTGAGCTTGCTCAAGGCACCCCTTCTACCTGGAATCCCTTCCTGCTGCTATCCTCCTGGCAAACTCCTACTTAGCACTGAAGCCTCAGCCTGGCCATTGCTGTTCTCTGTGCCCCCTCGGGAAAGCAGCCACCCCCAGTGTACAGTGCACATTCTTAGATCAAGGAAACTAACACTTAACTTAATTGCTTGCAGAATGTTTTTCCTCCCCTACCAGCCCATGAACTCAAAAGCCAAGACCACATCTGATTATTCTCTGTATTCCCTGCATCCAGAATGTAGCTTGCCTGGAATCTTTCAATAAATGTTTGATGACAACTAAAAGAAGAGACTTTTTTTAAATTGATGTCATAATAGTTTATAACATTGTGATATTTCAGTTGTACATTATTATTTGTTAGTCACCATATAAATGCTCCCCTTCACCACTTGTGCCCACCCCCCCAACCACCTTCCACCTGGTAACCACCAAACTGTTCTCTTTGTCCATGTGTTAGTTTATATTCCACATATGAGTGAAGTTATACGGTGTTTGTCTTTCTCTGTCTGGCTCATTTCACTTAACATAATACCCTCCAGGGCCATCCATGTTGTTGCAAATGGGACGATTTTGTCTTTTTTATGGCTGAGTAGTATTCCATTGTATATATATATCACATCTTTTTTATCCAATCATCTGTCGATGGACACTTGGGTTGCTTCCACATCTTGGCTATAGTGAATAATGCTGCAATAAATATAGCGGTGCATAAGCCTCTTTGGATTGTTGATTTCAAGTTCTTTGGATAAATACACAGGAGTGGGATAGCTGCATCATAAGGTATTTCTATTTTTAATTTTTTGAGAAATCTCCATACTGTTTTCCATAGATGTTGCACCAGTTTGCATTCCCACCAGCAGTGAATGAGGGTTCCCTTTTCTCCACATCCTCTCCAACATTTGTTATTTTTTGTCGTGGTGATTATAGCCATTCTAACAGGTATAAGATGATGTCTTAGTGTAATTTTGATTTGCATTTCCCTGATGATTAGTAATGTTGAACATCTTTTCATGTGCCTATTGGCGATCTGTATATCTTCCTTGGAAAAATGTCTGTTCATATCCTCTGCCCATCTTTTGATCGGGTTATTTGTTTTTTTGTTGTTCAGTTGTGTGAGGTCTTATATATTTTGGAGATTGACGGCTTGTCAGATATAAGATTTGCAAATATTTTCTCCCAGTTCATGGGTTGTCTTTTCATTTTGATCCTGGTTTCCTTTGCCTTACGGAAGCTCTTTAGTCTGATGAAGTCTCACTTGTTTATTTTTTCTTTTGTTTCCCTTATCCTAGTAGACATGGAATTCGAAAAGATCCCTCTAAGACCAATGTCAAAGAGTATTCTGCCTATATTTTCTTAAGAGAAGAGACTTTTTATGGTAATTGCTTTTTTTTTTATTGTGGCAAAATTCACATAACAAAATTCACCATTTTAACCATTTTAAAGTGTACATTTCAGTGGCATTTAGTACACTCACAGTGTTGTACAACCATCACCACTATCTAGTTCCAGAACATTTTCATCACTCCAAAAGGAAACCTTGTATCCATTAAGCAGACACTCCCCATTCCCCCTGTACCCGCAGTCCCTGACAACCACTAATCAACTTTCTGCTCTATGGATTTGCCTATTCTGAAAATTTTATATAAATAGAATCATGTAGTGTGTGGTCTCTTGTGTCTCGCTTCTTTGACTTAGCATAATGTTTTCAAGATTCATCCATATTGTAGCATGTATCAGTACTTCATTCATTTTTGTGGCTGAATAATATTCCGTTGTTTGTTATACCACATTTTGTTTATCCATTCATCCATTGATGGACATTTGAGTTGTTTCCATCTTTTGATTATTAATGAATAGTGCTGCTCTGAACATGTATGAACAAGTTTATGTTTGAACACCTGTTTTTAATTCTCTTGGGTATATACCTAGGAATAGATTTGCTGGTCATATGGTAATCGTATGTTTAACTTATTGAGGAAACACCAGACTATTTTCCACAGCAATTGCACCATTTTACATTTCCACTAGCAATGTATGAACTGAAGATTCCAATTTCTCCAATAATGCCAACACATTATTTTTTCTCTCTCTTTTTTTTGTTATCCATCCTAGTGAGTGTGAAGTGGAATATTGTGGTTTTGATTTGCATTTCCCTAACAACTAATGATGTTAAGCTTCTTTTCATGTGCTTTTTGGCCATGTGTATATCTTCTTTGGGGAAATGTCTTTTCAAGTCCTTTGCCCATTTTTTATTTGGGTTATTTGTCTTTTTGTTGTTGAGTATAGGTGTTCTTTATATATTCTGAATACTAGACTCTTATTAGATATACTGTTTGCAAATATTTTCTGCCATTCTATGGATTGTCTTTTCACTTTCTTGATAGTGTCCTTTGATGCACAAAAGTTTTTGATTTTGAGGAAGTCCAATTTATTTATTTATTTTTTGGTTGCTGGTGCTAAGAAACCATTGCCAAATTCAGAGTCATGAAGATTTGTCCCTATGTTTTCTTCCAAGAGTTTTAGTTTTAGGTCTTTGATCCATTTTGAGTTTGTTTTTGCATATGGTGTGAGGTAAGTGTCCAACGTCATTCTTTTGTGTGTGGATATCCAGTTGTTGCTGCACCATTTATTGAAAAGACTATTCTTTCCCCATTGTCACATTTGTTTTTGAAGGATATTTTTAAATTGTAAGTTGACAATTCTTTTCTTTCTGTGCCTTAAAGATTTTGCTCCACTATCTTCCGGCTTGCATTGTCTCTGATGAAGAGTCTGCTGCAATTCTTATCTTTGTTCCTCTGTATGTACTGTTTCCTCTCTTGCTGCTCTTAAGACTTTTTCTTTATTAGTGACTTTAGCAATTTGATTAAGATATGCCCTGGGGGCTGGCCCGGTGGCATAGTGGTTAAGTTCGCACGCTCCGCTTCGGCAGCTGGGGGTTCGCAGGTTCGGATCCTGGGTGTGGATCTATGCACCGCTTATCAAGCCATGCTGTGGCAGGCACCCCACATATAAAGTAGAAGAAGATGGGCATGGATGTTAGCCCAGGGCCAACCTTCCTCAGCAAAAAGAGGAGGATTGGCAACAGATGTTAGCGCAGGACTAATCTTCCTCACCAAAAAAAAAAAAAAAAAGATATACCCTGGTGTAGTTTTCTTCATGTTTCTTGTGCTAGAGATTCATCGAGCTTCTTGGATTCATGGGCCTAAAGTTTTCACCAAATTTGGAAAATGTATGGCCATTTTTTCTTCAAATATTTTTCTGCCCTTCCCTCCATTAGGGACTCCAATTACATGTATATTAGGCCACTTAAAGTTGTCCTGTGGCTCACTGATGCTCTGCTCAATTTTTTCTGTCTTTTTTCCCCTCTCTTTTTGTGTCTTTTTATATAGTTTCTATTGCTGTGTCTCCAAATTCACTAATCCTTTCTTCTGAAATGTCTAATCTATTTTAATCCTATTTTGTGTACTTTTCATCTCAGATATCATGATTCCATCTCAAGAAGTTTAACTTGGGTTTTTTAAATAGATTTTTTATTTTGGAATAATTTTAGATTTACAGAAAATTTGCAAAGATTTTCTGCAATTTGCAAAGATAGTACAGAGCATTCCTATACACCCCTCATCCAGTTTTAGTTTCTCCTAATGTTATTATCTTACATTACTGTGGTACACTTATCAAAACTAAGATACCAACATTTGTACATTACTATTAACTAAACTCCACACTTTTATTCAGATTTCAACAGTTTTTCCATTAATGTCTTTTTTTTCCGTTCCAGGAACCAATTAAGGATATCACATTTCATTTAGTTGTTATGTCTCCTTAATCTCTTCTGACCCATGACAGTTTCTCAGTCTTTTCTTCTTTTTCATGAGCTTGAAAGTTTTGAGCAGTACTGGTCATGTATTTTATAGAATATCCCTTAATCTGGATTTGCATGATGTTTTTCTCATGATTAGACTGGGGTTATGGGTTTTGGGAAAGACTAACATAGAGGTAAAGTGTCCTCATATCAAATTAGAAGACACCTGATATCATTGGTGATATTAACTTTAATCACTTGGTTAAGGTAGTTTTGCTAGATTTTCATATTGCAAAGTTACTATTTTTCTTTTTCCATCCTCTGTTCTTTGGAAGCAAGTCACTAAGTTCAGCCCACACCACACTCAAGGGGAGGGGAGTGATTAAGTCCCACCTCTTGCAGAGGGGGAGTATTTGCATATATTATTTGGAATTCTTCTGTATAGAATAGTTATCTTTTCTCCCCGGTTTATTTATTTATTCAATCGTTTATTTATATTAGTTTGGACTCATGTATGTTTATTTAATATTTTGGATTGTAATCCAATACTATGTTATTTATTTTACTGCTCAAATTTTTGCAGCTTTGGCCACTGGATGCCCTTTCAGGTTGGCTTCTGTGTCTCTGATATTCTCCCATCCTTTTGTTTTTTGAGCACTTCCTTACTTTCTAGTACTATAGCATGCTCCAGGATCATCTCATATTTCCCTGTTCCAGATCTGCAATCAAACGTTTCTCTAAAGAACCCTGGTTCCTTTTATTGGAGAATGGTATTTAGAAACCAAGATATGGGCACTGAGTGCGTTTGTTGCCAGTGGGATTTGGATCTTTTTTATATCCTCTATGTCTCTACTTAACAATCTAGTCTTTTCTCTAGCTTCTTGACCACATGGAATACATTTATAACTGTTTTAATGTCCTTATCTATCCATTCTACCTATCTTGGCCAGTTTCAATTGAGTGATTTTTCTCCTCATTATGGATCCTTTAGCATGAGTCCTTTGGCTTTTTGGAAATAGCCTTTGGCTATTACTTTTAAGCTTTATTAGATGGGGCCAGAGCCGTATTAGTCTAGGGCTAATTTTTCCCCTCTATTGTGGCAAAGCCCACCTGATACCTTGTGAAATATGCCTTGCCACTCTGAATATTGGAAACAGGAGCCAGACCTGTGTGATCTCTGAGAATTGTTCTTCTGATTCTTTTGGATGGTTCTTTCTCTAGCCTCAGGCGGTTTCCTCGCATGCATGCTGAAGACTCGAGGAGTACCCTCAGCAGACAGCCAGGGCTTTCTTGTTGTGCAGCTCTCTTCTCTTTGGTATTCTTCCCTGTGAACTCTTGCCACCTTGACCTCCCCAGACTCCTAGCTCCATCCCCTCAACTCAGGGAAACTACTGGGCTCTGCCTGCATTTACTCTCTCAGCACCACAGCCTAGAAACCCTCTCCAGGAGGTAAGCAGGGACAATCATAGAGCTTACCTCACTTGTTTCTTGTCTCTCAGGGATCAGTCTTTAGTTGCCTGATATCTACTGTCTTAAAAACCATGGTTTCATACATTTTGTCCAGATTTGTAGCTGCTTCAAGTGGGAAGGTAAATCTAGTCCCTATTACTACATCTTGGCCAGAAGCAACAGTATAAGCATAGGAAGTTAATAGAGCCAGGGGCTATGATTAGCGCACAGGCATGCATATCATAAGACGTAAAGAGGTAATATCATATAGTGGTTAATTAAGAGTATAGACACTGGAGCCAGACTGCCTGGGTTCAAATTCTGGCTCTCCATCTCACTAACTGTATACCCTGGGCCAGTTATATAACCTTTCCAGGCCTCAATTTCCTCTTCTTAAAATGGGGACCATAATGGTCCTATCTGATTGGAATGAGATGGGGGTAAAATAGATTAATACATGTAAAGCATTTGGAAAAGTGTGTGGTTTAGGGCAAGCATTCAATAAATATTAACTATTATTATTCTGTATACTTGTTAAGAGTGGTCAGCAAATTTGGCTGTGAGTTTCCTAGTGACCCTAGCAAAGTGGAAATATTGGTTACAGGATTTAGTGTCCATAAAATATATACAAACTGGTTGTACAGGACAATTACAGATTTCAGAATATTTCCCCCCGAGATTCCTCATAAAGAGGATTCTGTCTGTTCCTGGAATAATATAACAGCCAGAGCGAGTTTCCCAGGAGTTTGTCTTTACCATCCCTCCAAGTAGCCAATAGCTTCACACCAGAGCTCAGTTCAATAAAAGTGATTCCACTGTGACTGAAATATTGCTGTACCTTTGCTCTGGCTTAATCCAAAGATAAAATTTATAGCGTCAAAATGAAACTACTGCACCACATGTCATTTGGGTAAGTCTCCATATATATAGGGGGGTCAATCAGGAGACAATTACAGTGGTTCAGGCAAAAGGCAACTAAAGCCTGAGCCAAAGAACTAGCTAGAGGGTGAAAGCGTGTTGGCTCGGAACCAATCCACTGTGGTATGAGAATCCACAAGGCTTGGCAACTGACTCAGTACAGCAATAGGGAGGAGGAAATTTTGAGGCCTAGGAATGCAAGTATGGAAAGATGGAAAGAAAAAATCTTGATCGTTGTGTTTTTCTGTAGCCTTACAATATTTTGTCAGCTTACTCTATCAGCTTCTGAGGGAGATGTGTTAAAATCTCCCTCTATGTGAATTTGTCTGTTTCTCCTTGTAATTCTGTCTTATATATTTGGAGGCAGTGTTTCCAATTGGTACAGCGATGTTCTGGGTCATCATATCTTCCTGATGAACTCTCTCTTTTATCATGAAAATATATGACTATCCCTAATAATGCTTCTTGCCTTAAAATCTATTATTATTACATTATTTTGCTTAGTATTTGCCTAGTATATTTTTCGCCATCCTTTTAACGTTTCTGTGTCATTATCATGGATGTATTCTTATAATCAACATACAGCTGGATTTTTGTGTGTGTGTGTGAGGAAGATCAGCCCTGAGCTAACATCTGCCAATCCTCCTCTTTTTGCTGAGGAAGACTGGCCCTGGGCTAACATCCATGCCCATCTTCCTCCACTTCATATGGGACGCCGCCACAGCATGGCCTGACAAGCGGTGTGTCGGTGTGCACCCGGGATCCGAACTGGCCAACCCCGGGCCACCGCAGCGGAGTGCGTGCACTTGACCACTTGTGCCACCGGGCTGGCCTCCTACAGCTGGATTTTTAAAAATCCAATCTGACAATCTTTGTTTTTTCTAGGCATGTTTATATTTCTTATTGTTATGATATATTGGGGACATTTTCCCCATTGTTTTGTTTTGTTTTGTTTGCTATATGTTTTTTTGCTTTATTCTCTTATCCTGCCATCTTTTGATGTGGTTGTTTTCTTTACTCCCTTTTTATTCTATTCTTTCTGAGTGTTCTCATATTATTAATGTGCATACTTAACATCAGTAAGTTAATTACTATCTCTAGCTCATTGTGAAGATTTCAGGATCCTTAGAATTCTTTCATTCTGATCTCCACCCCCTTCTGTCTTCCAAGTAATTTGCTTTTTAGCATTTTAGTTCTGACTTACTTTGACCACTCACCCCTCCATTAGATGTTTCAATAGCCAGTATTTATTTAGATTTACAAACCTGCATACCAGTTTTTTTGCCTAGCTTTCTTTAGTCCTTTCTTTTTATTGAAGTATAAATCACAGACAATAAAATTCATCCTTTTAGAGTGTACAATTCAATAGTTTTTAGTATATTCACAAAATTGTGCAACCATCACTACTATCTAATTTTAGAACATTCTCATCATCCCAAAAAGAAATCCCATACCCATTACCAGTCACTCCCCGTTCACTCCTATCCCCGGCCCCTGGCAATCACTAATCTACTTTCTGTCTCTATGTAGTTGTGTATTCTGGACATTTCATATAAATGGAATCATGTAATATATGGCCTTTTGTGTCTGGCTTCTTTCAATTAGCATAATGTTTTCAAGGTTCGTCCATGTTGGGGAAGGTATTAGTACTTCATTCCTTTTTATACGTAAATAATATTCCATTGTATGGATAAACTGCATTTGATTTATCTATTCATTAGTTGATGGACATTTGGGTTGTTTCCACCTTTTGGCTGTTATACGTTAATGCTGCTATGAACATTCATGTGCAAGTATTTTTGTAGACATATGTTTTCAGATCTCTTAGACATATACCTAGGAGTGGAAGCCATTATTTCTTGTATCCAGTGGTGTGCTGGTAGATATTTAACAACCAGGTCTCATGTGGTGGGGGTAAGGGAACCCTGATTTGTGGAATTTGTTGATCTGTGGGGTGTAAATACTCAAGTTGCCAAGGTCACCTCACTGAAATATAGAGATGGGAAGAAATGTGCGGTAGCACACACTCTGCAGTGGTTCTACCATACAGATACAGGAGGCATGAATAACCTCAAGAGAACAGACAAGGGGCCAGCCTGGTGATGTAGTGGTTAAGTTCATGCACTCGCCTTAGGTGGTCTGGGGTTCACGGGTTCAGATCCCGGACACGGACATACACACCGCTCGTCAAGCCATGCTGTGGCAGCATCCCATATACAAAATAGAGGAAGATTGGCACAGATGTTAGCTCAGTGACAATCTTCCCCACCAAAAAAAAAAAGAGAGACTAGATGATGGCAAAATTGTAGTAAAATAATTAAGAAGTGATGCATTGTGAGGATTTCTTACCTTTATTTTTAGAATAATTCATTTAATTCTAAGTTTATATAATTTAATTTTAATAATGACTATTTAACAGCCAGTTCAAAATTCATGAAATTTTAACTGTCAGCTCTCTGGGCTGACGCGAGCTGGCTCTGGCACCTCACTTGCGTCCTACTCCTTGCATCTCACTTCTTCTTTCTGGATTGAATTTTCTTCTTACTAAGGTATATCCATTAGTGTTCTTTCAGCAAGAGTTCATGTGAGGTAAACTCACTGTCTGAAAATTTCGCTCTCATTTATGAATTTAACTGTGTATAGAATTCTGTTTTGAGATTTATTTTCTTTCCACACTTTGAAGATATTATCCTCCTGTCTTTTGGTTTCCATTGTTGCTAATGAGAAGACTGCCATCATTGTAGACATCCCTTTTGGTAATCTCTCCCTTTTCACTGAAGGCTTTTATATTTTTCTCTTTGCCTTGTGGTTTTGCAGTTTCATCAGGGTATGACTAATTATGAAATTTTTTATTGACTGTCTTGATATGTTTCTTCAATTTCAGAAAATTGTCAGCCTTTGTGATAGTTAATTTTATGTGTCAACTTGACAGAATCATTGAGTGCCCAGATATTTGGTCAAACATCATCCTGGGTGTGTCTGTGAGGGTGTTTTTGTATGAGATTAACATCTAGATTGGTAGACTGAGTGTAGCAGATTGCCCTTCCTAATGTGAGTGGGCCTCATCTAATCAGGCCTGAATGAAACAAAAAGTCTGACCCTCCCACAGGTAAGAAGGGACTCCTCCTGCCTGGCTGTTTGAGTTGGGACATCAGTCTTTTCTTGCCTTCAGACTCAAACTGAAACATCAGCTCCTCTTGGGTCTCAAGACTGCTGGCTTTCAGACTGGAACTTACATTGTCAGCTCTCCTGGTTCTCAGGCCTTCAAACTCAGACTGGAACTATATCTCTGGGTCTTCTGGGTCTCCAGGTTGCCAGCAAATCTTGGGACTTGTCAGCTTCCATAATTGCATGAGCTAATTCCTTATAATAAATTTATATATATGTATAAATATATATATACACACACATATACATATATAGATATATACACACAGATATGTTGGTTCTGTTTCTCTGGAGAACCCTAATATAGTTATAATATTTTTAATAATGATTTTCCACCATTCCCTCTATTCAATCTTTCTGGAACTCCTATTAGACATACACTTGACTTTCTCTTTTTATCCTTCATAGCTCTTAATCTCTTGTTTAGGTTTTCTATCTCTTTCTCTGGTTTTACTCCATTTTGGGTGATTTCCTCCAATATCTCTTCTAATTCCCTCTTCAGCTAATCTAATAGGTAGTTTAACTCATCCTTGGAGTTTTTAATTTCAGTGGCTATGTTTTTTGTTTCTGGAAGTTCTAGATGGTTCTTTTTCAAATCTCCCAACTCTTTTCCCCTCTTTTTTTTTCTTTTTTTTGTGAGGAAGATCAGCCCTGAGCTAACTTCCCTGCTAATCCTCCTCTTTTTGCTGAGGAAGACCGGCTCTGAGCTAACATCTATTGCCAATCCTCCTCCTTTGTTTTTTTTCCCCAAAGCCCCAGTAGATAGTTGTATGTCGTAGTTGCACATCCTTCTAGTTGTTATATGTGGGACACAGCCTCAGCATGGCCGGAGAAGCAGTGTGTTGGTGTGCGCCCGGGATCTGAACCCGGGCCGCCAGTAGCGGAGCACATACACTTAACCGCTAAGCCATGGGGCTGGCCCCTTATCTCTATTTTAATCATCCTAATTCAGAGTCTCTTTCAGATGGTTCTATTTTTGCCCTTCTTCTCTCTAGTTTGTTGTGTTTGTTGACTCTCCATTTTGGCCATTTCTTTCCTCACGTGTTTTGTTTCTTTTTGTGAACATCTTCATCAGGGATTGTTTTTTCTAGTGGATTCTGCAAGCCCTAGATTGTTAGGCATCCCTACAGAGCTATTTTGAATTCGCTTCAGCCTAAACCTAAGAATTTTAATACGTCTTACTTCAGCCCTAAGAATTTTAATGGTCTGGACCTATTTTTGTGTTAATTTATCTCAGTAGGTGCCTGTGTATACTGGTAGAGTGAATTTAAACCCCATATGCATTTTGCAGAGATTGGGGTTTCTATTTCTCACGAGCGTCATTTTTCCCCACCCAAGGCCTCTTCAGACACCAAGCTTCCTTGCATCTTCTCTAACCCTGGAGTACAGTGTTTCCCGTCTCCTTTTATGGCAGGGGCAGATCTTCCAATGTCATAGCTTCAAGCAAGGGACTCCGTTCCAGCTTCTTCACCTGGCTGGGACTGAAGCCCCATCTCCTACTCCCTAGTGCCCAATGGAACCCTAGCCTGCTGCTCTCAGGATCTATAGCTGAGTGTGCAATCCCTGTGTGCTGCTAAGGCACGTCATCTCTACCCTGTTCTGGCTTTGAGTTTTTCATTTCTGACATCTGGGGATTTCTCTTTACACTTTTCAAATTTGGTGATAAAAATATAACATTGCTGTTATAGTTCATCCAGCATCTCTATATGTCTGTAGCAGGGGATGGGATGGGAAATCCATCTATATCAGCATAGTTGGTCATGTTTCTGGAAGTTGCCAGATCAGAAACAATAATTCTGTGAGGAAGACATATATTGTCTCTATTTTATAGATAAGAAAACTGAAGCTCAGAAATGGTTGTCTAAATTGCCAAAGCCATAAAACTGTAAGTGGGGAAATAGGTTTTATGTTCAGTCTGTTTGTCCACAAAATCCCAGGTAAGATATCTAGGCCTCTTAAAGGCAGTTCAGTACCTCTGCCTTCTCTCCATTGTTAGTCTTTATGGACAATTCACTCCAGGAATTTTGCTGAAGCAAATACTCTGGAAAAGATTCCTCCTGCTTCCTAGGTAAGGCTGTTTGGGAGAGGGGGAGGGAGTAGAATGGAAACTGTGGAAGCTGGGCTCTCCTGAACCTAAGAGTCGGTAGGAGCATTTGGCTGGGAGCATGTGAAAGCCAACAGGGATTTCAACCACCATTGAGAAGCATCCCCAAGCTCACTTATGTGGTGGGCAGTGAAGGGGACATACCGAGAGTCGTGCACATTGTTTTTGGCTTGACTCTGGAAGAAAGAGGAAGCCCAGGCCATGTAAGATTTCCCTGTAAGTTCTGCTGGGTTGGGGGATGTCTCAGCAGAGACTGGCATACTCTGAGGCTTTTCACTTCACTTCCTAGCCTGGGAGCACCTCTTACCCTGGGCATCTTGCACAGGGCCTGGCCCTGAGGAAGTGACCTGCAAGGATGTGGTGGATCAGTGGCGGTCAGTTCAGGTGTAGCTGGGGAAAAAGAAGACGCTTCAAGTATTTACAGTAGAGGGACCTTAATGAGTTGGTTACCCAGGTGATGGAATAAGGGACAAAGAGGCATCCCAGAGCTTAGCAAGAGCAGGAAACCACTGCCACTGATAAGGCAAGGGGACAGATGGGGGAGGCAATGTCACCAGGACCCAGAAGCCAGGTGATCAGAAGCTTGAACCCTAGCAGGCCTGTCAGTGGGAGCAGGAGCCGTGGAGGACAGGTGGCCAGAGGTGCCTCCTGGGGCAGATGGGGGGAGAAGAAACACTGGCCACTTCCTACCCCCATCTCCTGCTAGTACCTTCCTCCTACCCCCATCTCCTGCTGGTACCTTCCACCTACCCCCATCTCCTGCTGGTACCTTCCTTTGGCCAAACTCAACTGGAAGTCAGATGTCTTGGAGCCTGGAGTCATGGGGTCAATGGATCAACCTCCCTGTGTTACAGAGCAGAGCAGAGGAAGAGAGGGCCGGGGGATGGGTCTGAGAACAGGCTCAGGACCGGCGTGGAAGGAAGGAAGAAAAGAAGGAAAGGAGAGAAGACAAGCCTATATGTAACATATAAGCATTCTGAAATACTTTTTATATATAATTTTGCAATTAAAAAGAGTCTTGAGGATAAAAAGTTGCCTTCTTTGCATAGTTGTGAGGATGAAATGACAAAATGGATGTGAAAATCTTTTGAAGATTGCTAAGTGCTGCACAAATATGAGGTAATCATCATTAATCTCATTAGTTCTTTAGAAGGAGGTATTTTCTGTGAATATCAGTGTAAATAGGAACCTTTTATTGAGCATCGATTATGTGTTACAATTTTTATACGCATGTGTATTTGAATATTTTTAGCTGCAAGTAATGATAACTAACAGTGACTTAAACAAACAGGTAGCTATTTTCTGACATAACAATAATTCCAGAGGTGCTCCTTTGGCCTTTCCATCTTGATACAAGATGGCTGCAATGCTCAGCCTTCACCTCCAAGTTCAAGGCAGGAAGGAGTGGAGGTGAGAGGACAGTTCAGACTCAGCTGTCCTATTTCATTAGGAAAGCAAAAGCTCTCCCAACAACTCCCACCAGCGTTCTACCTAAATCTTATTGGCCAGAACTGGGCCACACGATCACCCCTAACTACGAGGGAGTGGTGGTGGGAGGTAGCAAAGGAGAAATGGCCTCTGAGTGTCTGCCACAGGCGTATAAAGCACAGTACTTGGCACAGAGGAGGGGCTCAATAGGTGTTAGCTATTTTATGTGCCTGTGTGTGTGTGTATGTTGTGTGTCTGTGTGTGGTTATATGTGTTCTCCATTGCTCCAAACAATCCTGTGAAGTAGTTTTCTCTACAAATGAGGCCTAACACCCAGCTGGTACAAAGCAGAGCCAGGCATCAGACCCAGTTCTTTCTGACTGCAGTCTGAGGGGTCTTTCCATTGCCCCACCATGCCCCGCACTCTCCTCAACTGGACCTCTACGGTCTTGGTGTTGGAATCACATCAGGCCCCAGTAGGCTTGAAGAAGAGAGAAGGTGGAAAGAGATCAGCTCTGAAATAAGTTGAGGCCTGCCCCTGGGGCTCTACACGGCGGAACGATGAAGTCATGAGAAGAGGTTCCGTAATTACACATGCTAGCCTTGTGCCTCCACCTGAGCGTGGCCACTTTGGAATGGTCATGCTGGGAGGCTTGGCACTTGTTCTGATGATGCTGCTACTGCCCAGAACTCCTGTGAGACTCCCCTTTATGAGTTACCGAAAGACCTCAATCTCATTACTGTAAAATGACACCTCATGTCTGACCCCAAACCCAGCTGCAGCTCCTCATCTCATTTACCATGAATTCCAAATGGCTTTTGACTGTTGCCAAAAATAAAAGATCATTCCCCAAAGACAGAATTGTACTGTAATTTAGATGCAAAAGAATGGGTTGTCTGATCTGCAGGCAATTTTTGAATCAGAATTATAGAAATGTTTAAAGCAGTAGAAGCACTGTTCGAATAAATATACCCTCCCAGGTTGATAACTGGGAAAAAGACAACTTTAAGTTTGGTTGTGTAATTTCTGCTGTGTTTAAAAAAAATTACTTACCTTGAGGGGGTATTGTGAAAAGAACACTGGACTTGGTAAAGATACCAATAGACTAATACATAATGCAGGTCAGGGCCTGTGAAATGGGCACACTTGTGCATTGGCAGAATTGTAAATTGGTATCTCAGAGCAATTTGGCAGTGAGCATCAAGAACCTTTAAAGCTTCAGCCAGTTGACCTAGAAATTCCATTTCTAAGAATCTTTCTTAGGGAAAGAGTCAAAGATGCAGACAAAGATTTATGTATACAGCTATTCATTTTATTTGTAACAATAGTAAAAAGAAGTAAATAACTCAAATGTCCACAATGGGGAAATTGTCAGGTAACTTGTGTATCCTCATTAAGTGAAGTAATGCAGCCACTTAAAATGACGTGTTTGAAGAATTGTCAACGATGTTTGAATGTTCACAACAGAACAGATGATAAAACCACATGCATTATATAGTCCCATTTTTACTTTCTATATGCTAAAAAAATGCTCAAGATACACTCAAAGTGTTACCAGTGGTTTTATCTGGGTGATGAAATTATAGGTGATTTTCAATTATGCTTTTATCTATACAATTTTTGGTCATTGTAACTATATACATTACTTTTATAATTAGAAATATATATATAATGAAAATTATTTTTTAAGAAAGAAAGAAATGAGTTTTACTGGAAGAGAAGAGATCTGCCCCCAAGGGGCTGATGGTTTCATGGAGGAAATGAGACACATATACAAACAAATTTATTACAAGGTAATAAGGGCTATAATGGAGGTTTTACAAAGTGTGGAGGGAAGGATTAGCTCTGCCTCAGAGAGCTGAGGGTTCATGAAAAGAGGTAACATTTGTGCAGGGTCTTGAAGGATGAATAGGAGTTCTCTAGGGCTTTGTAAATTGTTAAGCACTATGTAAGTGTAAGTTAGTTTTTGGCCTTTGTTATTACTGTCAGAGCTTACCTCATATAAAGCTCTCTTTCTTGTCTCATTTCCGTGCTCCCTGAAGCCCAGGATCCCTGGGACAGGAAGCAGCGGCAGTTAAACAGTCACACATCAGTGCTCCAGCAAGTGAACTGGGGTGCATCCAACTAAGGAGCAGATCCAGGACCAGAGGACATAAAATGATCTGGGAGCAGGGCCAGGAAGGGGCTGGTGGGTAAACAATTCCCCCTTATTTGCCACCCTGTGGAAAGGCTGGCTGTGCTTGGGGCCTCCACCCTGAGTTACGGGGCCATCTCCTCCCGGGGGATGGTAAAAACTGGGAACGAGCGTCACACATCAGTCCATGATTTACGAGCGTCACACATCAGTCCATGATTTACGTTGGCAGGAAATGGTGTGTCAGAGGTCCTTACAGCCTCCAGACAGGGTGGAGTGGAAAGGAGGGATGTGAGTGAGGGGACCAGGAAGCATGGCAAGAGATAATTTGTTTGAGAGAAATCCTTAGAAGCTCAGCATTGGAAGGAATTTAACAGTTATCTGACTTAATCCTTCCGATCCCCTCCCCAACATCCCCATCACATTGTCTTCCTTCTCTGCCTTCAGATGCAGCCCAGAGGCCCCCTCTTCCATTACCTCCCACCTCAATTCCTCTGGCCAGTGCTTCAGGCATTCCTCATTGTTCAATTTTATGAGAAAAAAATTCAATGCCTGCTGTGCACCAGGTACCATGTTTATAGTTCCTTGATTGCAGTATTCCCTCATGTGCCTCCTGTTGTTTATTTATTTATTCATGTAACGAACACATATTGAATACCTACACTATGCCAGGCAATGTCCTAGAGGTTGTAATAGAGTGGAGAAAAAGACAGCCCAGGTCTCAGGTTCTCATGAACCTGTCATTCTAGTGGGGGAGACATACAAAAAACAAAAGAACAAATAAGCAAGTCAGGTTATAAATGTCAAGAAGGAGTCAGCCTCTTGGGGAAGGGGAAGAACTTTCCATACAAAGAGAGCAGATTCCAAGATCCCAGGGGATAACCTTTGCTTGCTCTAGGAACAAAAAGAAGGAAACTCTGGCATTGAGCATGGAATACCCTTTCTTGCTTTATCTGCAAACAAAAACCTCATCTTTTAGGACCTGGCTCAAACATCGCCTCTTCAGGCCAGTCTCTCCTGATTTCCCCAGGTAGATGTGACCACTGTCTCCTTTCCTGCCCATTGACTCTGAGTAGATTTCTATTGCACACCTGTAACAATTTGCCATTCTTACCATACTACAGCATTGCTGCTGCCTCCTGGACCTCAGTCTCATCAAGGGCAGGGCTTCCTAGCTAAATCACTAATATGCAGCACAGAGCTGGGCACCGGGGCTGCAATCAGTAGACATTTGTTCCTTGAATATGTGAACTCTCACATAGCATTCCATCAGAACTTCCCTGGGGACACTTATCCAGAATTAGCAACCGTTTATTGATCAGTGGCAGTCCCCGTGCTGGGTCCTTTCAACTCTGCTGACTCTTATAAGCCTCACACTGACATATGCAGTAGGTATTATCATCCTGTTCTGTAGTTAAAACTTAGAGAATCCAAATGACTTCCAAGGTGTCTCAGTAATAAGAATCAGAGCTAAGATTTGAACCCAAGTCCTCTTGATGCCAAATCCCAATGCATCTTCCATGTAGTGCCACCTGTCATGCATTAGTTCATCTGTGGACCTGTCCCCTCTTTTCTCCTAGATAGCCATTTCCCTGAGAGAAGGGTCTGCACTTGACTCCACCTGTACTCCCCACGACACCAGAACAGTGCTTTGTATGTGTACACACTCAATACATGTGTCTTAAGTCTCCAACGGGTGGAAAAGAAAGAATGAATGTGTGAATGAATGCTTCACCCGAAGTGAATCAGCCTCTGATACCAGTTCATAGGATGGGGGTCAGAGGGAGAAATGTTTCTGAGGGGAGAGGCCTTCCCAGAGTCCTCCGCGCCCTTCTGGGGGAAGCTGTGTGTGCCGTCTCCAGGCTAAAGCACTTGTTTCTTAGAAATCACACCTTTTGCTCAGTTGTACATCTCAGCAGGCAGGCAGGGGCACAGAGGGGAACATGCATGCCTTCCAATGAGTTGGGAAAATGAGGTTAGGTTTCAATTCAGATAGTTATTTGTATTTTCTAGGTCTGCATGGTCGATAAATTTTCAACGAGCAGTGATTCTGTTCCTCATCTTTCATTGCTTTATGGGACTTCAGGGAATGAAAGCATAACATCCTGCTTTCCCATAAGTTCTCTGGCCGCTACCCTGGCACCAATTAAAGACATGTCTATGCAATTAATCAAAACCAATTTGGAAGCGCTCTGGCGCTGCTCCTCTGATGTGCTGCCTGCTCCACATACAGTAGTTCCTCAGCTGCAGTGATGGAGCCAGGCACATAGGAGCTTTTGATGAACTGGCTGTACCTGCCCCAAGTGTTAACTATGTCATCTGACGTGACTAATGAGGCTCCCAACTTGATCTGCGTGAGCGGAGCAGCCCTGCTGCCTGGAGAAGGCTCCGTTTCCACAGCCAGCCTGGGAAGAGGCTGCAACGTGCAGGGTACACACTCCATCATGTCAGCTGGAGTCCTGGAGGCCTCTAGTGTTGGAGCTGGGAGTCGTCCACGGGGAGGGTGATGGAAACTGCGGGCGGGGCTCTGTGCTGGACGCTGGTGGGAATGTGACTCAGTTTAAACTTCTAGCTCAGCCTCCTCGCTTTACCGACATGGAAACCAAGACCCAGCAAAAGTGTGGGGCTTGCCCAAGACCTGAGGTTTGGGGAGAGAAATAAAGGAGAAGGCGTGGACCCTACTCTTGAGGAACTATATCCCTAGATGAGCAGATGAATGTGCACGAGGCTAACAAGTGGGGCCTGATGCAGGCACACCTTATCAAGGGTTAAATGATGGTCTTCCTGCCTCCTCCACCCCTGTCAGTGTTGTCCCTTGTTGTGGGAGTTCTTTTAATCCAGTTTCCAGATCTCTCTCAGAGGAAATTGTTCCACAGGTAGTTGTAGATTTGTTGTGTCTGTAGGAGAAGGTGAGTTCAGAGTCCTCCTATGCCACCATCTTCCCAGAATTGGGCTTCCTTCCTTCATTCTGCAAAAGTTTATCAAGAAGAGGACAGCTTATGTCTTTGTCACCTCTGCAATCCCAAGAGCATGAGATTTGGAGTCAACAGACCTGGGTTTGAGTCCCAACTCTACTTTGAGGTGATGTAATCTTGAGCAAATCACTTCATTTTTCTGAGCCTTGGTTTCCTCGGCTGTAACATTGGGACAAGCCAAATACTGCCCACCCAGCCTCCTTCCTAGAGTCCCTGTGAGACCCAGCAGAGTTAATGGGTGTGAGCATGTAAGTAAGAGTCTCTGCACATGTTAGTTATTATTCATATTATTACCCCCTCTAAGGACCCCTGGCTGAAATCCATGAAATATGGAGCCACAGATAGCTTTAACTCTCTTCTTCTTGCTGCCCCTTTCAAAATGCACAGGAAAGAAATGGATATAAAATCAATTGGTCATCTGCCTACAGTCTCAACAGCTTTCCCAGAGAGTCCATGACCATGACCCAGAAAGAGGAAGAACTCAGCCATCATAACTTAATGTCATTCCACACATTGATTGAGCACCCACCATAAGCCAGATGTTGGCCACGCTGTGTGGGGAAACAGAGTTGGATAAGACATGTTCCTTGGCCACCTTGAGAAACTCACTATTTAGTAGGAGAAACAGACATGGACATAAATAACTATAACATACTGCAGAAAAATACAATTGCTGTAGGATAGATACAAATCAAGTGCTGTGGGAGCCAGAGGAGGGAATGATTCATTCCCCAAAAGGAGATTGGGAGAAGTTTCATCAAGGAAATGGTATTAAAGGATGGGCAGGGTGGAGCTCTGTCAGGAAGATGACAAAGGGCAGACTGAGGGAATAGCATGGGCGAATGTATGGAATCCTGAAAGGAATGGTGACCCAGACGACAGAATAAAATCGAGTGAGATATGGGGTTTGAGCACAAACAAAAGAAAAATCACTGGGCCCCAGCTCTGAAACCCAGGCAGGAATACTGCTGTTTCACTGTTCTCTTCGATGGCTGAGGTCACCTTGGCCTCTGTCCCTCAATTAGAGAGAATCCTGTACTGGCTCTTTCTCCAGCAAGGCCCAACCCAAGCCCCAGGCAGGAGAGCCAACAATGAAAATGAACAAGGAACAGCAACAACCATGAGATGCAAAGTGGCCTGGGCTGGGAAGCACCGATCACAGCCAAGCCTCCCCAGCCTAGGTGAGAGCTTCACACGGATGTAGCAATGACACTAACATCTGAAGCATGATGGCAAAGACCGAAAGCCTCTTGGCATGGGTCACATACTACATTTCTCTCCTTCCTTCATTTGTCTAGAAGAAGCCAACTTCTTCTTTATGAGTGCTGCCGTCAGAATGGCTTTGGAAGGCCAGGAGATGCAGCTGGACTCAAGGCATAGCCATGGGCCCACCCCAGGGGCTCATATTTTCTCAGTCTTTCCATTTTTCATTGTAAATTGTTTTATTGTGCAAATAATACAGTGATAGGAATGGAAACCCAAAAAATAAGAGAAAGAGGAAAGAGAACAGCCACTCACACATTATCTGTTTCCATTTCTCCTTGCCTCTTCCTGCTGTGGAGTGTAAGCATAATTTTTTTTTTTTTTTTTTTTTGGCTTTTATCACTGATACAGTTACATAGTCTTATTGCTCAGCATTGTATCATACAGCCTTTTCCATTTCACTACTGCCTGCCAACCCCTGGTGTCCACACAGGCTTGGCCCTGTTCCGCCAAGACTAAAGAAAGATGCCATGGCCATGTGAAAGGGACGTCCTATAGACAACATGGCCGTCATTGACTATTGGCATCATGGTGCAAAGGAAAAGCACTGACTGCTCTGCCATCGCATAGACTTGGGTTGGAATCTCAACTCCTCTAAATGGCCCTTGAAGCTAGATGGCCCTGGGCAGATCACTTCATCACTGTGAGCCTCAGGTCCTTGTCTGTAAAATAGGGATGGCATTAGTACCACCCTCGTGGGATTACTGTGAGGATGAAATGAGATACCAAAAGGGAAATGCCCAACCAATGGAAGCTCCCCTTCCCATGCCCTTGCTGGGGCCGACCTAGGGGCCACTCTGCTTCCACCCTTCCTCTCTTGCCCACACTGGACCTTCTCCCCACCTCTGGCCCAGCAGGCCTCCTGGGCGAGCCCACCTAAATTCTGACAGGCACACCAGTCTGTGTATTTATTATTCATCAGATGAATGCACCATCTTTTACTTAAGTATTTTCCTCCGATGGAAATGTTGATTGTTTTCCAATTTATCGCTATTTCCAATAACGATGCAATGAATATCTTATGTGTATTACTCACTCCTCCCTTAAAAAAAGTATTTCCTTAGGAACAATCCCAGGAATAGGATCACTAGGACAGAGGTTAGAAATATTTTAATGGCTTCTCGTGTATTTCCAATTTGTTTTTTAGAACGTTTGTACATGTTATTCTGCCGCCAGCTCGAGGGAGAGAACCACTTGGTCTACATTATAGGCTTTTGGGCTCTGGCCACAAACTCCCATTCCTGCCTTATTTCCCACCATTTTCTCCCCCATTATGCCTCCTACACTGCAGCCACATGGGACAACTCACTATTTTCCTCTCAAAATGATGCTCCCATGCTTTTGTGCCTTTGTACTTGTTGTTATTCTCCATCACCCTTGTCCAAGAATATCCTTCCTTTAACACGCTCACTCACCATAGAGCTCACCCTTTGTGAAGCTGGGAACTTCTCTACTCTCTTCAAGACCCATCTCAAATACCCCTTTCTCTGTGGACTAGTATCAATTCTCTAAGCAGAGTTAGTTACTCTTACTATATGTGGTGCCTGCAGGGACACTTGGCATCCAAGTGCTCACCAATAAAGTTATCCCCTAACCCCAGCTACACGCCCAAATCTGTGTGATTCTCCTCCCTCTCCCCCTTCCTCCCTCTCTGCACTGGCAATTACCAAGTTATGCCAATTCATATCCTAAATATTCTTGGATCCACTTATCTCTGTCTCATTGCCATCATCATTGGCCATCACCTCTCATCAGGGTTCCTGCAATAGTCTCCTAAAAAAGAAAAAAAGAGTAATAAGTATATGGTTCAAAAGTCAAATTTCTCTCTAAGGCTTATAATAAACAACAGTAGATTCCTGTCCCATCTGTCCCCACCCCAAGCCCTGTTCCTCAGAGACAACTGGCCACTTCAACTGTTTCAGCTGTTTCTTTTTAGTATTTACTTCTGTTTTCCAAAGGATATACCACTACTGTTGTTTCTTGATTCCCCCCCGCCCCCCAAAGCCCCAGTAGATAGTTGTATGTCATAGCTGCACATCCTTCTAGTTGCTGTATGTGGGACTCGGCCCCAGGATGGACGGAGAAGTGGTGCCTCGATGCGCACCCGGGATCCGAACCCAGGCCACCAGCATTGCAGCGCGCGCACTTAACCACCAAGCCACAGGGCCGGCCCTGTTTCTTGATTTTTAAGTTCAGAAATTATCTACTAACTGAACAATGGAAGATTTCTCTAACCCCACTTCCCTGATCCATCCTCCAATGTAGTTATATCACAATTTTTGGTTAAATCATTATGTGGTATTTACATATTATGTAAATTATGTAAAAAGGACCAGGAGTACCTTTAAAAATATTTGCCCTCTGAGATGCCAGCATCCTCTCCGGGACAGCTGTCTCTCCTGGTGAGGTGTGAGCCGGCTGGGGGAAAGTAGAACACTCAGGGACAGGGGCTAATGTGTGGGAGGTGGAGCAGGCTGCCATTGGCTGGCAGCCTGGTGGGCACCAGGATAGTGTCTGGATGGTTCCCATGCAGGGCGCCCTGGGCCCAGGTAGGTGTAGTAAGCAGGACTGAAGCAGGACTGAAGTAAGCCTTCTGGGGGAGCCAAAGGCAGTGCCCAGGAGGGGCTGGGGGCTGCTGATTGACACAGGCACTGACTGATTCAAACAGATGCTGGCCTCTTGAGCAGGGTTCTGGAGCCCCTGGCTGTGCCAGGTATCATCTCTTTAGTTGCTGGATCCTGGGGAGGTTCAGGGAGTCCTAAGATGGGGTGCAGGCGCAGCTGGATCAGTGGCAGTGGGGTACTCAGGGCGCTTGGGGTATTTCTATACTATTTACTAACCAGTATAGAAAAATTTCAACACTTTAACAACTAATACAGTTTAATAGAACTAATACAGTTTAATAGAACTAATACAGTCCTGTTGGCCCTGGTTATGACTATGTAAATATTATTCACAGCCAAGCTGTGTAGAGCTTTGTGATTATATTTTCACTTTTGGTAAGATTTTAGTTTTTCCTAGGGTTAATAATTGCCTTGTTTTCTTTTGCTTAGTTCCTATATCCCCATTACTAAATCTTCTTCCCAACTGTATGATGGGAACATGATACCCATGTTCCTGTATGATAAGCAACATGATGACCAAATCCATCGGGTAATTTCTCACTCAGCTATATTCTAGGCACTGCGCTAGGCACTGGGGACTCAACCGTGAACAAGATAGACATGTCCTTGCTTTCACTGAGTTTATACTCTAGCAAGGGGTCAGATACAAGTAATTACAGTTGTTTTAAGTGTTATAATGGTAGAAGTATGAGTTCTATGGGAACACATAGCAGAAATTCCTCACCTGGCTAGAGAGACAGAAAAGATTTCAGACCTGAAGGATGGATAGAAACTATTCATTCAGACAATATATATTTACTGAGTGCCTCTTACTTGCCAGGCACTGTTCTAAATGCTGAGAACACAGCCCAGGACAACACAGACAAGGCCCCTGCTTTCATGGAGCTTATATTCCAGTGAGGGGAAACAGATGATACACAGAGAAGATAATTTTCAATAGAAACAAAGACTATAAAATAAACGAGGAGGCATGATGGGAAATGGCCGGGGCGGGAGGTGGGGAGGATGAGGCTGTTTTGGGTAGGTTAGAAAGGTCATGGAAGGTCTCTCTGAGGAGGGATATCTGACCTGAGAGCTGAAGAATGAGAATAGCCAGCTGTGTGAATAGCAAGGGAAAGCATGTTCCAGGCAGAGGGAACGGTATATGCAAGATGTGAGGAGGAGCAAGACCACAAGGCTTCAGAGCAGAATTGAAAGCAATTCCATATGGCTGGAATATAAAGGGCAGGGGGCAGTTGCTAGAGATAAGGGAATGGATGTAAGCTACAGAGTGGGAGCCTTGGCACCTCCTAGTGATATTATTATTGATAATATCCCTACTCTGCAGTTATTTGTCTGTTTGTTGTAAGAGACATTCCCACTCTTCTTGCTCTCTTTAGTATTACAGGAAGTGTAGAAACTTGCAAATTACTTTTTTTTTAGACTCCCTTGCCAGAGGGAAGGTGTTGGCAGGAGACTGAAAGACACGTGGAGGGAAGAAGCCACTGTTAGGTTCCACTATCCGGCGGTGCCTCCAGCAGCAGCAAGCAAGCACAGCTTCTCGGGTTCCTCCTCAGCAGCAGCACCCCTAATAGACCTACTGTGGGCCGGCTTCATCTAGGATGGCAGCGCCTTCCTGATCGCCCTTTTTCTCTTCTAACCCTTCTAAGCCCTTTCTTCCTCAGGCTACTCCCATGTGCCCAACATCTCTGTAAACAATTTCCTGCTTTAAATCCCTTTCTGCTTAAAATGATCCAGAGTAGTGCTGTCCCATAGAATATTCTGTGATGATAGAAATGTCTTAACTGTGCTGACCAATACAGTATCTACTAGCTGTATGTGGCTACTGAGCTCTTGAAATGTGGCTGGCGTAACTGAGGAACTGACTTTTTAATTATGTTTAATTTTCATAATTTAAATGTAAATAGCCACATGTAGTTAATGGCGACGGTACCGGACAGCACAGATTCAGAATGATTTGTTTTTCTGACAGGACACTGGCTGTTACAGTCATTGATACAGAAAGTGGTCATGGGAAACTGACCCCCAAAGATGGACTCCAGGATTGTTATATGACCTGATCGGGCTTGAATTCAGAGATGACCTCATTGCCAGTGGAAAATGGGATACTGTGTCAGGGAAGAACCCCAACCTTATGGAAGATGGCAAGGAGTAACAGGACTCCAGGTTCACTTGCCACACTCCATAGGTGATGAAAGTAGACAACATGATTCAGCCAATCAGAGAAAGACAGTTTATTTCACAGCACTGCAAACAGTAGGAGTAACAGCATGGTACAGCCAGTTTCCTTCCCTCATGTCCCATGGGTCAATGCAATGGGTCCAGATGGCAGCTATGCATGCAATGGGGTTGCATCGTCACTGAGGAACCTTGGGCTAAGTGCTCAGAACCTTTTATGGTAAGCAGCCAACAAGCCAGTCTCCTTCCCCTGGGGAGTGAATAGTTGTACAGTAGTCATATTATGGTCATCTTGACCTACTTAATTTCCTTTGAGACTAGTTATAGAAATACTCAGGGTCAGAGCATGGTTAGGCCTTGCAGTTTGGCACACTCAACAAGGATGTACAGGGACACTTGGGGACCCTGGTGGACTGCCTTTCCCAATAACTAGTAATCCATGACATGCAGTAGCAAAAGAATTACTTAAACTATCACCTGTGAATACCTAGGATGAAATGCCTATTGAAGGCAAATCTTTGGGAGACCAAATTGCTGCTGAAATGGACTATTATGGTGGGAATTTTGCCTATAAGGATTTTGAGATGAGTTGGCTGCTTCTGACTGCACTGGGGGGCTTACTGAAAGAAAATTACAGGGGCTGGCCTGGTGGCATAGTGGTTAAGTTCACGTGCTCTGCTTCAGCAGCCCGGGGTTTGCGGGTTCGGATCCTGGGCATGAACCTACACACCGCTCATCAAGCCATGCTGTGGTGGTGTCCCATATACAAAATAGAGGAAGATTGTCTTCCTCAAGCAAAAAGAGGAAGATTGGCAACAGATGTTAGCTCAGGGCCTATCTTCCTCACCAAAAAAAAAGAAAGAAAATGACCAGCTCAGAGTTCTAAACTCTCAGTTCTAGGCACATTCAGAGAAACTTAGAGCTTCTACTACGGCTCTAAAATAATTTTTTTAATCTATTATAACTTCAGTATTCAATATTATATTATATAATCTATTATAATATCATTGAAAATCAGACCCAAACTTTGATCCTGTGGCTGAAGAATTATAATGTTAGTAAAATTCACAGTTTCTCCAGGTTTCTTAGATGAAATTTAGGGCATGAATGGGAAGGAATGGGACCCTGAGACTTGGAATGGAGACATTTGGTTCAACTCAGACAAACAAGAGAATCTGGAATGCCTAAATCCTCCTGAGCTCCAGAAAAATAAAAAAGAAGCTTATGGGTCTCTTTTCTATCTAATTTCTTAGGGCAGCATGGGAGTGTGTTCAAGTTTTTAAAAAAACCAATCCTTGCATACAGAAGTGTGTGTGTGTGTGTGTGTGTGTGTCTCTAGTGTGAGAGAGGAAGAGAGAGAGAGCACAGAGAGAGAGCACACATGTGCATAAAGGCACCTGTACCCCCCTAAGACCATTCAGGTCTCCTATGTTTGAAGACAGAATGTAAAAATTTAAAGCTCTTTCCAAGTCAAATGAATTTAGGTCTCCTATCTCCTCCAAATCACTTTGACTCTCTGTCCAGCCCTGCCTGTTAGTATACTTGAGGCAGGCAATGTCCATGTGGAAACACAAAATTCCCAATCATAAATCTATCTGCCTTAGAAGCATTCACAGCCTCTTGCCAAGTCCAATTCCAATCCTCCTCTTGGGGGCCTACATTTCCCTGTCCCATTTGTTCCGCACTTTCATCGTTTGTTTATTGAAATGCTCCACTTGCTGGAAGTCTCCCAAGGAAGTAAGTCATCATGCTATTTTGTTGTGGTTGGGATTCTGGGGGTAAAGAGAGAGGGAGGGTCAATGAGTCTGTGGTGCTTTTGGGGTTCCACACAACACCCATGGCAACTTCACTGGAGATTGCCAAGCTACCCTTCACTGAGAAGACTTCAGTGCAGCGATAACACTTTAACAGTCTACTCATCTGAGGGTAGAGCAATGAATAAGTTGGGGGACCCTGCCCTCAACTCATGGTCTCACAATCTAGTGGTAAAGATGAAGAAGTAAAAGATGGTTACAATCCAGGGAGATCAGTGCAATGATAGCGATAAGTGCAAGGTACATCAGAATCACTTGAGCTGGGGGTAGGAGGTGGAGAAAGAGGAGATGCTTTCTTGAACTTCATCCTGAAGGATGAGGAGGGGTTTTCCAAGCAAGGATGGGAGTGGGGTTGGCATTGCTCCTGGCCAAGCAAGTAGCATGTGCAAAGGTTTAGAAGGGAGAGACAGTGTGATCTGTTCAGGAATGGCAGGTCATTCCCAGTGACCAGCGACCAGAATTTGAAGGGAAAGTGACAAAACATGAGGCTGCACAGGTGAGCAGGGCCACTTGTTCTGAAAGAGTTTTAAGTGCATAAGTGACATGTCATCTTTCTCTCTCAGAAATGTCATTCTGGAGGATAATATCAGGGCAGAGAGACCTGTTAAGTGGTTGCTGCATTACTCCAAGAGATGTTGGAGGCCTGAAACAGAGTGGTGATAGTGGGAAGAGAAAAGCATGTAACGATTTTAGAGTTATTTAAAGGTAGAATTGACAGACCTAATTAACCTAGTGGACACGAGGAGTGAGAGAGAGGAAAGGGTCCAGGGTGAGCCCAGGTTTATGGCCTGGCTACCTGGATGTACTCATAAGTGTGAACAAAAGAGAGGTTCAAGCAAGTGCTCTAGGAACTGAGACAGTAGAGAGACCACTGTGGGGAGGGATGTGGGAGGTGTGGTCAGCGAGGGTCTCTGTCTTCAGAGAGGAGGTTAAATGAGCAGATTAAGAGAGAAAGATGGGTCAGTGGAAGAATGTGAGGCTTTGGCATCAGAGATACGTGGATTCAAATCCCTGCTCTAGGGCCGGCCCCATGGCTTAGCGGTTAAGTGCGTGAGCTTCACTGCTGGCGGCCCGGGTTCGGATCCCGGGCGCGCACCGACGCACCGCTGTTCTGGCCATGCTGAGGCCGCATCCCACATACAGCAACTAGAAGGATGTGCAACTATGACATTCAACTATCTACTGGGGCTTTGGGGGAAAAAATAAATAAATAAACAAATCCCTGCTCTACCACTAACTTTCTGTGTGATCCAGACCAAGTTCTTATTCTCCGAGCCTCAGTATCACCCTGTGTAAAACTTAGGATAAGGCTAATTTCTCTTTTTTCTTTTTTTTTTTTTTTGTGAGGCAGATCAGCCCTGAGCTAACATCCATGCTAATCCTCCTCTTTTTGCTGAGGAAGACCGGCTCTGAGCTAACATCTATTGCCAATCCTCCTCCTTTTTTTTTCCCCAAAGCCCCAGTAGATAGTTGTATGTCATAGCTGCACATCCTTCTAGTTGCTGTATGTGGGACATGGCCTCAGCATGGCCAGAGAAGCGGTGCGTCGGTGCGCGCCTGGGATCCGAACCCCGGCAGCCAGTAGCGGAGCGCGTGCACTTAACCACTAAGCCATGGGGCCGGCCCAGGAAAAGGCTAATTTCTACCTCTACAGGGAATACTTAGTTTGTAAAAGAGTAAGCATTGGAGTTAATTATCACTCTCTTCAAGACCATATGTGTATGGATTCACCCTCTATAGTCAATCAGCAAAAAGCTATTGAGTACTTACAAGCACATAGCCATCGTTTATCGAGCCTCACTCAATTTGACAAGCATATGCATAGCTACCATATAATTTAATTTTTACCATAACTCTATCAAATGGATATTATATTATCATCTCCATTTTACAGGTGAGGAAAATGGTATTCTAAGAGGTGTAAAGAGCTTTGCCTAACGTCACACTGCTGTAAGGTCTACCACTCTTAGTGGTAGAGCTCAGATGGGAGCCTGGATCTGACACAGCTATAGTCCTAGGTGCTGTGGAGGAGCAAAGAAGACAGAAGATGGTTCCTGCCCATCTTAAGTTGAAGACTGAAAGGCCGAGAAATGAGATCTACTCTTGGTGATAGGTGGGTTGTTGGTCTCAGGCCATCAAACCCTTCAGTAGGGGAGGCGGGATTGCCTCTAGTGCCCTCTAGGGGCAAAAGCACCAAGCCAGCAGACCGCCTAGCAGGAATCATTGTCTTACTGGTAACCTGACAAAAAGGGAGAACTACTGGGCATGGGCAACTGTTCCTGAGGGATTAGCATTCAGCAAATTAATACACACAATCACAGCTATAGAGCATTAAGTATTAACTACTTCTAGTGCTCATGCTTTTGAGCTTTTCAGGCTGAGGTCAACTCCAGGAACCTTTGTTGGAGACCTCAGCCTGCTGCCCAAATACTCTGGCAACAATTACATAGAGCTATAATAATAGCTATATCATTTACTAAGCACCAAAGACTTTACATATGTCATCTCACTTAATTTTATAACCATCCAACAAATCAGATAATCCTATTCCCATTTTACAGAAGAGGAAAGTGGGACTCTAGGAGACATGTGACTTGAATAAGTGCACACAGCTAGTAAGAGTTAATAACAACAATAGCTAACATATATTTAATGCTTCCCATGTGCCAGATTCCATGGTGTAACAAGGCACTATTGTTGCCTACCCAACAACCATCCCACCCCTTCTCTGCTCACAGAGCCCTAATTTTGTTCAGATATCCACCCTTCAGGAAAAAGGACTCTATCTCCAGTATGACTGGCCAAGCCAATCATGGTGACTCTATTTCCTTTTGTCAGTGATTGGATTAAAGACAGGCTTGTGACCCAAAGATGTGGGAGGGGGCATAGGTGAGGAAGTAGCACGTGTAAAGGCTTTGAGGGGAGAGACTGTGTTCCATGAGAATACCAGGGAAAGGTTTTCTTACTCAAAAAAACACAAAAGAAAGAGATGACTCTCTTCTGTTGCATACTGTAGTGTCTGGATGTGACGCCTGGAAGTGTGGCAGCCATCTTTTCATGATCACGAGGAAAACCAGCCTAGGAAAGCCTACAAACTGAGTTGGAAGAGCATAAAGGCAGAAAGAACCTGGGTCCTTGGCAAATTAACCAATCCTGAGACTTCTCTACTTCTGGACTTCTTGTTGTGTGAGATAATACATTTCCCTTATTGTTTCAGCTCTTTTGAGTTTTTGTTTGTTACTTGCAGCTGAAGACATTCTAGCTGATATACATGTACTTTCTCATTTAATTGCTTCCAAAAATCAACGAGGATCATGTTATTGTCCCTATTTTACATATTAGAAAATGAAGGCTTAGAGAAGTTGGGTAATTTGTCCAAAGTTGCAGAGATAAGAAATGGCAGAATAGTTCTAGTTCTCCCTAACTCCAGGGTTCTTAACATCAGACTTAGAAAGACAATGAAAATTGAACCTGGTCTGTCTGGCTCCAAAGACCATGCTCTTTCTTCCAGATTTTGTGGCCTCCCAATTTCTGGGATGAAATTTCCAAAAACTTGACTCCATGATGTATGGTACTTAAAATATGATGGCCCCCACTTGGATGAGGAGGGGCAGCCACAGGATGCAGGGCAGGATGGTTGCAAGTGAGAGGGACCCATACACACAAGTTAGCTTGCCCTGGGTTCCACATTACCAGTGGACTGGGCCTTTCCTGCTATTGGGGCTTGAGAACATCTGTTGAAAGAGACAGCCTGGCCCCCAATGAGACACAACTGGACTAACTCTGGTGCTTTTGTACATGAAATTCCTCACTTGCCCTAGGTATTCAGTCCCAGCTGGATGAGCCTAACCACTTTTCCAATTGTCCCAGTGGGAAATTACTTGGCATCCCTGACAGGGATGTCAAGAAGAGATTCCTATCATCAAATGCAGGATTGGACAAATGACAGCTAAGATCCATTCATTTGCTAAAGAGTCTAGGATTACATGAGAGGTATCAGAAAGGTTTTTTTTTTTGTTCGAATCTACCAAAAAATATGGCAGGAAAGAACACAATCAATTTAAATAAATATTTTGGAGCATCTTGCATTCACTAGGCTCTGTCCAGGACATGGTGACACAGAAGAACATACATGACCCCTGTCGTCTAAGCTCAGTCTAGTGAGAAACTTGAGGCATGGGGCCACGTAATTAAAATAAGGAGACTATGCCCAGGGTTTAACAAGGAAAACACGATGTGTGGCAGGAACCTCAAGCAAGAAGAGGTGACATGTGACTAGAGCCATTAGGGACATTGAAGGTGGCCTTGAGATGAGATTTGTAGAATGAGTAGGCTTTGGACAGGTGGAAATGGGCAAGGAGGAAGGAAGAAAAGAACCATGTCTGCAGAGAAGGGCGAGTGTCATTCTGGCTGGAGTATTTGGTGTTTATACTGGGAGATAAGCCTAGAAAAAGCATTTGGGGTCCTCCTGGGAAAGGTCCAACATGCCAGGGCAGATGACTTAGTTTGAATTTGGTAGGAAATGAGGAGCCAATGAAGGCTTTTGATCAGAAACATAACATACTTAGCATTATGCTTTAATGTTCATTAATTCAGCACTTACAAGCAGAATTGATGTGGGAAAAGATGGGGAGCGGGGACATCAATTTGAAGACTTAGGGGATTCCTTCTCCCTGACCACCTAGTAAAGGCACTGTTTTCCAACTAGCAGAGCCCAAATGTCTGGCATACTGTGGAAAGGCAGCTTCAATGGCCTAGGGGGAAACTCACACCTCACTCTGAGTGTTCTCGCCTGGCTTGAGGCTCACACATGTCATGATGTACACAGCAGAGGTGCTGACAGAGCCAGAGGACCGGGATCAGTTACACAGGGAGAGGAGGTGAGACTGCCAGAGCCGAGCTGCGGAGAATCATCACTGAAGACAGGAGGCCCCGAAGGAGCCCAAGCAGCTTCTTCTCAGCCAGCTGCGAGGAGCTCAGAGCAGGAGTTCCAGGCTCTGGGAGGGCTGGACGCCTTAGATACTTGGAAGTGCAGTGCAGTCCCAGGATGTGAGGACCAGGAGGGGTTTCTGAAGGAACCAGTAACCATCTTACTGAGAAGCTGGGCCAGCTCTTCTTGATTACTGGGAGCAGCTCGGTCTCTCGGCCCTGGATCTGGGAGCGAGGGTTGCACTGCATTTCCCCCATGCTGTCACTGGCTGCAGAGAACTCTTGCCATCAGCTGCCTTTGGCCACGGACATGCCCTTTTCTGAGTCCTCTTGATTTCTTTCTACTTGATTCATCACCTACTAGAGGCTCTGAGACCTCTGAGGCTTCCAGACCTGTACATGTCTCCTACACCTTCTTTAAGACTAGCACTAGTGGCACGTTCCTTCTTGATGGTCTGTGAACATTGCAAGGTCTTATGAAAAGTAAGGTGGCCCCGTGAAGTCATCACTCTTTATACAGCAAGCCCTGCAGGTAACATAGACGAGCGAAGGGGACTGGGTGTGAGAGAAAGTTGCAGTCCTCCAACAGATACACTTGTTTCTTCACTTCCACAAAGAAACATGCTAGCCCTCATTTTTTGGAATGCCTGGCTCTAGTGGTCAAACCTCCATTTCTCCACTTTTCACAGAGACACAGGTGCTAAGAAATATTTCTCCCCTTAAAGGGAACCAAGGATGCAAGTGTGATGACAAAGGGTGTGGTGGAGACGAGTGAGTTACCAAACACGTATGGCATCTAAGCAGGACAAACAACACTCAGCTCAGGTGGGAATGAGAGCCTGGGGTGGCCAGATCTTCTGATTTTTCAACAGCAGCTGGAGATCCATAATTTTATGTGAAATCTCCCACTTTAAAAAAGTTGGCTCATTTCCCTCCACTTTCCAACTGTGCCTCCATGCTCTTCCCACCACACTAATCCACCTACAACACCCTGACCCTCATCTCTCCTATCTTCAGACCTCTGCATTGCTGGTCCCTGTCTGCAATGCACATCTTCCTTTTCTCTGCCTGGGAATCTCTTGAGCAATTTCTAAAGACTCAAATCAAACTATGCTTCCTTCCAACAGCTACCCTTCTCTTTGTAAGATTAGGTGCTCTTCATTCTTTCTATGCTCCCACAGTACCCTGAATATACTTCAACCAGGCCTCTTACCACACTGTCCTGGAATTGCTGGTTTCCCTGTCTGCTATTCACTGGCCTGAGAACTCCCTGAGGGCAGGGACTTTCATAGTCTGTGACCTGGAAACCTAGGGTAGGAGGGTGAGAAATATGCTAAGACAGTAAAAATAGTTTAATCAGAGGGGAAAATAAAGATTCAAACAAGCTAGAGAGCCAGAGGCCTGAACACTTAAAGTACTAGGTCTATGAGGTGACAGCAGGTGATAAACAGACGGCAAGCCCAGGAGTCAGGAATCAGGATCATTAAAACAGGCTGGGACACTTCTCCAAAGAAGATATACAGATGGCCAATAGGCACATGAAAAGATGTTCAACATCACTAATCATCAGGGAAATGCAAATCAAAACAACACTAAGATATCACCTCACACCCGTTAGAATGGCTAAAGTCACAAAGACAAAAAACAACAAATGTTGGAGAGGATGTGGAGAAAAAGGAACCCTCATACACAGCTGGTGGGAATGCAAACTGGTGCAGCCTCTATGGAAAACAGTATGGAGATTCCTCAAAGAATTAAAAATAGAGATGCCCTATGATCCAGCTATCCCACTACTGGGAATCTATCCAACGAACCCGAAATCAACAATCCAAAGAGGCTGACGCACCCCTATGTTCATTGCAGCATTATTCACCATAGCCAAGAAGTGGAAGCAACCTAAGTGTCCCTTGACTGACAATTGGATCAAGAAGATGTGGTATATGTATACAATGGTATACTACTCAGCCATAAAAGAAGACAAAATTGTCCCATTTGCAACAACATGGATGGGCCTGGAGGGTATTATGTTAAGTGAAGCAAGCCAGAAAGAGAAAGACAAACACTGTATGATTTCACCCATATGTGGAATATAAACCAACACATGGACAGAGAAAACTGTATTGTGGTTACCAGGGGCAATGGGGGTGGGGGGTGGGCACAAGGGGTGAAGGGAGACATATATATGGTGATGGACAAACAAAAATGTACAACCTAAAATTTCACAATGTTATAAACTATTAAAACATCAATAAAAAAAAACAGGCTGGAAAGTGGAATGGTTTAAGATAGAAGCTATGGATGAGGTAAGGGTGTCTGGAGCCTGTTTTTACAGGGTGCTGAGATGTGGTAGGGACAGAGATGAGTCCCACTGCCTTAATGTCTTAGTACTGGACTCCACTCTTAGCGTGATAGTCTGAGGAGTTTCTCTTCTCCATTTCAAGGATTCCTTCTCTGTAAACACCTGTTGAGCATCTATTCTGTGCTAGGCACCGTTAGTTACTATAACTATAGAGTGGAATCAGATATGATCCCTATGCTTGAGCTTGTGGTCTGGTGGAGGAAATGGACACATAAATAGATAATGACAAGAAAAGGAAATAAATGCGACAACAGAGAGAAGCACAGGGGGCTATGGTAGCACAGACAAAGGGCTCCCGATCCATTAATGCCCAGAAATGGTAATTTACCTGAGGTCATACAGCTAGGGAGGAGCAGAACCAGGATTAGAACTCAGGCCTGTTAGACTTAAAAGCCTACTCTTTTCCCATCGTAGAAAATTGGGAGAAGACAGATGTGAATTTGTGATGATGGAGGAAACTTATGAGTGTCAGCCTGGTTAAGTTGCAACTGTATGGTTCTAGGTTCAAGTTGGTCAAAAAAGACAGTTGCTTGGGATTTGAGAAGCGGAATTGAATCAGCAGCTGTTGCTCTCTGAAGATCGTAGTGGTTGGCTACAGCAATAACAGACATGGAGATGCCAGCAGGTTCCAGCTTGCCTTCACTCTCCTCCACCCTACAACCAGCTCTTGCCGACCGCTGACTCTGCTGGCTAATAGCAGCTCCAAGCCCACCACCAGACACGTGGCTGTGGACCCACAGACTTCTCCTGTAGACTTCTCCATCAGCTCCCCTTCACAGCTCCTTCACAGCTGGGTGTGCTTGGTTTCTTCTGGGATTGACTGGTTGGTGATTTCACTGATCCTTGCCCCTCCACTTTCAGAGGCACTTCCACAACTCCTCCCACAATTGTGTAAGTTCTCATTCCTATAATAAATAAATCTCTTATCCCACAACTCATAGTAGTTCTGCTTCCTTATTTGAACATTGACTAAAATACTGTGCTTTTCCCCAGGATGTTTTCCCAAGGATAATTGAGTGGGTAGAACAGACTAAGGTTAGAAGTCAACCTTCACCAATATCTCCACAACGCGGGTGCCTTTGCATTTAGTAGTTCAGTAAGTATTTGTCAGACTGGATTGAATTTTTAGGTTGTTTCCAGTTCTTTGTTGGTACAGATATCATTGTAAAGAATAGCTCCTGGGGCAGAAGTTTTTTTGTTTTTATTTTTTGCTTTTGTTTAATTCTTTTCCTAGGATCAGTGCAAGGGTATGGAGTCCTTTATGGCTCATGCTTTGAAGTTTTGACCCAGGACAATATCTGTTGTGTTGGATACATGGATTCTTCATCCCCTGGGGTAAAACAGATTTTCCTCTGGCTTCAATTTTCCTCTGGCTTCAATTTTCCTCTCTCTCCCTCACTTTCTGTCCCTTGCAAAAACAGAGAAAAACCTCACTCTTGTGCATTTTCTCCAAGGAAAGTATTTCACACTCTAATCAGATGAGCAAAAAAAGATATATTGGGTTACCCTATGGGAATGTTCCTCTGGCTGGGCTGGGCTGGAAGTGGAACAAACAGACATCTGGAAGGGGAGGCCCTGCTCACTTGGGCTGGATGGACAGCAATCAACTCTGCACCACTTAATTGTGGGGGAATTTCCTCCTTGCTACTTAGACCATTCAGCACTTGCTGGGAGAAGACATGTTACATGTTCACTTTGCCTCCTGGAAAGCTGGACTGAATGTTGTTTCAATTAGACAACCATTGATGGAATGTCTGTTCTAAGCTGGTCCCTAGGCTAGCAGCTGGAGATACTGCCCTTGAGGCGTTTAGAGCCAGAGGGAAACACAATAAGTTATAGCACAAGTCAGCCTATAGTAAGTGCTAGGAAAGAGGCATAAACAAAGCACTACGGAACAGAGGAGGGAGCAATTATACCTGATAAGGGAGTGCCGGGTGGAGGAAAGAAGTCTAAGGGAAGTGTTGAAGAATGTATAGGCAGAGGGAGCTAACATTTTTTAAGCACCGAGCTGGGTTTCTTGGAGGAAGGTGAACCAGGGGAGAGAGCTAACAGTTACTCACTGATAATCTAGCCTGTGCCAGTCACGGAGATACGTTATCACATTAAATCTTCCCCAAACCCCTCTGGAGGAACCTGAGGCACAAAGAAGTGAGGTAACTTGTTCCAGAATTTGAAAGAGGTGGAATTGGGATTCAAACTCACATCTCTCTGACTTCCCAGAACATGCCCTGCTTCCATCTGTGCTTGGAGAATTATTTTCAAAATACATTTGAGATGGGGTATAAAGAATGAGGATTTTGGGGCTGGCCCAGTGGCGCAAGTGGTTGAGTGCGCGCGCTCTGCTGCAGCGGCCCAGGGTTCGCTGGTCGGGATCCCGGGCGCGCACCAATGCAGTTTGTCAAGCCATGTGTGGCGGCATCTCATATAAAGTGGAGGAAGATGGGCATGGATGTTAGCCCAGGGCCGGTCTTCTTCAGCAAAAAGAAGAGGATTGGCAGATGTTAGCTCAGGGCCCATCCTCCTCACACACACAAAAAAAGAATGAGGATTTTGACAGGCTTTGAAAGGCAAGGGGGTGGAAGAAGGGATGGAGTAAAAGCATTTCAGGCAGAGGAAGAATGGGAGGAGTACAGCCTCAGGGCAAGGCACGGGGGAGGCTTAAAGAGGGGGGTGACTGGGAAGTCACACACCCACCTCACTGCCTTCTCGGGTTCAACACGCCATTCAGTAATTCACTCAACAGTACTGGGGATTCAGAGCTCAAAAACCTCAGTCCTTGCTCTTAAGGAGTCTCCAATCTAATTAAAGTCTGCTGAGATAACTGCTATCAGCACTGACTGCCTTGTACATTTCAGCTCAGGATGTGTATTTATGTGCGTGTGCACACACGTGCAGATACTCACACAAGCATTATTTGGACCATTTTCTTCCCACAATCATTTCTCAACACACACATTCCCTGGGCTCTCTGTAAGCCTGTGTTCTTTTATTACCTCTGCCTTTAGCCAGGCTTGGATTTGAACTGCTGGCCTTGACGTGTGTGATAAGTTTCAAGTCCATAGCATCTCAACAAATGCCCTTTCAACCCAAGAGAGACCTAACCTAGTCTTCCACCAGCTCACTTAGAAAATAATGATCAATCCTAGGGTTGCAAGGAAAAGACCCTCATTGTAACTGACAAGCAAGCGGACACCTTCTACCATTTCTCTGTAGACTTCACAAGCGCTCAACACTTCTTGAAAGAGAATATGGCTCCAAGACTTTGGTTCAGCTGGCTGCAGCAGAGTTTTAAAAAAATGCATTTCATCTCTGGCAAATCATAGCAGAATGTCATAAACAGCTGGAAACTCTCTGAGGTGAAGACAAGTTGAATATTATGTTTGGATTTATAGCCCCCTCCCCCCTATAGCTGATTTCCATTTCCGACAGGGTTATTATTTCCATGTTTATGAAATATCTTGGATCTCACCTTGGATAATTACTGATTATCATCAGCTCCTCACCTGAGGCGCCTTAGCACTTGGGTGAACCCAAGACAAAAATTTTTTTCCAAAAATGAACTAGGGAAAAGTCAATGTGTGAAATTACGTCTTTATTTCTATTTTCATTTGCAATTCCCTTTGGCTTTCTAATGATCAAGTCATTAATCAGTGTCAAATCATCGTCAGTATTTGACAGTATTTTTGCCCCTTGGGTTCCAACATGGATTAAATGGCAATACCTTGTGTTATTAGGTCTGGTGCTCTCTCGTGAGGTACTGTGGTAATGATAGGCTCAGTAACTTGTAGGGTATAGACAAGATCTCAGTGGCCATCTAGGGTTTTTAGCCAAGAGTGTATATCACAATCTTCTGCAATTTGATAGAGCTCCCCAAGTTATTTTGACAAGTACTCCCAGTTGAGGACCACTAAGAGTCCAACATCCCTCATTTTGCTTCTTAAGGTTGCCATTCTATGTGTCCTTTTCTGCTTCCACGCCTTGGCTTCTATTTCCTCTGCCATGGTAGCCTTGATAGGCTCTCCTCACTTCTCTGCCTGGTAAAGTCCTGTTCACCCTATGGGCCCAGCCCAAATGCTACCTCTGCTATGAAGCCTTCTGGGATGGAAATAGTCCTCTTCTCCCGGATCCCATAGCACTTCTTACACACCTTCATGAACATTCTGTGTTGTCACGTTCTCCTGTGGTATATAGAGCTATCTGCATGTGTCTAACTTCCCCACTCAAGTGTGAGCTCCAGGAGGATAATGGTTGTACCTTATTCATCTTCTTATCTCCAGGGCCTGGCATGGGGCCTGCCGCTCATTCATTGAATGAATGAGGAAGCTGATACCCCCCAAAAATAAAGCGCATTTTACATTGGTCCGTTTAATTTAGCCAGATCTGGGCTTCTTCTGCATTTACTCACTAAGTCGCTTACAGAGAAAGACGTGCAAGGATGTGAAAGGGAAAGACCTCAAGGGCCATGAAATTAGTTTTTGATATTCTTTTAAAAACATCACTTTCCCAACAAAAGCGTAATAGCTGCTTTAATCTGAATTAGTAATGGAAGGCTGGAAATCAACTTGAACTTGAGGATGTATTTTCAGGAGAGCAATCTTACAAAAATTCAAATCTTAATTGATTGGTTCAATCAGTGTAGAGAATGTTAGCCTGAAAATCAGGAGACCTGCCCCCTGGTTCCTGTGGGGCTTTGTACAAGTTAATTCACCTCTCTGGGTCTCAGATACCTTTTATGTAAAATGAGGGGTTAAACTGAATATCTCTGAGGTTTCTTCTAACTCGGAGGTTTTATGACCTTAACCAGACTCATTAGTCAACTGACGTAGCAGTTTCTTTATTTTGGCTCTACGCCACACTTAGGACAATGAAGTATTCTTAGTAAGATACTAAGGAGTTTTACAAAATAGATTATTAAATCATAACAATAATATAAATACCTAAAAGGAAACTTGAAAAATAAAGGAAAAAGAATCATCCGTAACTCTACCACTCTAACATGTTATTGTTTTGGCATGTTTTCTTCCTTTTTTTTTTTTTTTTGATATTTACATGTGTATGCTTTTTCCACTTACCATAAGTATATTCCTTGATGTTAATTATGTGTAATTTTCATTTTAAATGACTACATACTGAGTAGATGTGTGGGATACGTAAATATTCTCCTATTGTAAGATAATTAGGTTGTCAATTTTTTGATACCACTGAAATTAAAATCTCTGTAAATATAACTTTTCCCATATTTTGGATTATTCCCACAAATGGGAATTCCATCAAAGGGTATGAACATTCTTATGACTCCTACCACACATTGCCACTATTTACTTTAGTAGCATCTGAGATTTTGCTCTGCAGTGCTCTTTCACCTTCCTCTGATAATACAACCCTAATTTTCCTAAGGGAAACCAAGCCCACCCTCATACCCAGTCTATCTGCTTTGGGAATAATTGACTTTACCCACACCCGTTCCCCCTTTCCCAGAGGGAAACGTGGTTCAGCCCTGGCAAATCAGGGCATTGCATTCCCCTGGCCACAGTTCAGGGATGGGCATGTGACCCAGATGGAGCCAACAGCAGCAGAGCCAGAAGACTTCTGATAAGACTGTTGGAAAAGATGGTGTGTGCTCTTTTCTGCTGACATTCCAAGCAGGGAGGATGAACAAGCCGGGAACTGCTGGGAGCCAACACATGGAACCTGAGAAGGAAGCCAACGCAGTAGAAGACAGAGCTGAGGGATGGAGAGATACCAAGACCCGCCCTGTTTGAATCCCTGATTCAGCAATGACTGAAGCCAGAACTACCCCAGGACTTATTTTAAGTGAACTAAATTTTTCCATTGTTCTTTAAACCATTTCATTCATTCATTCATCATTTGTGTCACACAAACACACCCCCCTAACTTTCAGGTATTTTGTTTTAATCCTTTTTGCTTATTATTTTTTTTAATTAATGAACTTTACTGTTTAGAGCAGTTTTAGGTGCACGGCAAAACTGAGTGGAAAGTTCCCATATACCCCTGTCCCCTCCGCATCTTACCTCCCTCACACAACCTATCAACATCCCACACCAGAGTGGTACATTTGTTACAATTGATGAATCTACATTGACACGTAATTATCAACCAAAGTCCATAGTTTATACTAGGGTTCACTCTTGATGTTGCACATTCTATGGGTTTTGACAAATGTGTAACTACATGTATACACCACTGCAGTGCCTTTTTACTTTTTATTTAGGTATAACCTACATAAAAGACACAATCCTACATGTACAGTTTGATAAACTTTTACATATGCATATCTATTCATATAACCTCTACCTGGATCAAGATACAGAACATTTATAGCACCCAAGTAAGTGCTCCTTAAAGGTATTGAGTATTCAGACTTCTAGCACCATAGATTATTTTTGACTGGTTTTGAACTTGATATAAATGGAATCTCACAGTATGACTGCAACCTCTTAGCAGCACAAGGCTGCTGTCATAATGGGAAGAGACTTTGGGGGTTTTGGGGAAAGGAATGAGTGTTTTGCACATGAGAGGGACATGAATTGTTGTGTACAGAGGATAGTCTGTGGCAGATGATGTTTTCCAAAAATGTTCTCTGTTTTCCAAACAGGTTCTTTCAGAACTCTACCACTCTTCCATCAAGAAATGCAATCTATTTTCCTTCCCCTTGAACCTGGATGGGCTTGACTATCCCAATCAAGAGTATGGCAGAGGGCTGGCCCCGTGGCTTAGCGGTTAAGTGCGCGCGCTCCGCAGCTGGCGGCCCAGGTTCGGATCCCAGGCGCGCACGGACGCACCACTTCTCCAGCCATGCTGAGGCCGCGTCCCACATGCAGCAGCTAGAAGGATGTGCAGCTATGACATACAACTATCTACTGGGGCTTTGGGGGAAAAAATAAATAAATAAATAAAATTATTAAAAAAAAAAAAAGACTACGGCAGAAATAATAATGCTATGACTTCCATAGCTTGATCATAAAAATGATAGTTTCCTCTTACCTCTCTCTCTGCAGTAACTTGATCTTGGAATCTGGCCACATGTTGTAATGTAGTCTAGACCACATGGAGATGCCACATACAGATATTCCCACTGATAATCCCAGCAAAGATTCCAGGCAACAGCCAACATCAACTGCTGGTCATATGAATGAATGAGCCCTCAGATGGTTCCAGATCTCAGCCTTCAAGCTGCCCCAGCTGATGCCCAGAGGAGCAGAGATGAGCTATTCCCAATAAACCCTACCCAAACTGGAGATTCATGAGCAAAATAAATTGTTTAAGCCACAGCAATGGTTTGTTATGCAACCATAGATAACCAGATTTCTGTAATATCTGTGTTCTTGGGAACAGTCTTCTGGTGATATTTGACGGTAGACAAATTATTTTTCTCAGTCTCCATAAATTTAAGAAGATTGAAATAATACCAAGCATCTTTTCTGACCACAACGGTATGAAACTAGAAATCAACTATAGGAAGAAAATCCGAAAAGCCACAAATACGTGATCAAACAAAATGCTACTGAACGACTGGGTTAATGAAGAAATCAAAGAAGAAATCAAATTATTTTTCTCTCTGGGCCTTGGTTTCCTCAGCTGTAAAGTCGAACAATAATTACTATGTCATGGGAATGTTGTGAGATTTAAATGAGACAATGCACGCAAGGTGTTCTTTTCATAATGGGACTTCAATAAATGCTATCTACTATTATTTGAAGTTGTTCTAGATTTACTGCTTTGTATAAATTCCCTTTCAGGGTATGCCTGTGTTATATACACACAAATATAAAACCTGGTTTTGTGTGAAGGCACACATGCAGGCACATTGCAACACTGTAGCTTCTACATAGCTCTCTCAGATCACTTGCTCTGTGGGGAGTCAGCTACCATGTCATGAGGTTGCTCAAGTAGCCTTATAGGGAGGTCCACATGGTGAGAAACAGACCTCTTGCCTCACTAACTTGCCAACCATGTGAGTGAGCTAGCTTGAAGCTGATCTTGCAGCCCCAGCTGACATCATGACTGCAACCTCTTAGCGATCCCAAGCCACAACCAACCAGCTAAACCACTCTTGATTCCCACAGAAACTGCAACAACTGTAGGAAATGAAAAAAATTTTTATTGTTTTAAGCCACTAAGGTTTGGGATAATTTATTATGCACTAATAGTTGACTAGTAGATATATGAATATGAGAAGGGATGTAGGGGAGAAACTGATCCAAAGTTGAGGGCTGTTTTAGGGTCTATATGGAAGGACAGAGGAGGTTGAATGGACTTGAAAGTGCTGATGAGACTGAGTTTGAAATAAACGATGACAGGGTGCAGAGTAGAAAGGGAAGAAAGTAAAGCCAGAGGAGGGAAACAGACTTGGAACTGGGAGACTGTAAACTTCAGAGTTCACTGAGGTTGAAGAGCAGGTCTGGTGAGGGTAAAGGAGTAAGAAAACAAGAATAAAAGGAAGTTTTGTTTAGAATGTGGAATATCTGGGTTACCGATTTCAGAGGTGGAACAATGCTGGAGAACAAAGTGCAAGATATGGTCACAAAAGCGGGTGGTGGAAGGGCAGTGCTGGGGAAAGGTTTTTATACCATTCTGGTGAGTACAAGCGCAGATGGGACAATGGGGCAACATAAACTGATGACAGCAGACTGTTAAAAACCCTCTCCCTAAGATCCCTTCATCCCTAGAGTGATGGAATGAGAGTGGAATGCAGGTTGCATGGCTTGATGGTGAAAGCCCCAATGCAGGGGTGGTCGGTCTGCAAGTTGCAGTGACAAGTTAGAAGAATGCCAGCCTTTACTTCTGGTTCAAGATACTGAAGATGTGGGAAGAAGGAAGAACTCTATTTGACAGCGTTTTGAGGGAAGCAGTGAACTTTAGGAAACGTCAAATTTTAAGCGAGATGAAGTTCAGCTGTGCTCTGGGAAAAGGTTCCACGTGCAAGGAAATTTCTTTGCATTAGTACGAGTCTGCTTGTAAAAAAGCTGGAATTTTATTCGGTTGGCAATTGGGAGCCACTGGAAAGTTTTATGCAGGGGACTGACACGATGAACTCTGAATTTTAGAAAGCTCACTCCGACAGCAGTGGTAGTATGGTGGATAGACTGAGCAAGGATGCAGGGAGGTTCCTTTGGAGGAAGAGGGTTGGTAACAAGGTCCATGCTGCACAGGTGATGAGGCCTCAGTATCAGCCTACTACAATAACGGGGTCAGCTATCTAGGAAGTAGAGACTACAGAATTTAATGGACAGTGAGGGAGATGAGTGGAGGCAGTTGACAAGGTAGTGGCCAGATCTCTCTTTTCGAAGCTGTTCTAGATTGTTCAAAGCACTTCTGATCCTCCATTGAGCCTGGATATATAATTGCCAGTTATCCCCAGTTTACTTTCCTCTCTTTTCTGTCCCCTAAATCCACTTATCTTGATCTACTATTTGATATTCTATTTGTATTTTGGGGGGGGGTCTTGCTATTCCTATTTTTAGTACACACTTTGGCTATAACAGTGTGGTAATAAAACTTTCTGAAGATAAGAATCTAAGCGCAGTGTGGTACAGTGACAAGAGCAGCAGACTGTAAGTAAAAAGGGCTGGTTTCCCTCTCAGTCCTGCCATGAAATCCCTGTATGACTTGGGTTAACTCACTTGACTTCTTTGGATCTCAGTTTTTTTCATTCAGAAAATGAATCTCTAAGGTCTTATGCATTTCAATTTGTCTAACTCTACAATACCATAGCTTAACAGATATTTCCATGGTAATGGTGAAATTCACCTTCTCCAATACATCACTACAAAATTAGAATGGTGGATGGTAGGCACTTGAAGAAGTGGGTTTCAAGAAACCTGCTTAATCTTAGTCAATAAAGGAATAAAGTTTGAGATAGGTATCGTATTCCAATACTTTTTCCCAGACTAGAGGTGGTTATACTCATGTCTAGTAGGATATTAAGTCTTACAGCTTTTCTTCTTTGGAAGTGGACACTGGCTCTCATTTACCACACATTTCCCAGAGTCAAAGTGCCTTCACTTGAAATCATGGCTCTGCTACTTACAAGCTTGTTACCTTGGGCAAACTACTTAACCTCTCTGTGCCTTAGTTTCTTCATCCATAAAATGGGGATAATAGTATATCTCATAAGGTTATCACGAGATTAAACAAGTTAATGTATGTAACAGCATCTGGAACAGAGAAAGCCCTGGATAAGTATTAGGTATTATTCTTATGAGCAAGGCACTAGAGTGCACAAACCTGCTTCCCCTCTTAAAGAGCTCATTGTCTAGAGAGGAAGATTTTCAGACAAACGACCATAACTCAGTGTTCTGAGTTCTGTAACAAGATGTGTAGTAAGTGGTGTAGGAGCAAAGGCAGGAATGCCTGTTTCATCCTAGAGGGAAAGGCAGGGACAGAATAGGCTTCTTGAGAGTAAAGTTTGAGTCTGATCCTTAAGAAAAAGAATTTAATGTTGGGAACATTTGAGAATATGGAGCAGTCAGAGGCAGCATGGGGAAGGCAGTTTCTGGCTGCAAAAGACAAATACAATTAGGAGGAAAGGGAGAATACGTGGTAGATTAGAAGTAGTTGATGCCAGAGCATTGTCACTTCAAAGCTTCTTAGAAATAAGGATCTCAGGCCCTACCCAGACCTACTCAATCAAAATTTGCATCTTTAACAAGATCCTCAGATGGTTCCTATTGAACATTAAAGTTTGAGAACCACTGTCTAGAGAAGACTCTGGAGCCAAGGTGCTTAGGTTTAAGTTGCCTTACCATTTACTTATAATGTGTGACTTCAGGCAAGCTATTTAATCTCCTTCCTATGCCTCAGTTTCCTCATTTGTAATTAGAGACAGCAGTTTCTACCTCATAAAAGTACTTTAAAGACTAAATGAATTAATACACGAAATGCTTAGAACAGTACTTGGAACCTGGTAAGCACAAGGATAAGTTACAATAATTCTTGACTCATATGCTACTTATTATGGTCAGGGTCGGCTTTATAAGCAGCTTGTCTTTCCATTTCTACTCCGTTACCTGTCACCTTGATATTTCCTAGAGGAAGACACTTGCAGTTAGAAGACCTGGGGTTATAAAGCCCAGATCCTCTCAATTCCTAGTTCATTTGTGAAGTTGGGTGAGTTCTTGAATATCTGTTTTTCTCTTTCACAGTAGGGAGGAATCTTTTTTTTTTTTTTTTTTTTTTTTTTTTAAAGATTTTATTTATTCAGTTTTTTCCCCCCAAAGCCCCAGTAGATAGCTGCATGTCATAGGTTCACATCCTTCTAGTTGCTGTACGTGGGACTCGGCCTCACGTTGGACGGAGAAGTGGTGCCTCGGGGCGCTCCCGGGATCCGAACCCGGGCCGCCAGCATCAGAGCGTGCGCACTTAACCACTAAGCCACGGAGCCGGCCCGGGAGGAATCTTAATTATACCTGCTTCAGTGAGATGCTGCGAGGCTCAAATCAACGAATGTACGTTCAACTACAAAATCTTCTATTAAAGTTTCATTTACCATCTTTCCAAGAGTTCTTAATTGGCTTGAAAACAGAAGGTGACTCAATTTAGCGGGATAGATGGAAGAGAATGCATTGGAAGATCAGGGAGGGCATGGAGGGAGAGCCTGGGGATTCTTTGTTCCGCTTCATGACTTTCTGAAGGGGCAGGCCTGGGTTTCCTTTTTTTCCTTTTTATAATTTTATTTATTTATTTTTCCCCCAAAGCCCCAGCAGATAGTTGTATGTCATAGCTGCACATCCTTCTAGTTGCTGTATGTGGGACACAGCCTCAGCATGGCCGGAGAAACGGTGCCTCCGTGTGCGCCCGGGATCCGAACCCCGGTCCCCAGTATCCCAGCGCGCGCACTTAACCCCTAAGCCAGGGGCCAGCCCTAGGCCTGGGTTTCAACAATAACAATTTTCCTGGACCTCAGAGAGTATTTTTAGCTAATGGGGAAACAGCAGTAGGAAACTTAAATGCTGTTACTTATTTTCTCTTTCTAACTTACAGCTCCATTCAAGAACATGAACAGCCTCACACATTTGTATAGTGCTCCACAACTTACAAATAACTTCTTTTTACGTTGTGTATCACAACATCCCCATACGGTAGCATTAACTCCATTTTACAAGAAAACTATGTTAATATCAGAGAGCATATTAAAAACTTCTTTAAAAAATTTTTATTGAGGTCATATTGGTTTAAAAAATTTTGTAATTTCAGGTGTACATTTATTATATTTGTTTCAGGATACAGACTGCATAGTGCTCACCACCAAAAGTCTAGGTTTTTATCCGTCACCATACACATGTGCCCCTTTACCCCTTTCGCCCACCGCCCCCCACTCCCTTCCCCTCTGGCAACCACTAATCTGCTCTCTTTATCCATATGAAAAACTCCTTTTGACTTAAGCATTTTTATCAGATCCGATGTTTCCAAAACCACAAAATCTAAGACGGAGGACAATCACCAAACTTGATTGAATCTTCAACAATACCAGACATTGGCTTCGATTTTATGGCCGCGAGTAACAATAAACTGGGCCTCTTTTCTCATTTGTAGAAGAGGGGCTACAACACCACCTTCACACAATTGTTCTGTGATTAAATAATAACAAAGGCTGAAGGGTGAACCTACCACGTCGTAGGGCCTCAAATAAATCCCTTCTTCTTGCCTTTGACAGATATAGCACGAGGTATCACTAACGTTCCAGCTCCACACGTGGCGAAACCCGAAGCCGAGAACGCCCGGGCTCCCCTGCTCTACTTGCAACTCCGCAATCCCCCGATCCGGTACCGGCAACTGCGATGTCCACTACGTCGGTTCTTGTAGCGTGGAGTTGCGTCGCAGGGGCTGGAGGCCGCTGATAATTGTTCCCATGACTGAAGAAGAATTCGATCCTAATTCTCAACGGCGCTTCGGACGTTGCGCTTCCTGCCGTCCCTAACCTCGCCTAAAGAAAAGGTCGCGGGGAAGACCCAGCTCCAGCGACCGGCGCCATTTTGACCGCTACGTGTGACGCCACACGTAGCAGAGAGTGCAGCCGATTGGCTGGGATACGGCAGCCGAAGGAGAGGCGCGCGAAGTCAGGGAAGTGGGTGGAGGAGAAGACAAGGAAACTACAATCCCAGCCTTCCTTGCGCGTGCGACGGCATAGCGAGAGCGAAAGAGGAGGGAGTTTGGGTTCGGACCACAACTCCCAGCACCACCCCCGTGATGTCTCTCCTTTCCTTTCAAAACGCGGAGGACAAGAGGGGCAGGGAGAATGGAGGCCTTCTGGTGTCCGTTCTCCGAAAGGCGGGAAAGGCGAACTACACCTCCCGACTGGCAGCGCGCGGCTGCGCCTGCGCCCTGATACCTGTCGCCATCTTGCCCCTTCTGAGGCACCGCAAACAAACCCAATTCCTGGTGTCCCCTAGTCTTGGCGGAGGAGTCTTTTAGATGAGCCCCGAAAGGCCGGGCAGGTGGGTGCCTCTCAGACAGAGTGCTGGGAAGAGCTGGCAGGTTAGCCAGGCTGGAGGGACGCCGGACCAAGCGTTCGGACCCGGCTTGGGGCGCCCAGCCCCATCCTCCGTTGTCTCCTAACGGGATCGTGGGGCTCCCCGAGGTGGGCTGAGGGGGACTCTGGCAGGCCTGGGGCTGGGATCCCGGGGGTCCAGCTCTGGGAGCCTCTCGGTGAGCCTCGGTCGTCTGCGCGGCTGTCCGCGCGCCTACTCTCTTTCCGTTGTCCTCTCCGCTGAGGAGGGAGCGAGGCGCTGATGCCGGCCGGGGCCCCTGACACCGGCGTCTGGTCCCGAAGGGCCCGGGCCGTGGGCTTGACATTGGGGCGGGCGCCGAGCGGCACCGGCGAGGAGGGTGGGCGGGCTGCTCTTGTTGTGGTGCTGCGAGCGAGTGCGTGTTTGGGGAGGGGGCGGGGCGGGCTTGCCTGCTTGACACCTGAGCGGGGGAAGGATTGTACGAGATCCGGGTTCCCGGAGCGGGCTCCGGCCGGGGCTGCCCAGGTTCCCAGTGCAGTGCCGCGCCGCGCCGGGGTCCGCCGGCGGGGACGCGTCGGGATGCCGTGACGTGGTGCTGGATTCGGGCGGTCGCCGGCCGCCTCCGAGATCCTGTCGGGAGGCGGGGACTGGCTGGTGGAGGGAGCGGATTCCTCTGGCTCGGCCCCTTCCTCCTCCTCCCCACCCCTTTTCTTTATGTCATCCTGCCGGCTCGGGCGCGCAGTCCAGTTCTCCTTGCTCTGGGTTGGTTCTGAGCTGAGAGGACTATGGGAAGTAGGGGGAGGGGGGCCCAACTCCGGGCGTGGAGTTGGAGGTAGCAGCCCCAGCGCCTGGAACGGGATATAGCGGTGATTACAGCTCCGTGCCTGCCTCCCACACTAGACAGTGAGCTTGCTCATTCATTCATTCACTCACTCATTCATTCACTCTGCTCTTCTCAATCGTTCATTTGCCCGTTTAACAAATATTTACAGCGGATCTACTGTGTGCTAAGCAGGTATTGTGCAAGTGCCCAGAGCGGTTGTCTTTTTATCTTCTAGACCAGGGAATTCCCAGTACGAAGTTAAGTTCCTGACATCTAAACTTTTGGTAAATGGTTGTTCAAAGACTACAGGGTATAAATTCATCTTTCATTGCTGAGACTTGAGAACGTTCTTTATTAAGTTCCATTAGCCCACATAACGTGCTAGGAGCTTTACTAATTTTATCTTATGTAACTCTTAAGTGAGAAAGCCAACAGAAGTCAAGTAACTCACCCAAGGTTACACAGGTAGTAGCGTCTGTTTAATAAACAACCTGCTAGCCGCTGTAAGAACTTCACGTACACTGTTCTTTAATCCTCAAGACAAAAATATTACCTCTGTTTTACAGTTATGTAAGACTTAGATAGGCCGATTTACGCAGGATCACATAGCCGATAAGTTGAAAGCTAGAACTAGAACCTAGAGGTGTCTGACTCTTTCCACTGTCACAGGCTGGAACAATAAGCTCCCAAATGGTTGTTTATTCTTCGTTTGTCGGAAGTTGGAAAGTGTGGTGGTGAAATAGGATTGTGAGATTTTCTTATTGGTTTTACTTCTTAGTGTGTGTGTATCTCCAGGTGAGTGGCCTTTTCACTGTACTTTGGTTATTTGATTTTTTTTGTTTTTTGTTTTGGTAGGGAAGACAAGCTCTTTGGGGCTACCAAAAGGAAGCAGCAATGCCTGTTGTGTGGCCAACCCTTTTGGATCTCAGCAGGGATGAGTGCAAAAGGATTCTTCGAAAATTGGGTATGATTTTCATTTTTGATGTGTTATGCCTCTCTGTGATACTTTTCCTTTTGTGTTTGAGTCATGGCTGTTTGCATGGATGTCGTATCCCATGCTGCGTCAGAAATTCTTTAGAGGTATAGTCCCTGTCTTCTTGTTATTTCCCAGGTGCCTAGCATAGTGCTTTGTACAAAGTACGTTCATGAATCATCATCATCATCATAATACTAGCAACTAGGAGTTCTTGAGGGGTACTGGGCTATTTTGAGTCCTTTACATTCAACATCTCATTTAATCCTCACTCAAATCAAAAAGGGACTTTTTCTGTTGCCATTTTATAGACGACAAAACTGAAGCTTAGAACCCAAGATAATGCCAATAGTAAGTCATGGAGTCAGGATTTCTCCCCAGGGAATATGATTCCAGTCTCACTTGAGCATACTTTTAACCTACGTTAATTTATATGTGAATTACATACTATTTCTGAATTCTAAGTTAACGTAAGCTATGCTGACTTTCCCAAGTTGTATTTTACTATCAGTAATAAAACACCCTTTACGCTTGTAATGAATTATTTAGTGCTTCTTTTCCTTTAGAACAACCTTTCTCAACTTGCATTTAGGGAGAGAATTAAGCCCTAATGCTAAGGCATCCACTGTATGTAGTGAACTAACTTTTCATGCATCTGGAATGGTATTAGTTATGTACTATCCTTGGGAAAATTGACAAAAAGGTTATTCAAATCATTTTCTGTATTCTGTGGTTCAAATGAGGATCCTTGGTTGAGAAATGCTGCCTTACACTGTAAGGTCTGAGAAGGACCGTGTTGTCTTATTTACCACTGTAGGCTCAGGCTGGCACAGTAAATGAAAAAATAATTTAAAAGAACATTGGGCCGGCCCTGTGGCTTGGTGGTTAAGTGCGCGCGCTGCAATGCTGGTGGCCCGGGTTCGGATCCCGGGTGCGTATCGAGGCACCACTTCTCCGTCCATCCTGAGGCCGAGTCCCACATACAGCAACTAGAAGGATGTGCAGCTATGACATACAGCTATCTACTGGGGCTTTGGGGGGAAAAAATAAAATAAATAAAAATTTAAAAAAAAAAAAAAAAAGAACATTAAATGTTTTGGCAGTGGATATGAATTATTCAGATATCTATGATTTTTGAAGGGTAAAGTATGGGCCTTGAATTCAGACAGACCTGGTGTCTTGTTCCATTTACTAATGACCCACATGATCAAGGACAAGTTATTTAATCTCCCTAAATCTGTTGACACTTTTGTAAAAGAAGGATAATAATGTCTGCCTCATAAGTTTGTTATGTGGCTTAACTGTATATGAAAAGGGCCTATCACAGTGCCTGACATCTGAGTGTATAGTGTTTTAAAGTGGTTGCCTTTAGTCATTAATTTATTTGCAAGTGAATCTTCAAAGGAAATCTTTGTTGGGAATTCCTATGTGTAAATCAGAATCATAGCTGCTCTGGCTCTGCCTGCTAATAATCTTTACCCTTTTTATTTCTCTTCAGGCCACTATGAGGATTTCTCTATTTTAAACTACTTCTTAGCATTATATTTTAGCACATGCAGAGAGCTTTTTTTGGTCATTCTTTTATCTTTTTTTTTTTCCTTTAACCATGTATCTAAACTTTTAGTATAGTTCTAAGATGGTTTTCTACACACTTACATGCGGTTGTTATAACTTGCTAGCTACTATTTATAAAGTTGGACTCATATTTATTTCATAGCTGAAATAATTGTAGAGGAACAGCTCACAACTGCAGTACATTAGATTAGAGTTTCCAGGCTTTGGGTTCTTGAATCAAGAGATTATGTTTAAATATAAAAATGGTAACCTTTAAGTCTAAATTTATCCTTAATTTTAGTCAGAGCTGTGGGTAATGCTGCTGGAGAGCTGCTTCTCTACAAAAGAAAACAGCCTTCCTACAGGGTAATGTCATCTTCAATGACCCTTCACGTTAGGAGGTGAGCCTTGATAGTGATTTGCAGAAAGACTTCCTCCCCACCCGTTGGCTCATTATCATAACAATGAAACCTTTGAGTTGCCTCCAAACTCTAGCTGTAGGTCCAAAGTTTAGAGAAGGTACTGTATTTAAGAATTAGCTTAAAATATTTTAAGAATTAGCTTTGTCCTTTTAAAAATAGTTACAAATAATTTTAATATAAGATGCTAAACATTTAGATTTTACTTAAATATAAAGAAACTGGGATAGAGAATTATATAAAGAAACTGGGATAGAGAATTTGTTTGTGGTATACTGAACATACCAGTAATAGATAAAATGCTTCTTTCCTTCTGTCCCACCTCTCCCCTGCCCTACTTTTTAATGACCATTCCTGAACATGGGACTTTGTGGACTATAGTATAATTGAGTGGTTGATTTGTTTAAATGGAAGGGTTGAGGGCTTTATGAAAATGATTTGGCAAATCTTTGGTTTCCTGTGGTGTTTGCATGTGTTTATTATTTCATTATACTTATGTGTCATTACAGTTAACACTACAATAGAATGGCACCAAAAATAATACCAGAAATTCAACTAAGTTTGATATTTGTCAGGATCTGAGGATACCCTTCAAAATGGAAATCAACAAATGTGAAGCAGATTGGGAAGCTAGTAAAGATTCTTTACAATAAGTGAATTCCTGGAGAACGGGAGGCAGTGCCTTGGACTGTGTACCAATAACTGTGTTCTGAGTCCCAGTTTTGTGTGAGGTTGCCACCTTTTACTTTTCTGCATGACTTTTTAGTTAGACTTGGAATGAGACTTCAAATGTCAAAATCTTTGTCACATTTCTTTAGTTAATTTCACTCTTTTTGAAAGTGTGTCTTGATCACTATAAATTCCACAGGCCAAAAGTGAGCTTTTTCTTTTTTCTCAACCACTTCCTCTCTCTGACTTCTCCATTTCTTTTTATGGTATTGCCATTCTCCTAAGCATCTCATAAACTGCAAAACCTGATTCCTTTCCTTCTGCCATTCCTTCCACATTCAATCAATTACTGAGTCCTATCAAATAAAATTTTTTTAGACTGGAATTAGAGGCTTTTCTTAGTCAGGTCCTCAACTTCTTTTCAATTTTTATCCTTCTTTATTCCTTTGTATGCGTCACTTGCTGGATTTTAATCACCTTGAGGATAAAGACTTTGTTTTGTTTCATATGAATATTCTCTATGGTACCTTATAGTAGTAATGTTCAATTAGTAGTTTGGTTTGAATTAGTGTCTATCCAAGTACAGGCATATTTTTACTTCCTTAATGTAAAACTCTCAAAATAGTCACCAACTATTCCTGGAAGTTTGATGTCTATATGAAACATTATCTGCTCTTTTACTCTCTATTCTTTTGCATATTTGCATTTTTACCCCCCTGCCTGCCTGGAGCACAGTTCTCTTTCTGATTAAAGCTTATGCTTCCAGGCTAGATGATGTGTTTCTCCTCTGTACTTTTACCATTGTTTTGTAAACTGTATCATACTTGTCTTATGACTTGTTTCACTGTAGCTTTATTCTAGAGTTAACTCTTTGAGGGCAGGATTTAGCATACTCTCTGTAATAAATAATAGGACTCAATACTGATTCGTTGAATAAAATATTCCATAAATGGGGCATAAACATTTAGAGTCTAGTGATTTCTTAGTTGGTTATCCCCAGTGCCTTTCTGAACTCCCCTTTGGGTCATGATAAAAGCTGAAGTATTTGTTTCCTGGAACGAAGTATTTCCTTCCTTACTTCAGAGCAGCAGAGCTTTGTCCTTAGAGGGACCCGGTGAAGCATCTACATAGTATCCAGCACAGATTGAACATGCAGGATGTTTACACATAGGATAATTCTGTTGGACCAGACATTTCTATTTAATATAGTCAGCTCACCCTTCTATATAAAGCTTTTTTTGTGTCAGAACTGTGAATAATATGAACTGAATGAGGCTACTAATTTATTGTTGGTGTAGTACCTAGTATGCAAGTGTCCATGGCTTCATTATTTGGCTAACATTGAGTGTCCGTTGTGTGTCAGGCATTGGCAAATAGCAAATACTGGTAGCAACTTGAATTACGTAAGAAAATAACTGTAGTCTAGACACTGTTTCCCCTCATTTTATTTTGCTCAGATATACCTGTCTTATAGTGTTAATGGTTTAAAACAACAACCATTGTATTATTTCTCGTGATTCTCTGGGTTGCTGGTCTTGTCTGAGCTCTCTCAAGTGGTGTATTCAGCTGGTAGTTTAGCTGGTGGACTGGGTTTAGCTGAGATAGCTAGGCCTCTCTCTCCATGTGGCCTTTCATCCTGGGCTCTTACAGCTTGGTGATGTCAAGGTTCCAAGAGAGCAAGGCCCTGTGCAAGTGCCTAGGGAGCTTCTTTTTGCATCAAGTGTGCTGATGTTCCATTGGCCAAAGCAAATCACATGCCAAGCCCAGAGCCAGTGCGGGAGGAGACTATACAAAGGTAGTACACAGGGGGTACACTGGGAGGCAGGCATGTTCATTGAGAGCCACTGAGGGACTTCTTTGTTTTATAGTTTAATCAGTACTAGGTACTGACAGTTTCATTTCATAATGGTTGTTGCTGTGAAAAGATAGTGAAATGAAACCATCTGGCATTGGGGTTCAGTATATTATGTCCTGGTTGCTGTAAGAGCATTTCATGTTCCCTAATCTGCTGTAGTCATTTTGATGGTGGTTTTTATGCAGAGGATCTTAGATCTGGAAGGTACCTTCAAAGTCTCTTCTAGATAAAAAAACTGAGGCTCAGAGATGAGAAAGGACTTGCTCAAGGTTACACAACTAGTAAGTGGCAGTGCTAGAGCCAGAATCTGGTCATTTGACTCTTGTCCCAGTAGTTTTTCAGTTGTGCAGTACTCATAGTACTCTCAGCTACCTGGGAGGGAGGTGGAATGTAGTTTGAATTCTCAGGAAGGCCTAAGGAATTTTTCAAGGATTGGGCAGTGAAGGTACCTTTCAATAATGCTAAAAACTACACTTATCAGCCTTATCATATCACTTGGAGTCTGTTCCCAGTTGTTGGTAGCACCTGAGTTAGGTGTTCTTCTATGATAATGTGAGACAAAATATTTACTGTTAGGTTTTTCTAAATGTTTTTACATATATGACTTCTGTGAGGCAGTAAAAAATAAAATGATATAAAATTATAAAAGCCACATTTTAATCGATGTTATTAGATAAAATTTTTGAGAGAAATTAAAAATATTTGCATATTGATTTTTTAATTGATTTTTAGATTTCCTGCCCTGAAATTTCACTATATGAAGCCATAGTATTAAAATATTAAAGGCCTATCCTGATAAAATAATTTTCTTCTTCTAGAATTGGAGGCATATGCTGGAGTTATCAGTGCACTTCGGGCACAGGGGGATCTCACCAAGGAAAAGAAAGATCTTCTTGGAGAACTCTCAAAAGTTCTTAGGTAAATTATCATAAAAGTTTGTGAGATGTGACTGTAGAAATTTTGTTTTGAGGGGTTTTAATACTTTTCATTCTCAAGTTGAAGAACAGAGGTGTTCAAGTTGTTGGTGCTTAGGGGTCCCATCCCAGTTGTGTGCTTTTTTACAGAAAATTATGTAATTTACCATTTATTCTGTAATCTAATCAGAAAGGGTTTAAGGCAGGTTATTTTAGGTTTGAGCTACCTGGGAAAGGGAAATATTTTTGACATGGGTGAAGGGAAGAAGAGCTGGCAGCAACTGGATAGAAGATCTGGAGTGGCCAGTGGCATTTGTTGGGGAGAAGAAGGAGATACTAGGAAATTGTTGTCTTACTTGATAGAAATGGGTGGTGATTATATACTCATAGCCTTAAACATAGTTTATCCCTTCAGCTTCCCATTAGAGTGGCACTTGACTCTGTTAAAAAATTCTAGTGACAGACATTTTTTGATATTTTGCCTTGATCATTCTGACATCTTGAGCTTTCTCAAAAAATTAGCTGTTTTAATGGAAGTTTCCTTTCTACATTTTTTTTTTGTCTGCTGAGGAAGATCTGTCCTGAGCTAACATCTGCCAGTCTTCCTCTATTTTGTATGTCAGTTCCCGCAACAGCGTGGCACCGACGGGTGGTGTAGGTCCGCACCTGGGCTGCCGAAGCGGAGCACGCTGAACTTAACCACTAGGCCACAGGGCCAGCCTCTCCTTTCTACGTTTAAAACCATTTTGTCCTGTTCTTTTTTTTAAGTGAAAATAGGGAAGAGGCTTTTCCTGTATTTAATCAGCATTGTTATTAAGCCAAATCCTCAGTCTTATTGTCCTTTAAATTTAACAATTTATATTTTTTGTTTGTTTGTTGTTTATATTTCCTCGTAAATTCTGCTTTCCAGCCCCTTAAATAGTTCAGTCCATGGTATAGATTTAGCTTAAGCAGTAAAGATTACAATTTGAAGAGTGGTATTCATTTTATTGAATATTTATGAATGGAATAGGTGTGGCCTTTTTTCAGTTGTGTAGTATTAACTTTACATGTATTTAATCAGGATCAATATAAGTACATTTTAACCATAGTGGTACCATAACAGCTGAAGTATTGGATAATAAAGGAGTGATATCCTGGTGTCGAGTTTCATAGCATATACCCACAGAAAACTGATTATCTTGCCACTTTCATTTCTTTATTATATTCACTGAACCTAAGATTGTAGACTCTTAAGCTTTAGAAAGGACCTTAGCAGACTTTCTTCTGAGTGCCAAAATCCTCTTCTCAGTAACCATGATTAGAGGTCATTCAGTGGCTGTTTGCATATTTAGATAAGAGGAACATCTACTAATCTTGAACATGGTCTGACATTTCTGAGTTTTGGAAGTAATGACTTGATATTAAGCCAAATTTGTCTTCCTGTGATTTCTAATTTGTAACTAATTTTCTCTGCAGTTACACAGAATCAGTATGAATCCTTTTCTATGACTAATTAAAGCATGTGAAGATATATATTGGGCACCCGTCTATTTCTTTTCACAAATCAGTCTTGTCCCCTCTCCCCCAAGCAAAATGTTGACTTAATCATGAATAAAAGTGTAGAAAAGAGCTGCCTGCTTGGCAGAGTTCTATAATGGCTATTTTTTTTCATAGCATCTCAACAGAACGCCACCGTGCTGAAGTTCGGAGAGCAGTAAACGATGAACGGTTAACAACAATTGCACATAAGTAAGCCATTAGTCATACCACCCCTGATTTTTTATGACGTAGTATAACATAGTTTTGAAACAGTCTTCCTATTGTGTAGCAGATTCCTGAGTTTTTATCTTAATAGTAATATCTCTATACTCAGGGATCTTGATTATAGCGGTGTTAACTGTTTATTCAGTTGGTTATGTTTTTGCATTTGGTTAGGCAAGCTTTAAGTACTCAGGTCAAATCTGTTACAATGTAATCTCTGTATAACTAAAGGCCACCACACTTCAGCAGATGATTCTCTTACTTGAAGCAAAGTTTAGTAACAAAGTAGTGTGCTCCCTGAATTTGACAGCCCCTTAGAGGTTCTTTGTAATGGTATTTGATGTGTATATTGCTTTATAAATAGGCATTATAAGTTTTTTGATAACTGACTCTAATATTTCATGTATTTTGAGATTCAGAAAAAAAGGTTGTAAAATATATGTTATGCTTTTAAGAAATATGAATACACTATATCTTAATTTACTTTAAAAAGCCAACAGAATAAAATTATGAAAGATTTTTATCAAATTGTTTTCAGATCGTTATAACTATTTGACAGATGGGGTGGAGGGCATTAATAGAGTATGTATGGAGACAGTGCCTCCTAAAGAATAAAAAGGAATAGAAATCCTTTAAATGTTAATGCAAGATGATAGGAACATTTCATAAAATATGTTCTAGTATAATTCATTTGTTTTTTGTTTTTATGTTTTACTGTGAAATACAACTAAAGGAAAAAATTTAGTGCATTTCCATATTGTGATAAATAGTGCATTTAAACCAATTGGCAGTATTCGAACTGACTCAGAAGATCCATTAGCTTCATGTTGTGCTTCCCTGTTCCTCATTTTACTTAACTTGTAAAATGAGGTGCTACCTTTTTAACTGCATAGTTTGAAAGTTTAGCTATTTGAATTTTGAGGTTTTTCAATGGTAGGTATGTATGCACTGTAGAAATTTGGAAATTTTCCATTAGAGACATTAAGTATTTAGTTGGCAGACCAACATGGTTGAAACATTCAAATATTGATGTGTTCCTCCTCTAATTTGCTCTAAACTTTTGAATTGGGATACTCTAAAAATAATAACTGAGACAGATTCTAATTTGAGAACTGCTAATAGGAAATTTACGTGCTAAATAATAAAGTAGTCAACAATAGCTTGCATTCAGAGGCACTTAGAGACAAAATCAATACCTTAGAAGCATTGGAACAGTATTGTGGGGCAATTAGTTTTAAGTTGATGCATCAGTTTCATACTTAAAGGATAACATTTATTTAGTCTCCTTTTCCTTTTTTCCCCTTTAAAGAATGAATTTATCCTTATATTTGGGTGAAAGACCAAGTTACAGGTATGCAACTAGGTTATTATTATTTCAGGCTTTTTCTTGTATTTATTTCAAAATTGAAGCTCTCAATTATTCAGGGGCACATATTCCATTTACAAATTAACCGTGCCCCTTGCTTTTCCTTCTCTTCCCCTCCTCCCCCTCCTAATACTGCCCACCCTTTAGCCATTTTGCTGCTTGGGAGTACCTCTAGTCAGAGGGTGGGAAGGGAGAGGAGGTGAAAATTTTAATTAGTCATTTTGCTACTTGTTAGTTGTCCTGGAAAAGGTTTGGTTGAAGAATTTACAAGTTTTTGCTAAAGTACTTTTGGATAATATGTGGGTTGCTTTAATCTGTTTGACCTCTCCCTTTCCCTCCTCTCTCTATCAGCATGGATAATTGAGAGTTGGCTTTTATCTGCCTGTGTTTCCTCTTTTTTTCTCTTTCTGATTTCTTTAATACATGAATTTAATTTTTTGAAAAGAGTTTACTTCAGTGTATAATTTTAAGCTTCTTTGGTCTTTCCATACTCCTGTTTTAATATTTTATATTGTGGTTCTAGTTTGACCAGATGTCGAATTTACTCATTGAGCCCAAGGGTCAGTGAGTGGGGAATGGTGAGGAAGGAATAGACCCCTCCTCTCCATCACCTCTGCCCTCTTCCCCTCAGAAGTTGCAACGGAACCCAGTTCCTAAGGTTATCTATAGGAGAGCTTCACACTCTGATCCTGAAAAAAGCAACTGGAGCCAAGCAGGAATGCATCTGACCCGACTGCATTCCCTTTCTCCTCTCCCTCCCCTCCCCCACTCAGAACAGCAGCTTAGGCCAGAAGGAATGTTGTTGAAAGGTGAAGAGAAAGCCGAGAAGACTGAGCACAAAGGAGGTGGAAAAAAAAGGAGTGGGGTGTCTGAGATCAAAGAAAAGCCTTGCTTGTGGCTTAAAGCATAACACTTATTATTTGGCACCAGACCATTTATTAAGTTTGATACTCTAATTCAGTTTTGAAATATGTCAGAATATTATAGTATTAAAGTCTGGAATGTCAAGGGGCGTCAGTTTTTAGTTGGGCTACTCTTGCCAGCGTTGTCTCTAGAGTTCACAGAAAAGTGGTTATCTGGAATTACAATTCTCTTAACCCCTTCCCCATAAGCCAAACGTTGTTAGGATACTTGGTGAGTTTCTATGTGAGGATGAGGATTTCATGCTGGTGCCCTGCACAGCAAGGGATGTGAAAGCCAAGATAGTTTCAGTAGTATTATGTCAGATTTCTGAGAAAAGGGACTGGAGCAAGGTTTCCACCCTCCCTTGCCATACTTAGTGTAAATAGAGAGGCATTCTTACATTGAAACTTAGGTATCCCAGGGAAGCCCTGGAGTGAGATGTTTACAAAAATCTGTAAAAATCGGTTTAGATGATTTGTGCAACTAATGCATATTTACACCCTCGTTACTAAGCAAATAGGAATTTTTTAAATCTAATTCTAACATGATGTTTAATTTTTCACTCACTTAAAAAAAGCTTGAGCATGTTTGCATGAGTAGAAATTTGGAAGATTTATAGATCTTTCTGAAAGTTGCAGTTGTGTCTTTTGCACTGCAAATTGTTTTTTCCATGGCATATGTTCATGTGTTTCAAATGATTAATCTTCCATAATTTCTGCCACCATTTAAACAATGCACCAGGTAAGTGTAGACATTGCTTTATTTGTGTGGTAAACTCTCACCAAGCAGATTTCTTAGCGATATTCTAATAAAACGATAGCAAAATAGGAATAAGCCAAGAAAACGCTGAATAGCTTTTAGAATTTTTTCCTTTGGCAATTAGCTAAAGCCCGTTCTCTCTTGTTTGTACTGTTCTCTATTTCAGAACTAGCATCAACTTGGAGATTAAGTGATAAAAAATTTGTGAGGGTTATCGGGGTCTTAGGAACTCCTCTTTCTCTTGTCTTAGGACTGTGTTAAATCAGAAGGGAATTTGCAGATTTCCTACAATAAACTAATTGGGTTCCTCAACTCCTGGAAATTCCTTTCTGAACTGAATGTAAATCCTTCCCAAGTTGTAATTTATTTTTTCCATTCAGTGAAAGTTGGTAGTAATTAGACAGCAGTGCCCACTTAGTATAAATCAGAGGCAAAAGTTAGACATAAAACACACTTGAAAAATTTTATACTTTCTACTTTTGATGTGGTAAATAATTTCAGTAGCATGATGTATGCTTGTTGAAAGAGATGTTTAGTAGCTGTCTGACCTTAGGCAAGTTATTTAACTTCTCAGTGACTCAGTTTCCCCATCTATAAAATGGAGATAATAATACTACCAATTTCATAGGATTGTTGAGAGAAGTAGATGAGTTAATACATATAAAATGTCTAGAACAATGCCTGATATATAGTAAGTGCTTAATTGATGTTAACTATCATCATTACCATTGTCATCATCATTATAATTATTCCACTCTCCACTAACAAGGGCTTTGTGTAATCTGTCAAAATCTGATGAATCAGTGGACACACAATGTTAAACTCTAGGTTGAGTTGTAGGATCGTTGGTTTTTAAAAAGGTGCAGTGAATATTTCTTAGTGAAGTGTTTGATTGATTCTGAGTGAATTTTAAACTTTGACACTAATCATTAGTCAGGAGAGGTGACACGACTACTTTTTGTAGAGCCAAGTGAAGACACCTGTCTTTTCATATTTTAACCTCTGTTTGGATTCCTGGGATAAAATTTGCTCAAGAAGTTTAGAGTAGAAAAACTGAGAACAGTGTCTGCTTAGGGATAGATTTCAGTAGCCTCAAACACTTCTTACAGAGATGAATGGAAAAAAAAAAAAAGTACTGGCAGGTTTCTTCCAGTGTCCTCAGATCTAGTCTATTTTTTAATAGGAAGGATAATAATATAACACATTGTCAGTGACACATGCAGTGATATATACAGCCCTCTTCTATCCCTCAGTACCTAGTCTCCCTCGTTTACTGCCTCAGTTTCCCTTGTTTGAAAGCCTTAGAACCTCTGGCCATGCAGGCAGTTAGATAATTTTGCAAAGGTTCAGTGAATTCCATCCTTAATTATTAAGGAAAATCTGATTTTTAAAATTATGAATACTTTTTACCTTTTTAGTTTAATTACAAAGTTAAGTTCTAAAAGTTAGGAGAAATACTAGTTTTCGTTAGCAATACTGGATTTAAACTAATGAAAATAATGTCAATGTTTATTTAGAAGGCATAGGAAAATTTTTCAGAGTTTCAGTTATGTTCATTAGAAGATTCAGATTATAGAATAAAGTGTGTGTGTGTGAAATTCCTTGAATTCTGGTTATTCATAATTTTGATCTTGCTTACGTAATTAAAATAAAGCCTCTCCTATTCACTCAGGGTACTTTTTATAATTTAAAAAGTTATATTTGTTTAAGAGAATATATTTGATTCATTTTTAGTGATTGAGAACCCTTGTAGCAGTGTTTTCTTTTTTGTTTAGTATGTCTGGACCTAATAGCTCTTCAGAATGGTCCATTGAAGGTCGTCGATTGGTACCGCTGATGCCCCGGCTGGTTCCCCAAACCGCCTTCACTGTAACAGCTAACGCTGTTGCCAATGCAGCTGTGCAGCACAATGCATCTCTTCCAGTGCCTGCGGAAACAGGAAGCAAGGAAGGTGAGTAGGAAAATATTTCTGTGTGTAGAGATGACTTTTCTCAGATTCTTCAAGAAAAGTTGTCTTATTTTTCATCTGTTTTTATCCCAGTGTTTAAAGGTTGCAGAACATAGTGAGCAGCTCTTATTCTGAAACTAGAAACTGCCAAGACTTTGGTCTCAGCCAAAATTAAATCTCCCTTTTGTTCAAAGTGTGAATTATATTAATCACAAAGTCGCAAAAAGCCTCCTTGGAATGAATTTTTGATATCAGTGTATCTTGTTAGAAGTGAATAAAAGGCCTTAATGGGTGACATGGAAAATAAATAAGATGATAGAAGTCATTTAGCTGCTGGACAGAGATGCCGAACTGATACTTTAGAAAATAAAGCTCTGTTTTTGTCTTCTGGAATCAATGGTATATGCTGCTTCTCTGTTCCAGTCAATGTGCTGAATCCGTTAGGGATTACCTGGCAGAAGAAGGCTTTCTTCTTGTTACTTAATCTAATAATTGACACACACTTTAAAAATCCTTGAATTCTCCTGAGGTCACCAAGAGTAATATTAAATTTGAGAGCACATATTTAGGTTAACTCTAATGGCTTAGTTAGGTATTGCATGAAAATGACCCTGAAAATAATGCAGTTGTCAGATTACTTTGGAGAATTGCCTTTTCTTGACTAGCAATGGGCTGTGGAGCAGAGTGAGACACTCTTTCCATGCATGCCAGACTCTGTTTTAGGCTGAAGGAAACTATATTTAGAGAGAGACAGTTAGCAGCGTATAAACTTGGCCTCCATTGAGTTCCTGTTTTCTTTGTTGTAGGAGGGGTATCTTCTTTTTCCACTTTTACCGTTTCTGTCCACCAACTCTTCGGTAAAGTGGAAAGGATTTCCAATGGTCAAATCTATGTTTGAATCCTAGTTTGCCATTTCCTAGCTGTGTCACCTCCAGCAAGTCTTTCTTTAGTTTCTCTGAGCCTCGGGTTCCTCATCTTTAAAATGAGGATGTGGTGTTGTGAGAATTGGTGATAATATATGTAAGGATTTAGCATAATGTGTGGTACTCAGTAAATGGGGCCTATGAGCTATTCTTGCTTCTTGTGGTGGTTATTCAAGAAGTTGAAATATGACGTTGTCATTACTTTAGTTATTCTTGCACTGCTTGGATGGCAAGTGACTAGTGAGTTGGTTTATAATAAAGGAACCTTGCCTTGGTTCCCCTCAGTAGCCAAGTTGGAAATTGCTATGGTTAGGGAAAAATTATCCATCACTCTGTCAGTGGTGCTGCTTTTAGTATTAAAAGGGAATACAAGTAATGTGCCTCTTGCCCAACTCCTGCCATGAATGAAAAATTTTTTTCGTTTTTCCCACTATAGTTTTAAACTTGATTTCTTTGTAATTGTGCTCTTCTCCATTGGCAGTGTTACCTGTAGACAGCTGTTAAATACTTGGGGAAAACCCAGTTAAGTGATGATTTTCAGGAAAGGTTATTAATTAATACCTTTTAACCTGTGAACCTAATACCTAGTATTGGCCTCTAACTGCTGATCATATGAAAATGTTAAAATTGGCCTGCAGTGAAAAAATAATTTTTCTGTATGTGTGGACAGTTTTGGTGAAAGTTAACAGCAGACTTTTTTATCGTTCCTTCAGTAGTGGTTTGCTATTCCTACACAAGTACCACGTCAACCCCAACCTCTACCCCTGTTCCAAGTGGCAGCGTAGCAACGGTTAAGTCTCCAAGACCTGCCAGTCCTGCCTCCAATGTAGTTGTCTTGCCAAGTGGAAGTACTGTTTATGTCAAAAGTAAGTGATATTCTCAGTGTTATCAGGGCCTTCTTGGCTAAATGCTGCAGCATAGGCTCTGATTAGATCTGCCTTCCTGGATTAAATCATCAGTCCACTGGCTATTAGCAGTGGTTAGTTTTTGAAGTTTCTAAAGAATTCCTTCCTATACATATGACTAGGTATATACTGCTTTTTAATCAGTTCTGGGGGTTGAGAAATTACTTCTTTCTTATTCTTTGTGGGAAATCTGCCTTGAACAGTGCTATCCTTCAAGTATTCACTTGTTTTGATTGTCATGGAATAGAAACGTGACTAGAAATTGAAGGAATGTGCTTGTGTGATTTATTCAGTGTTTACTCCTGTAATTATAATCTTTGTGGTGTTTTAAAAATTATTTATATATCATCTAACTGTTAGACTCAGTGAAGCATTCTAGAGAGTCCATCTTTTATATTCTAGTTGACTGTAACTTTGATTTTCATTTTTCTCAATATAGTTATAAACTTGATTTCTTTGTAACTTTTAGGGGTGGAATTTGCTGTTTTAGACAGGAATGATTTTAGGTCATTGTCAGCCTTGTTTAAATTAGAGTCTAAAAATTGAAGGTGTAAGGAGTTATATTTTATGACCAATTTTATGAGTCATGCTGTATACTTTTTTAATGTCTGCTCTGTAGAGATTTCCTATGTATATTGCAAGGTTTTATGTTTCTCACTTGATTCTTTTTAAAAGTCTACAAAAACAGTTGAGGCTTTAGTGCATAAAGAAAAAACTAAGAATCTGGGACTGTTAAGTTTATATCTGATTTCTGTGGATTTAGCCAAGGTGGTCTTTTAAAATAACTATAGAGATCTATTTTTTGCTCTTTTTTTAAAACATTGAAAATGAATCCCAAACGTGAAGAAACCATTTCACATAATATGTAGTTTGAACAGGAGGTTTATTGCTTTATTCTCAGAAGTGACACAGGCAACATTAGTTTGGGATATAATTATTCATTCACCTAACTTCATATGCACAAGGCACTATACCAGGAAAATAAACCAATAAGAATTAGTCATTGCCCTCTGGGAGTCCCTTAATAATGGGAGACGTGCACAGTGACAGCCACATTGCCATGGAGTAAGTGATACAGAAGGGGACGTCCAGAGTGCTCTGTAAGCTCAGAGGAGACATGGATTAGCTTTCCTTAGAGGAGTAAGAGAAAGCTTCACTGAGGACTTGGCTTGCAGGATGATAATTGCAGAATGATGAAGAGGTCACTGATGGTAGGTGGTATTCCCCAAAGAACAATAGTGTATAGAGACTCTAGATGGATAGAACGTGGTAAGGTGGCTTTGGGGAATGGTGAGTAGTTCAGTGTGCCAGGATTATAGGGGTGTGCAGGGTTAGGTGGAACAGGGTATCGTGTTCTTGGAGATATATAGGACCGTGAACGATATAGTAATGATTTTGTGCCTCATCTTGTAGGGAGATAAAAACTACTAAAGGATTTGAGGCAGGGCGTTGGCATGATTCGATGTGAGATTTTATAACTGGTAGTAGGATGGAGGATAGAATAGAAGTGGAGCAGTTGGAAGCATGGACACCTTTTAGGAGGTTGTTGCTAAAATACAGACTGGAGATAAGAAGGCCTGACATGGCTGTAGGATTAAAGAAAGGAGGGAAGGCATTCAGAGACAACTTCTCTGAGGGAAGATTGATAGGACTTACTCTCTGATTGGGGCTTGAGGCAAAGGAAGAGGTCCAAGATGACTGATGACAAAGATTTTAAGATAAAGTATAAAATGCAAAGTTAAATTGCTATAAATATAGCAATATTGTCATTGCCTTTCAGGTGTTAGCTGCTCAGATGAAGATGAAAAACCCAGAAAACGAAGGCGAACAAACTCGTCTAGCTCCTCCCCTGTTGTCCTAAAGGAAGTTCCAAAGGCCGTTGTTCCGGTCTCAAAGACGATCACTGTGCCTGTGAGTGGCAGTCCCAAGATGAGCAACATCATGCAGAGCATTGCCAACTCCTTACCACCCCACATGTCTCCTGTGAAAATAACCTTCACCAAACCATCAACACAGACGACAAACACAACAACACAGAAGGTATGTGGTGGAGGGAGTCTCTGTCTGCCAATTGCTATTTTCATCTTTTTCAGTCATTATGATTCACATTTAACAGACATGCACTGAGTGCTTACTATGTGCTTGGCATTATGCTGGGAATGTTCACATCTCTTTAATTCTGCACATAAAGCTTTCGGATAGGTATTATTATTTCACTTTTTGTAGATGAGGCTCAGAGATGCCAAATGACTTGCCTAATATAACACAGATAGCAGATCTCCCACTTTTAAGACTTTTGGTCAGTTTTATTGTGATGCCATTTGGAAAAAAATTAAAATATAAAAGATTTTTTTAACCTGTATTTGGATAACTTTACCTTTAGGAACTCAGTTTTTACTTTGCCAGAGTAACAAAGTTGTCAGTTAGGTGTTTCATAGAAGAAAGGAAGGATATGATTAAGTGAATAATTATTGTTGTCTTTTTTTTATTCTTTGTATGCTATCATTATTTCATTCCTGAACTCTTCTCTCAGTATGTTCAAATCATCTTCTGTCAATTTTATGTTCTTAGAACCCTCTAACTTCCCGCACTAATCTGGATGCTGATGACACCCTAGGCTTGTTGCACACCTGTATTTCTGGGCATCTCCCTTCACCATCATTGTGATCTTCCTCTTTCTTGATTTATTTACTCATTTGCTGGAACATATCCTCCAGTAGCTTCTTGGTGTATAGGTGGATGGAAAGTAAATTTTTTGAGACCTTGCATGGTGGACTAAAAATTTCTTTATTCCACCCTCCCACTTCCCTGATGGTTTAGCTAGTTAAAGTATTCTAGGCTGGAGGTCATTTTCAGTGAGAATTTTGAAGGTATTGCTCCATTGGCTGTTGGCTTCCAGTATTGCTTTTGAGAAGCCCAGTGCCATTCTAATTTCAGATCTTTTTCTCTTTGAAAACTTTTAATAACTTGCAGAGTTCTGAAATTTCAAAGTAGTTTTCCTTGGTGTGGGTCTTTATTTTATCCATTGGGTTGCACAATCAATGGCCCTTTTCATTTTAGACACTCATGTCCTTTGATTTTGGGAAATTTATTGAATTATTTCTTTGATTTTTCTCTATTCTCTCTTTTTGGATCAGTTATTTTTCAAGACATTGAACTGCCTAGATTGATCCTTTAATGTTCTTATCTTTTCTCACTCCCATTTCCTGTTTGCTTTTTCTTTCTACTATAGTATAGTGGTTACAAGTCTGGATTTTGGAACTAGACTTCCTGAATTCAAATCCCAATTTTTGCCACTTACTAGCTATGTGACTCTGGGAAGACTAAACTCCAGACCTAAGTTTTCTCATTTGTAAAATAGGGAAAACAATATATCTATTTTATAAGGTTTTGGGTGTAAAAAAATGAAATAATAAATATAAAACTGTTAGAATAGAGCCTAGCACATAGTAGATGTTCTATAAGTATTATTTTCTTTGTCCTTTTACTTTGTGCTTTACTATTTCTATGGAACTTCTCATTTTTGCTATCATGCTTTACATTTCTAATAACTCTTGTTCTCTGAAAGTTCCTTTTTTTAAAAAAAAATAGTGTCCTGCTCTTCATAAAATCACTATATTCTCTTATCTGATGATATTCATGATAATTTTTTTCATGTTTTCTTCTTTCATGTTTTCTCTCTTACCTGTAAGTTCCCTTTATCTATTTGTTTTGATCTCTGTCTTTCATTTCAGAGTCTCCTTAAATGCTGGCTGTCTGTCTATGTATGCAAGTGGGCACTAAAAAGCTAACAGAAAGCTCTGTGTATAGGGTGGCACATGTTGGCTGGTGGCTTTCATTGTAGGTTGAACTAACTGGGCTGTTTTGTTGAGAAACACCCACTACCCCTTTACCTCCACCAGTTGTCACTTTCATTAGGGCTTTTTCATGGACTGATTAGATTTCCTTAGAAAAGAATCTTCTAGTCTCCTGCCTGCAGTAATAAGCCTTTCTGCCAGTATTTTGGGAGTAAATGGAGGGAGAGAGCTGGATAGTCTCATCATTCAGTATATAATATAGACTTTACTTAACCCTTCTGTTTTTAGCATAGCACCCACCTGCCTCAGCCTGGTGTCATCAGGTTCCCTTGGATTCAGTCTCTCCCTCAGAGAATAAATGCCTAGTCTTCCTTTAGGATGGGGGAAGATAGCTAGGGATCTAAATGCTGCTTAAACAGATTTTCAACTAATTTTTCTCTCTCTAGTCTCTCTTTTACTCCCACTTCAAAATATCTGGTGCTCTCAATTCCTGAGTCTTTCTGGGGTTCTCTGATGCAAGTTGTCATGTTTTTTGTTTTTGTTTGCTGTCTTAGGTTTCCACTTTCTTGGGTGTGCTTGATCGGTTACTACTTATCTGTCTGTTTTCCAGTTTCCAAAACTTTATAGCTGTTGTCTCTTTTCCATTTTGACCTTATGGGTTTATGTGCCTTTCTTCCTTTTAAAATATCCCTTCATACTGTTTTAGAGAGATTTTGGGGAAGGAGTGGAGATAAATTTTGTGTTCAATGCGTGGTCTTTCCTACCTTTGAATCTTCAGATCCACAATAACTTTCATTTAATGAACCTCCTTGAGTTTCCTGGAAGATGTCATTATATAATAAAAACAATTATCATTTTCTTAATAAACTGAAAGTGGTAATGAGCTGATCCGTGGAATATAATTCTATTTTCAGTCTTAGGATGAGGTATGATGGTGTGGTGTTAAAATCAAGCAAGAATTTTGGTAGTCAAAGAGGCCTGGGTTAGAACCCCAGCTCTTCCAGTATGACCAGAGATAAATTAGTCTTTGTAAATCTGTTTACCCATCTGTAAGATGAGAATAATGCCAATTTTATAAGGTTATTGTGGGGATTAAATGAGCTTGGGTATTTTAAAGTGCAGCATAAGGTATATACTCAAAAATGTTAGCTCCCTTTCCTTGCAGGTATTTTATGGAAAGCAGTGTTTATTTATTTGCACTGTTGAGAAGGAGCTGTTCCAAATAGTGAATTCATCAGTTAACTGAAGCTTACCCCTTAATATGTAGAAATTGACTATTTTTGATGACTTTACTGAACATAATTTTTGCATTTGTATTTGATGACTCCAAGGTAATCTTTCTGAATATCATTTTTCATATTATATTATAATATAGTTACTGCTTTCTGGGCTAGCCCTATAATGATGTCATCAGCCTGCTATACTCTGTGAGTTTTTAAATCTACTTACTGTAATTTTTTTTACTACCTTCTTGGCTGGGTCTTATTTTATCAGTAATTTTTCTCTCCTCCCCCCTTCTTATCTACTCTTTTAATTTGTTTTTTGAGAAATAGTGTAGCAAAGTTATAGCTAAAAGAGCACCCACCTCCCATCCATGTCCTTCTATTCCCTTACTGTGTTTTATTTTTATTCATTACACTTATAACTAGTTGACATTATATCACATATTTGTTTATTTCCTATTTCTCCTATAGAGTATAAGTTGCTGAGGGTAGAGACTGTCTTATTCATCACTGTATCCCCTAGTGTTTAGAACAGTGCCTGGCATGTAGTAGGTGTTAATTAATATTTGTTGAATGAATGAATGAGTAAATGAATAAATAGATCTGGTTCCAATACTGGCTCTGCCACCTCACTTGAGCCTCCGTTTCCTTATAAAACAAAGATAATAATAGTACTTACTTCCTAGAGTTATCAGGATAATTAAATCAGATGATTCATGGAAAGTGCTTAGTATATAGTACATATGATGAGTGTTTAGTAAATGTCACCTACCATTATTAACTTTCCAACCTTCTTTGGTAGACCTATATAAAAATACTTGTAATAGATGGGGGGTTCACCTATAAATGAAGTTGGTGAAATTTTTTTTGATTCACTGACTTAACCATATCTCTGTTTTCTTTTTTCTCTTCTGAATTGTCAATTGAGAATGGATAGTTGAGGTAGTTACTTGTGATGCTTATAAGAGGGCATATTTATCTTCAAAGTCGTATATGAGCCATACCCTGATATTCCAGGCTCAGAACCTTAGATTTGTCCTACTGTGTTAAAAAGTAAACATTTAAAACAAACTAAATTAAAAATAAGACTCATTCATTCCACAAATATTTATTGAGTATCTACTATGTTCCAGATGCAAAACTGTACTCTTTTATTTCACGTGGACTCAGTGCCATTAGTGTTATATTTCTTGGACAAGCTGAGTATAGATAGGACTAATAGATATTCTTTGGGATTTTGTTTTCCTCTTGCTTGGTAATTGGATTTTTTTGAAATCTCTGTGAGGCTGTTGCCATTGTTGCATTCACCTTGGATTTCTCACAAATCCTGTGTAAGTCAACTTAGGAATTATTTTAGGTAAAGTGAAATTTTACATTAAGTATAGTTATGAATTTGTGGACTTGATTCAAATTCAGATAGGTCATCGATTTTCAGGGTAGACAAATTTCCACCTATGTTAATGTGGTGCCTTCATTTTGAGTATAACATTGGTACAGCACTTATATAAACAAAGCAACAGAATATAGCTTTATGCTTTCACGTGCTTGATTGATATTTTTCATTTTATCCTTAGGGTGCAAGTCCCAGCACTCTTAAGGAGTTTTTGTGAGTGCTAGAAGGTCAGTAATTTGAATTATGGCCTGAATAAACACTGTTGGGTTCACTTGGTTTCAAAATCCCTTTATTTCCCCTGTCGTAATAAATAACTTTAAAGTGCAAGTAATTTTCTTCAAGGTGGATCTCTAATTTTGGATAACCCCTTTTCAGATCAGAAATGAACTTGCAGATTGAAAACTCAAAATATGTTGTATCATTTGTGTCTATAACCTAAAACATGCTCAATCATTTGTATCTATAACCTAAAACATGCTCTTAAAGACTCCAGATTTATTTTGCTAAAATTTTGTTGTCTTAATGTTAGAAGCCTACATGCATACTCTAGTTCTAAACTTGCAGATATTTGACACAAGTGTGAATGCTTCCTCTTCCCTTGCCCATGACAGACATTGCTAATTAACTGTGGCATACTTTCCTGCCAAGCCTTGGTGAGTCCTCATCTGTGCTGCAGAGTCCTTATAAACACTGTGCTCCGGGAAGCTATTACTATTAGTTTGGAATTGGCAAATGTGAAACCTAATTACCATTACTACTCTAATTGGTTTGACTGTGGTAGTAGCTATGAGTTCTTTGGATTCTCAGGGGTATCAGAATTTGGGAAAAAGATATATAAAATTTTTTAATGAAACAAAAAGAGTACATTAAAATATATTTCCAGATTGATTTGATCTATAATGCCTTTACTGATATCTTTTTAACATTTAGTAAGTAGTAATAATAAGCTACTAATAAGTACCATTTGTTGACTGCCAAATATTGACCACCTGCTATGTGCCTAGCACTATGTTAGATGCTTCACATCATTATCTTGTTTAATCCTTGTAATGATTTGCAAGGTAGGTATTATTATCCCTATTTTATAGATGGAAATTGGAGCCCAGAGATTTTAACATGTTCAGGGGCCTGCCATTTGTCAGTGGCAGAGGCAGGATTAAGCTCAGGTTCATTTGACTCTTAAACTTCTGGTCTTCTTACCATATTGATGTACTTCTTCTCAGTTTATATGATGGCTGATGGTTGTTTTTGTAATAATGCTACATAGGTGTTTGCTGATTAAGTCTATGTAGAAGTATGCTGGTCAACTCTATAAAGGTATTTGCCAGTCAAGACTTGTTTATCTCTCTTGACTCCTCAAATAATTAACAAACTCCTTAAAGTAATGGCCATGTACTTATATCTTATAATTCTCTGTAATGCCAAAAATATATAAAAACAATGATATAGTTAAAGTTTCTTTGAGATGTAGGTATGAGTATAGACATACTTGGTAAATTTTGACTGACTATTTTAACTTCAGGCCTTCTTTAGAACTGATATAAAAATGAAAAAGAGTTTCTCCCTTAAATTCTTTGGATTTTTCAAAACAATTTTCTGTCCTAGGTGGTACAAGTAATTTTGATGAAAGAGTTTGAAAAAAGATACTCTGCTCTGTTTTGGGTATCACTGTGCCACCATTATACTCACCCAGAACTGTGATACTACAGATTCGTAAATGATTTTTGTGTTCTCAGCTATAAAATGGGGATAATAATAGTATCTGTATTATTGGATTTTTGGGGGATTTAAATAAGCCCCAATGCATGTTAGGTGTAGGAATTAATCTTGTTTATGTTCTTTTCCTTAACCCTACCATTTCCATACATCAAGTCCTATTAACTACCCCTTCAAATAATCTGAATCTGATCACTTGTCTTTATTTCCACTACTAACACCCCAGTCCAAGCAGCTCTATCATTTCTTGCCTGGTCTACTGTAATTGCTTCTTTACTAGTCTCATTGCTTCTACTCTTGCCTCTTACCACATAGCAGCTAGAATGATCTTTTAAAATATAAATCAAATTTTGTTGTTTCCCTACTTAAAAAAATCCTCCCATGGCTTCCCATTATACTTAATATAAAGTTTTAATTCTTTACTCTGGCTTAACAAATTTGATCCAGCTTCTGCTTGCTTTTCCAACCCCTGCTTGCCCTATACGCTTTTGCGACACAGGCTTTCTTTCTGTTTTTAAATACATCAAGCTAATTCCCACGTTAGGTCCTTTGCTCCATCCTGTTCTCTCTGTCTGAAATGTTGTGTTCTTATATCATCTACAGGTTTCTAGCCGTACTTGCTAACCTTGAAGTGTCTTTCTTGCCTCTTTTTTTCTCCATTCTCTATATCAACCTAAGAGCAAATCTTGTTGGTTTTACCTTTAAATATATTCAGAATCTGTTCAGTTTTCACCACTTCTACCACAAACACTTTGGTCAGTGTCATCTCTTCTTGGTTTATTGTAGGAGCCTCCTGATTTGTCTCCCTGTTTCTACTGTCTCTGCCCTACTGTACTTTTCACCTAGCAGATAGAGTAATGCTTTTTAAAAAATATTTTATTTTTTAGAACAGTTTTAGATTTACAGAAAAGTTGAAAAAATAGTACAGAGAGTTCTCTTATACTCTGCACTCAATTTCCCGTATTCTTAACATTTTATATTAGTATGATACATTTGTTACAATTAATGAACCAATATTGATGCGTTAATATTAACTAAAGTCCATGGTTTATTCAGATATCTTTAGTTTTTACCTGTTGTCTTTTTCTGTTCCAGGATACCGCATTACATTTACTTGTTATGTCTCCTTAGGCTCCTCTTGGCTGTGAAAGTTTCTCAGACTTTCCTTGTGTTTGATGACCTTGACAGTTTTGAGGAATAGTATTTTGTAGGATGCCTCACTATTAGAATTTGTCTAATGTTTTTCTTATGATTAGACTAGGGTTATGGGTTTTCAGAAGGAAGACCATAGAGGTTAAAATGCCCTTTTCATTGTATCTTATCAAGGGTATATACTATCAACATGATCTTAAATCATCTAGTCTTCCATTACCTCTCTGAATCTGCTTCCTTCTACTCTTTACCTTATAAATTCCAATCCTGTTCATTAGGTCCTTGAAATTTCTTGAACATACCAAGCTTGCTTCTGCCTCATGTCCTTTGTATTTACTGCTGCTCCCTGTGCTATTGGATGCTCTTCCTCTAGGTAGCAACATAGTTCACACCCCTACTTATAGTTTGTACTCAAATGTCACCTTATCAGAGAGATCCTCATTGAATACTTTATAAAAAATCATTCATGTTACTTTATAAAAAACGATTCAAATAATCATTCCTATTATCCTTTATTTCCTACCCTGCTTTATTGTCTCTTCTGTTTATCTTTACCTACGTACTTTTTTATTTGTTTATTGTTTCTCTCCCCCTACTAGAACGTAGCTCCACGAAAGTATGAACTTCATCTGTTTTGTTCGTTCCACTTTCCCCAGCATCTAGAACCATGCCTGGCACATAGTAGATGCTCAACAAATATTTATAAATGAATGATTGTCGAAATTGCTTTCTAGAAAGATTGTTCCAATTTACACTCCCTAAGCAGTATATTGAAATGCTTACTTTGCTGTATCTTGTACTGCATTGAATGTTGTCTTTTAAAATATTTGGTTGGTAAAAATTGTTTCTTTTAAATACATTTTGATGATTACTAGTAAAGGAAAGCTTTCATATATTTTTAGCTGTACATTTCTCTTTGTTGAATTGTTTCTTCATGTTTCATAAGCTATTTTTGCATTGTATATGACTTAACTGTGAGTTTAGATACATTAGTAGTATGGTAGGTACATGAAAATAACTTATTTTTCCTTCCTTAGGTTATTATAGTGACCACATCACCAAGTTCAACCTTCGTGCCCAACATTCTCTCCAAATCCCATAACTATGCAGCAGTCACTAAGCTTGTACCAACATCAGTCATTGCTTCCACAACCCAGAAGCCACCAGTGGTTATAACTGCTTCACAGTCCTCTCTGGTCAGTAGTAGCAGCAGTGGCAGCAGCAGTTCTACACCATCACCTATTCCTAATACAGTTGCAGTAACAGCTGTGGTATCTTCCACACCGTCTGTGGTCATGTCAACAGTAGCACAAGGTGAGTGGTGATTCACCATGTAATTCTGTCCCTGTGCGGTATGGGAATTTTGAAGAAAACTCTGTGGGTGTGTTTTTCTGCTTTGGGTGTGAAGGTTCCTACTGTTATATCAGAGCTTACCACTCCCCCTCCCCCAGTTTGAGAATGTCAAGATAGTGGGTTACTCAAGATAGTGGGTTACTCAGTTTTCTTATATTAATATGCTTACTCCAAGATTTTTTTTTCAAATGCATAGTACCTAGCCACCTAGGCAATTAACATTCACAAAATGTAGGTTAAATCTTGTCAGAACAAATTTCAAAGGCATATACAAATACGTTTAATAAAATTTTTAAATGAGGAATTTCAAATTATTTTACTATAGGTTCTTCAGAAGAAACATTAATTATATAACCTCTTCAAAGTAAGTTACCCAGTGATAAGAGGTATGGTGAAGAGGATGATTTCAAGGACATGCCATTTGCCTTTTCTTCAGTCTCCTAAATTTTCTGTATAGATGGATGATGGGAGGTATTGAGAGGAACTAAGGCTGAACTGAAGGACAGTTGCTGCTTAATAGCAGAGGAAAGGAAATGTGGAAACCTCAGTTCCATGTTAGCTTAAATCAGCTTAGCTGTCTTCCATATCTTTGTAATCCTGCTGTAGAAAGGCAAATAGCACACTGTCAGAAATTTTCTTTTTAGTGTTGGTAAGTCTTAAGATGGGGATCAGAGGGAAGCATTTATACAGAATTTATACCCATTGTGGTAGTCTATCAAAGGGAGCATAGGAGCAATATAGAACAGTACTTAGTATTAGTTTTCATTGAATTTTACTTGAATGATATATAGCTTAAGATAGACTGGGACTTGGAAATATCCTAGTTTATGAACTAGTAGTGAATGCAAGCGCTCAAATAGGAAAGCACAGTGTTCTTCATAATTGCTTTAGTCATGTTTATTTAGTGTGTTCTCTATAACTGTGTTAGCAAAGAAGAGGTTACATAGATAGGAATGTGATCAGTATTCCTTAACTCTGCAGCCCTAATGGTAGGATATGAGAGCGTCTGTCATTATTTTCTGGCTCTAATACCCATTTAATGTCTCAATCAATGACAGGAAATAGCAGGCTTGAATTTTTCTTTATTTTCTTTCTTATTTGTTACGTTAAGTAATTTTTTATAACCATTCCAACTTTTCTGTTTGCATAACAGTTAAATATAATATAGTATTATTAAAAATAGAAATAGTTTTAATACAGAAAATAAAATAAAATAAAATGTTGGTTGAAAACATGATCCAAATTCACCATTTCAGAATTTGAAGGTGAGAGAAGGAAAAGCCACCTGTCTCTTCACCTGACTGACCCCTGTATCAAAACTATCATCCATTGATAGTTGTTTTTCCCTTTTAGTACTCATCACACAATTTGCTGAAGTTTTACTGTATTGGAAAGATTACTGTTCTTCCAAGGAAGATGTTATTATCTGAGATAAGTGGGGTATTTCTCTTGGTTACTAATGAGCTATCTTTAGGCAAAACGAATATTCCATGCTTCTGTTTTTCATTCTTAATTTTCTCCAGGTATCCTCTGAATCTTTTGGGAACTTATGACTTCCCTATTTTCTCCTTTGCTTCTTAGCATCCTATATCTCTTCAAGCTGTAAGTAGTTAAAGGGGAGCTGTACAACACGTCTCAGAAATTTCATGTAAATTCACTGGAATTCTGTAGAGCATGAGAGATGTAAAAGTAAACTATCTGAATATAGATACTCCAGGAAACTACATGATTCCTTTGAATTTTTGTTTGTGATATTTAATTTGGATATTATTAGTGCTAAGAAATTAAGGCATTTTCTTTTAAAAAAGGTAAATGTTATTGGAAGTGGTAATATACAGACTGTGGTTGTGATTCTGACTAGGGCTTCTGTAGCAGCTCCTGAGGGACAGGGGCATTCAGTGTGTGCTGCTGTTGGGGACTAGAGACAGGCTGTTTTAGAGCTGATGTATCTATCTCTGGTTATTCTTATAGGGGCAGCTGGTGGTAGAGGGGAAGAGTCTTAGTAGTAGTAACTTGGCGGCTTGACCCCATGTTTATAAGTATAGAGATGGTTCCAAAGGTAGGGAGTAGGGTGATTGTGTATGGCTGGCTCATGCTGTGGGAAGGGAAAGGAACTCCTTAATATTTGGAATATGGGACTTCTTAAAATTCTACTGATTAGAATGGTTATTCTGAGTTGGTCATCTAGATGAAAGGATAATTAACATTTTTTATTATGGAAAATTCCAAACATACATAAGTAGAGAGAATAGTAAAATGAACCCCCATGTGCCCATTATCCAGCTTCAGGGATAAGCAATACATGATCAGTCTTGTTTCATCTGTACCTGCTATTTCCCTCCACACACCCCTGACCTGTAATTTTTTTTTTTTTGACCTATAATGTTTTGAAGCCGATCCCAGATACCGTATAATTTCAGCTGTAAATACTTCAGTATGTATCTCTAAAAAAAAGATCACAACTCACAATACCACTATCACACCTAGAATTTTTAACAATAATTTCTTGATATAATAAAATCTCTAGTATCCAGATTTCCTTGATCATGTCATAAAAAAAAAATTTGTTTTTGGGTTATGATCCAAACGAAGTCTACACATTGGTTGATATGGTTACTTTTTTTTAACTTCCCTCTTTTCCCTTTTCTTTGTAATTTATTAATTGAAGAAATCAATCATTTTTCCTGAGAGTTTTCCATAATCTGGATTTTGCTGATTTTTATCCCCATGGTGTGGTTTAACAAGTTCTCCTGTTCCATATATTTCCATAAAACTGATAGTTAAATCAAGAAGCCTGATCAGATTCAAGTCTGATTGTTTTTAGAGGTAGGGGAATGAGCATTTTATAAGTGGTATTGTGGTCCTTCCTGTTGCATCGCTTTAGGAGGCACATGTCTGGGTTCTCTCTAATGATATTAACATTGATCGGTAGGCACAAGTATTACCAAATGTTTTAATAGCTTTTGATAGTCTTTGCCTCGATCATTATTTTATTGGTAGTTACAAAATGAATTTTAAATTTATTTTTTTCATTTATTAGGTAAAATTCTTAAAGAACTTTCCCTTATTACCATTTACCCTGAGGTACAGTTCTTGTAGGAAGAGAAGAATAAATGCCTGACGATTTCTCTTTATTTGTATGTTTTCAGATAATGAGTTGGTTCAGTGACCAATGAGATTTTTATTTCCAGTATCATTAAGATTTTTGATGTCTGTCGGTCTGTTGCAGATATTCTTTTGGTGTTCAAATGTACCGTCCATTCCAGAGGTAGCCTCTTCAAGTTAGCGCCTAAATTTTTTTGACACAACCACATTAGTCCTTAATAGCTTTCTTGTTTTGTGGTGTGACAAGATGTCCTGGGTTCCTCTTACGCATTTTCTGCCCCAGATTTGGAATTAGACATTTCTTTAAGGAGCCCTGGTTTCTCAGTGAGAAATGGTGTTTAGACACCACAATCTGGGCACTTTGGGGATGGTCTTTACTATTGGGTTCGTCATTGTTTCTAGATCTTTTCTGTAGACAGAGCTAAAGTCCTTTTCTTTATTTTAAGGAGGTAATACGTCATCAGTTTGTACTGATATTACCAATTTCAATTTAGAAGTATGGGTTTTTACTTCTTTGTTTTTCTATTTGTATAATTGTATCTTTTTTGTCCTCTTGTACTGAAAATCCTGGTTCATAATGATTAATAAAATTATGTATTTGATTTACTCTGTAATATATAATAGTTTCAGAATAACAAAACCAATATGATGACTAACAGTATGATTACTGAACAGAATTTAAGATTTTATTATGGTTCTTTTGGTTCTTAGGATATTCTCACTAATGGGTTAAATGGTCAAATTACTGTATTTTAAAGTCACTTGAAATAACTTTTTTCTCTGTGGTTAAGCTCTAATTCAGTATATCGTTAGGTTAATTTGTTTCATTTTGTTTTGTTTTTATGGATTGCACTTTAAAATTTTTTGACTTAATTTCATTTATAATTATGTAGGATATTTATGTAGTTCCAAGGTCAAATCTACAAAACAAGGTGTGTTCTGAGGAGTCTACCTTTGATCTACAATTCTTACACTTTGTTTTGTCATTCCCTGATAGGTAACCTTTTTTTCTTTTACAGTAGTCCCCCCTTACCTGTGGTTTCGTTTTCCATGGTTTCAGTCACCCATGGTCAACTGCAGCCCAAAAATATTAAATGGAAAATTTCAGAAATAAACAAGTCATAAGTTTTAAATTGCCCGCTGTTCTGAATAGTCTGATGAAATCTTGCGCCGTCCAGCTCCGTGCCACCTGAGAAGTGAATCATCCCTTTGTCCAGCATATACTACCTACCCGCTCGTTAGTCACTTAGTAGCCAGTCTCGGTTATCAGATCTACTGTCACTGTATTGCAGTGCTTGTATTCAAGTAACTCTTATTTTACTTAATAATGGCTCCAAAGCGCAAGAGTAGCAATGCTGGCAATTCGGATATGCCAAAGAGAAGTTGTTAATCTCTTATAGTGCCTAATTTAGAAATTAAACTTTATCATAGATATGTATGTATGGGGAAAAACACTACATGTGGGTTTGGTACTATCGTGGTTTCAGGCATCCACTGTAGGTCTTGGAACGTAGCTCCCATGGAAAAGGGGGGACTACTGTAGATTTTTACTTATCCTTCCATTTTTTTTAACATATAAGCAAATATGTATATCTTACATTTCCCCTTTTTCTTAGATAAAAGGTAACATACACTCGGCTGTGCACTTTAATGTTTGGAAGGGATAATTTTTAATTTGGTGGTTATAAGTCTGGTGCTGGTAATACAGAGAAAGTGATAGTTGAAATGTGCTTTGTGTGTATAGAAGGAAATAGTTTATTTTAGTTGACTGCTTCTTCATATTTGACTTCTTCCTTTTTTGCCTCTCTGGATTGCATTTTATTAGACCAGAAACTGTAAATAGCTTTTTTTATATCTCTTAATTCCATTTGACTCTTGTTCCTCATTAACAAAGAATGGGCTGTTGTTTATTGCTCACGTTGATTACTGTGACCTTTCTACTTTTTATTCTACCTGTCTCTCAGATAACTCTTGTTGCCATTGTCTTTTCTCTCGCTTTGGTGAGAGAAATTTTCTTTCATCTCATTCTTCTCGTATTCTTTTGTGGACTTCATGGATTATTTACCCAATAACTGTGAGAGTCTGCTGTGGACCTTTTATTTTCCCTCCTTGACCCCACTTCAACCTAAGTAACACGTTGCTTCCAATTATGTTGTATCTACTAATACTCCTGTTCTCTTCACTGTATTTATTTTCTTTAGGGTGGCCCTGAATGCAGTTCTTGTTTTCCATTTCTGTTGCATGAAATCCCCCAACCCTGTCAGTTCAGATGTGGTCCTCATTGAGCATCCAAGTTTTTTAAAACCTGAAAGTATTAGTGGATTAAATAATTTTAGAGAACAGTAGAGAACAAAAGCCTGTCAGTAATCCCACCACTCTATAACAGCAGCACTTTCCGTTTATATGTTATTGCCTTTTGACCCATATGAATATTCTTTATTTATTTGAAATAAAAAACCTGTATTTTATTTGATATCATACTTTGTTCATGTAACATTGCTTCCTTAACATTCTTCTATTTTTCTATAATTATCCTAATTATTTTCAGTGCTGTTTAATATTTCTCTTACTATTACATAATTCATTAAATTATTCCCTTAATGTTGGATATTTAGAGTATTTCCAGGTTTTGATATTATAGATTTAACTATAGTGAACATTTTTTGTATTTAGTTGAGCCCTCTATTTTCTTAAAACCAGCTCAGGAGCAGGATTACCAAATCAAAGGGTTCAAATTTCTTCATAGAGTTTGTTAAATGCCGTATTTTAGCTGCCTGAACTATATCATCTTGGAATATTTCCCTAGTATGTATCCAATATTAAGTCCTTGTTCGTCCTGTTTACTAAAAAAAGAGGAGGGGAGTATAATTTCTAGGATTAAAAGAAATTTTGAATGGCATACTATTTAACCAGTCAGTTGCTTAATACCTGATTTTTTTCTTTAATCTCTATGTGTATAAGATAAAACACAGGTAATATTCTTACAGTTATGTACCTTCTTTCCACTTCATTTACATGACGTTGTTTTTTGATGTCTTTTGGGCCTCATTCTTTCTCTTGGCCTCATGTTAAAACTCTAAGTATTCATATTTATTCAAAATTACCAATGTAGCCTGAACTGTATGTAATTCCTCCAGATATGAACTATTATGTTTGCTTCAGTGGTATTCACAGCAGCCTGTATTCTTTTGGACATTCAAATGTTTAATAATTGTTACACAGCCCCTAGATTGTTAATATCTAAATTGAATTGTAAAATGCAATAAATAATTGAATGACTTTACATAAATCTGCATTGACAGAGTGATTGGTTTTTAACAATAAGAAAATTTATTATCTCACAAAACCAAAAGTCTAGAAGCAAGGAAGTTCCAGTTAAGTTATATAGTAGCTCACTGGAGTCATCAAGGAGTATTTTTTTCCACCTTCTCTGCTTTTCTTGGTGCATCAGCTTTTTTCCCTGGTAGCTCCCATCATGGTTGCAAGATGAGTGCAGCAGTTCCATGAATCACATCCAGATATGACAATGGGCACAGGATAATCTCCTTCTGTTGAGTCTGTTCTAGGAAAGAGAAAACCTTTCCCAGAAGTCCCCAGGAGAAGATTCCCCTCATGTCTTGTTATCTGTGTCATATACCCTAGCCTAAACTAGTCCCTGGCAAAAAGGAATAGGGCCACCATGACTGGCTTAGATCAATTAGGAATTGACTTCCAGGGCTGGCTTGGGGCCAGCTTCTCCTAAACTACATGCCAGTGCCCAGGAAGGTGCATCCTTTGTGGGGGAGAAAATAGGGTTCTGTTAGAAAGGAGAAAGGGCAGAGGAGAAAGATTAGGCAACCAAGAGTGTATGCTGCATTAGATTATTTAATAAATGATTTTTAAACAATTGACTTTTCATTTGGTCTTATGCATGTCAGTGAGATTAAATTGGTTGACAGAATTCAAATTGTCCTCCTTTTTATTTTTTTTACTTGTTATATCAGTTATTGAGAGAGGAGTATAAAAATGTCCAGCTATAATTGTGGCTTTGAACATTTCTCCCTTTAACTCTGTCAGTTTTTGTCTCATGTATTTTGAGCTCTGTTATTAGGTGCATGCACATTTAGGATTGATGTATCTTCTTGATGAACTGACTTCCTTTTCATTATGAAACATTGCTCTTTTTCTTTGGTAATACTGCTTGTTTTGATGTCTATCTTTTCTGATATTAATGTACCCACTCCAACTTTCTTATAATTAGTGTTTGCACAATATATCGAATTTTTCATCCTTTTAATTTTAATGCATCTGTGCCTTTGTATTTAAAATGCATCTCTTACGAACATTGCATAGTTAAGTCTTACTTTTTTGTCCAATCTGGCCATCTCTGCTTTCTTTTTTTTTGGTAAGGAAGATTAGCCCTGCGCTAACATCTGTTGCCAGTCTTCCTCTTTTTGCTGAGGAAGATGAGCCCTGGGCTAACATCAGTGTCCATCTTCCTCTAATTTATATGTGGGACGCCTGCCACAGCCTGGCTTGATAAGTGGTGCATAGGTCTGCACCTGGGATCTGAACCTGCGAACCCCAGGCCACCGAAGTGGAGCACGTGAACTTAGCTACTAGGCCACCGGGCCGGCCCCACCATCTCTGCTTTTTAATTGAAGTGTTTTGTTTGTTTACATTTAATGTGATTGTCAATATGATTGAGTTTAAGTATACCATCTTGATAATTGTTTCTTATTTGTCCTCTCTGTTCTTTGTTTCTTTTTTCTTTTCCTGTCTTCTTTAGGAGTTGAGTTTTTTAAAAAAAGGATTCAGTTTTATCTCTTCCATTGGCTTATTAGCTATATATTTTTATTTTAAAATATAGAGTAGGCTTCTCAACCTTCACATATGGACTTTCTGGACCAGATAACTCTCTGTTATGAGGGGCTGACATTATAGCATGTTCAGCAGCATTTCTGGCCTCTACCTACTAGATAACTAGAGGCACCTTCCCTGTCATGACAATAAAAAATGTCTCCAGTGATTGCCAAATATCCTGGGGCAGGGGGTTAAGAACTCAGCTCTAGAGCTTACAATATACATTTTTAATTTATAATAGTCTGACTTCAAATAATATACCATTTCCCATATTGTGTTAGAATCTTAGAATAGCATACTTCTATTTCTTCTCTCTCATCCTTGTGCTACAGTTGCCATACATTTTGATTCTATATGTAATAAACCCCACACTGCATTGCTGTTATTTTTGCTTTAAACAATCAGTTTTCTTTTAAAGAACTTGCAAAAGAAGGGGAAAAAAAGCCTATGTATCTACCAAGCTTATCTTGTGCTTTTCCTGCTCTAGCCCTGGGATCAGCCATTTCTTCAAGAAGCCCTGGTTCCTTTTAGTGGGAAGTAATAATTAGAAGCCAGAATCTGGGTGCTAGATATGCTCATTGCTAGGGCGCGTGTGTGTGCATGCATGTGCATTTACACGGATGTTTATACACACATTCACATATTTACATCTATATTTATTTATATATGTTGAAAACTATGGGTGCATACTGATATATCCAATTTCAGTCAAACACTGCCTGTTAATTTTACTTTTCTCCCTTCCCTTATTTGATAGTGAAAAACCTAGCTTCCATTGTCTTTCATATACTTATCAGTCCCCCAGTATGTCATTGTTGCTGCTGTTGCCCCCACCTCCATGCAGATGCTTTCCTCACTTCCCTCAGGCTCTGACATCCTAGAGACTCCTACTTCACTCTACCTGAGTTCTGATACCCTGCGCATGTCACCCTTTTGCGTGGTTGCCTATCTCAACCTGCTCAGCTCTTGACACCTGTGCCAGGCTGCCCTCCCACCCGGAAGTCCTCTTCATCTAGTTTGAACTCTGGTACCAGCCCCCTTCCCGTGGACATCCTCCTCAAACTTTCAGACCCTGTGCTAGGTGGTTCACACTCGTGGAACTCCTCTTTATTCTAATTGGGCTTTAACGCTACACATGGTCCCCTTATCTCCTCCCAGCGTGGACATCCTCCTTGTCCTACTTGGACGCTGACTCCCATGCTAGGCCAGTCTCTGCAGTGGGCTCTGACACCCCACGCTTGGCCATTCTTCTGCTTAGCCACCACTTGTTGGTCCATCTTGCTTTGCGCCGCCTGATGGCTTTAGTGCTGAATAGTTTGGGAAGCAAAGGGCAAAAGGAAGAGGAACCTTTTACTTGTTAAAACAAAAATAGCATTTATTACAGTTTGTGATGATACATTTATGTGATCATTTGATTGTCTTCTCTAACTAAAGGTAGGGACTGTTTCATGGATGCAGAATAGTTTTCCAAGGATTTAGCATAAAGTATGTACTCAGTAAGTTTTTACTGAATGAATAAATAGTCAGAGAGATTAAGTACTTTAATCAGATCATATAGCATTATGTGTTTAGGTGTTGAAGGCATGATTGAACACAGTTCTCTAACTCTAAAATCACCCTGACTGCTTTTACATCAGATACTTTTCCTAATCAAAAGTATATGGAGAACATAGTTTAGTTAGGGAGTTACCCATGTACAAAATTTACCTCAATTAATACTAGAGTTCATTATGGATGCAATATAAAGGTTAAAGCTTTTAAATAGTTTTAAAATAATATCTTTGATTTGTATAATACTTTATAGTCATTGAGTCATAAAATGTTCGTGCCAAAAGGGGCTCCAGAGATAATCTAGTTCAGTACAGCTAAGCAATGTAGCACATATATATCTCCAAAATACTAGTATTCAGGGAGGGATGGTGGGGGAATGTGTAAGTAATGTGAGTAAGCCCTCCAGGTGATTCTGACTACACCTTTTGTCTCCTCTCAAAGTATTCTTCACTCTGTGATTTTACTTGGTCCGCACAGCAACCCTTAGAGCCTTGTAGGGCAAGGAAAATTCAACAAATGGGGAAACTGAGGCCCAGAGAATCAGAGTGACTTCTCAAGGTTTCTTCTCCAACTTTATCATTCTCTAGAAACATTTTACATAAGAATGTGATATTATTTTAAATTTTTCTGTAATGCAATGTAATTGTGGTGGGGGGGTGTAGTGGAGGAAGGTTAATAGCCTAATAAGTTGATAATTAGGCTGTTAAATTATCAATTTCTTTCCATTGTTTCAGCAGTGCTCAGAAAGTTGATATGGTGAATTATATTCCAGGTTCTTTTTGTTAGGAATATTAATTCATTTACAGATAATAGTCCTGTTGAGTTGTTGATGAATTATAAGAAGATCACTTGGCGGCCAGCCTAGCGGCGTGCTGGTTAAGTTCGGCGTGCTCCCCTTCGGCGGCCCAGGGTTTGTAGGTTCGAATCCCGGGTGCAGACCTTCACCACTCATCAAGCCATGCTGTGGTGGTGTCCCACATACAAAAAATAGAGGTAGATGGGCACAGATGTTAGCTCAGGGCCACTATTCCTCAAGCAAAAAGAGGAAGATTGGTAACAGGTGTTAGCTCAGGGCCAATCTTCCTCACCAAAAAGATTACTGATGAAAAATCTGGCAGAGGGAAGAATTTCTCTCAAACTCTACATCTTTAGTGGAAGTTGTTGGTACTTCTTATCTGTGCATGCTAATATTAGTATTGCACTGAAAAGAAATGTCTTAAAACCTTAAATTATCAAGATTTTTTTGCTGTGAGTATATTGAGTATGTCCACTTGTTAACTTTCCACATGATTATTTAATGATCCAGTTAGACTTCTCAAGAAATGACCTTATGTTATAGCTTATTAGAAATGAGATATAGAAAAGCTACTTTGCCGTGCTAAATACTAGTTCAAAAGGTGAATGTTTCCGTGTGAATTATTTTATCTAATGCCATGTTTAAATTGGCTCTTTAGAACCTGAAAAGTAATATTTGAAAAAATGTATTACAAATAAGATTCAAAACTTAGTTTGCTTTGTTCTTAAGTTATTCACATTGAAAACCTATATTTTCTAACAGAAAATCTATTGAGAGACACATATGAGAACATCCTGCCATCTTTCGTTCTAACTCTTCGCCAAGGGAAAATCAGTTAGTTTTTTTGAGTGTGAGAGCAATGATGCCTCCCTTGCCAAGCTTGATAACTAGATATCAAATATGTAAAATAGCACATATTATATCTGACACTTACTAGGTGCTTAATAAATCATAGTTTTTATTGATTTATCTAGTCTTTAAACTATTATCTACTACAATAACCAGAAGTAACTTTAATTATGCTTTACTATTAAATTCTCTTTTCTCTAACTCTTCTACAGGTGTATCTACATCAGCAGTCAAAATGGCATCAACCAGACTTCCTTCCCCCAAAAGCTTAGTGGGTGCCCCAACTCAGATTCTTGCACAGTTTCCCAAACAGCATCAACAGTCTCCTAAGCAGCAGTTACATCCAGTGCAGCAACAGACACAGCAACAGGTGGCCCAGCCTTCTGCAGTATCTCATCAGCAACAGCCCCAGCAGTCTCCTTTGCCACCTGGTATCAAGCCTACCATTCAAATCAAGCAGGAGTCAGGTAACTGGAAAATGGTTATAAAATATAGTAATTCTTCCCCAGTCACCAGTTCTCTGAAGACTGCTAATATATATGGATTTACTTCCATATACAGTTTCCTCAAGCACCAGAGTTTTAATTCCAAAATATATTTTGAGACCATCCTGTTGGAAATACTTATATAAAGAGAACTGGAACTTGGGAATAGAAAAGGGAAAAAAAGCAGCTTGCACAGCAGGAAGAGTTTTTTTCAGTGAACTCTCAGAAGAGAGAAAGGAAGCTGATAAATACAAACCTAGATTTTAGAACTATACCCTGAGGCCCACTGGGGTTATGGGAAGTGGGCAGTGGAAAAATTAGTCTGGGGAGTCTTGTGTTAGAGGGCTGTATTATGAATTTGGCATAAAATTTGTCATGGGCAGAGTTGCTAAGATTATAGAACATTGCATACAATGAAGAAGTTTGTGGTTTATAGAATAACAGTTTAGCAGTTTATTGAAAGCATTTCTAGCACAGTGGGAACTCAGAGGTAGGAGTCAATTATTGTAAGTTATTGAATCATAAAAGTATTGTATAGAAAGGTAGGTAGGATGGAGGTTGAGACACAGAGAGATTAAAAAAATACTGTCTTTAAGACAAGAAAATGGATTTGTTTTCCTCCAATAAATCTGGACTTTATATGGTAGAACAGGAATTTGGAAGATACCGACATTTTCAGTTTTGCTTTATTTTGTTTTTGATAGGAACATTTTATTATTTTTTTGAGATATAATTATGACATATAACATTGTATGAGTTTTAGGTGTATAACATAATGATTTGATATATGCATATATTGCAAAATGATTACCACAGTAAGTCTAGTTAACATCCATCACCACACATAGTTACAAATTTTTTTTTCTGGTGATAAGAACTTTTAATACTCACTCTCTTAGCAACTTTCTAATATACGATACAGTATTGTTAACTATACTCACCATGCTGTACATTACCCTCCCAGGGCTTATTTATCTTATAACTGAAAGTTTGTACCTTTTGACCACCTACACCTATTTCAGCCAGCCCCACACCTCCCTGCCTCTGGCAATCACCAGTCTGTTCTCCTCAGTTTTTTTGTTTTTGTTTTATTTAGATTCTACACATAAGTGAGATCATCCAATATTTGTCTGTCTTTGTCTTATTTCACTTAGCATAATGCCCTCAGGGTCCATCCATGTTGTTGCAAGTGGCAGGATTTCCTTCCTTTTTTTATGGCTGAATAATATTCCATTGTATATATATACCATGTTTTCTTTATCCATTTATCCATTGATGGACATTTAGGTTGTTTCCACATCTTGGCTGTTGCAAATAATGCTGCAGTCAACATAGGGGTGCAGATATCTTTTCAAGATAGTGTTTTTGTTTCCTTCAGATAAATACCCAGAAGTAGAATTGCTGGATCATATGGTAGTTCCATTTTTAATTTTTTGAGGAACTTCCATACTGTTTTCCATAGTGGCTGCACCAATTTACCTTCCCACCAGCAGTGCACAAGGGTTTTCTTTTCTCCACAACCTTGCCAACACTTATTTCTTCTGTTTTTGATAGTAGCCTTTCTAGCAGGTGTGAGGTGATATCTCATTGTGGTTTTGATTTGCATTTCCCTGATGATTAGTGAGATTAGTGATGTTGCACTTTTTTGTGCACCTGTTGGCCATCTGTATGTCTTCTTTAGAAAAATGTCTGTTCAGATCCTCTGCCCGTTTTTTAATGTTTGTTTTTTTCTATTGAGTTGTATGACTTTTTATATGTTTTGGATATTAACCCCTTATCAGGTATGTAATTTGCAAATATTTCCTCTCATGCTGTAGGTTGCCTTTTCTTATTGATGATTTCCTTTGCTGAGCAGAAGCTTTTTAGTTTGATGTTGTCCCAGTAGTTTATTATTGCTTTTGTTGCTTTTGCTTTTGGTGTCAAATTCAAAAAATCATTGCCAAGACCTCTGTCAAGGAGCTTACCCCCTACAGTTTCTTCTAGGAGTTTTATGATCTCAGGTCTTATGTTCAAGTCTTTAACCCATTTTGAGTTGATTTTTGTGTATGTATAAGATAGTGGTTTAGTTTCATTCTTTTGCATATGGCCATCCAGTTTTCCCAACACCATTAATTGAAGAGACTATCCTTTTCCTATTGTGTATTCTTGACTCCTTTGACGTAGTTAATTGACTGTATATGCATGAGTTTATTTCTGGGCTCTCTATTCTGTTCCATTGATCTAAGTGTCTGTTTTTGTGCCAATACCATACTGTTTGATTACTATAGCTTTGTAACAGTTTGAAATCAGGAAGTGTGATGCCTCCAGCTTTGTTCTTTCTCACAATTGCTTTGGCTATTTGGGGTCTTTTTTGGTTCCATACAAATTTTAGGATTGTTTATTCTATTTTTGTGAAAAATACCATTGGAATTTTGATAGGGATTGCATTGAATCTGTAGATTGCTTTGGGAAGTATGGACATTTTAACTATATTAATTCCTTCAATCCATGAGCATGGAATGTCTTTCCATTTATTTGTGTCATCTTCACTTTCTTTCATTAGTGTCTTATAGTTCTCAGCGTACAGGTCTTGTAGCTCCTTGATTAAGTTTATTCCTAGGTATTTTATTTTTTTTATGCAGTTTTAAATGGGATTTTTTTCTTAATTTCTCTTTCTGATAGTTTGTTATTAGTGTACAGAAATGCAACTGATTTGTGTATATTGATTTTGTATCCTACAACTTTACTGAATTTATTTATTCTCCAAGTTTTTTGTCGGACTCTTTAGGGTTTTCTGTGTATACTATCATGTCATCTGCAAATAGAGACAATTTTACTTCTTAATTTCTGATTTGGATTCCTTTTGTTTCTTTTTCTTGCCTAATTGCTCTGGCTAAGACCTCTAGTACTATGTTGAATAAAAGTGGTGAGAGTGGGCATCCTTGTCTTATTCTGAAAATGGATTTTTAATCATCTCTTTGGAACAGTAGGGATTATACAAAATCTATTATGGCTAATAAAGGCTGTATGATATTATATATTTATTGGGTAGTTTGGATTCTATTTTATTCCATGTAAAAATGCTCATAAATCTTTTCTAGATTTACGCAAAACCTCAGTCCTCTAAACCTGTTTTTCCAAGTCTTAAGTTCCTCAATTGTAGAGTCTTATACCATCACTGATTTCAGAAATCTAACCAACATAGTTAGGGGAGGAATTTGTTATTAAGAAAATCCCAATAATAGGCCTGGTTGTTCATTAATACAGATTTTGATGAAGTCCAGTTTATCAGTTTTTCTACTTATAGATCATGCTTTGGGTATCAAGTCAAAGAACTTTGCCTTGCTGTTGGTCCTAATGTTTTTCTTCTACTTTTTTTTTCCTAAAAGTCTTAGAGTTTTATTTTTTACGTGTAAGTCCATGATCCGTTATTTGCCTGTGGGTGTCTAATTGCTTTAGCATCATTTGTTGAAAAGGCTATCAAACTCCATTGAATTGTGTTGGCATCTTTGTCAGAAATCAGTTGAGCATATTTGTGTGGGTCTTATTTCTATGTTCTCCATTTGTTCCATTGATCTCTGTGTCTGTCTCCCTGTCAGTGACACACTGTCTTGATTACTGTAGCTATGTATAGTAAGCCCTAACATCAGATAGAATGATTCCTTCCATTTCGTTCTTCTATTCCAAAATTAGTTTAGCTATTCTAGTTCTGTTGCCTTTCCATATAAATTTAAGATTAAGCCTATCTGTATGTACTAAAACCTTATTGGGATTTTCCTGGGAATTGCATTAAACCTATAGATTAGTTTGGGGAGAATTGGCATCTTGTTGAGTCTTCTAGTCCATGAACACAGTATGTCTCTACTTTTATTTAGGTCTTTTTTGACTTCTGTCATCTGTGTATTACAGTTTTCAGCATACAAATCTTGTACATGTTTTGGTAGATTTATATCTAAGTGTTTCATTTTCTGGGAGTGATTTTAAATGGAATTGTGATTTTAACTTCAATTTTCACAGGTTTGTTGTTAATATACAGAAATGTGGTTGATCATAGCCTTTGACCTTGGTAAGCTAACATATTAGTTCCAGGAGTATTTTCATAGATTCCTTGGGATTTTCGATATATACAATTGTGTCATCTGTAAATAGGGACAGTGTTATTTCTTCTTTTCTAATCTTTATGCCTTTTATTTCTTTTCCTTATCTTCTTAGATTGGCTAGAACTTCTAGTATTATGTTGAATAAGAGTATAGGGAGCAGACATTCTTGCTTTAGTCTCAGTCTTAAGGAGAAAATATTCAATGTTTCATCATTAAGTATGATGTCAGCTTTTGGTTTTTTGTAGATGCTTTTTATGAAGTTGAGGAAGTTCCCCTCCATTCCTAGTTTTCTGAGAGTTTTTATCATGAATGGGTGTTGGATTTTGGCAGGCTCTTTTTTTGTGTCATTGATATCATCATGCTTTTCTTCTTTAGTCTGTTGATATGCTGGATTACATTGATTGATTGTCTGTTGAACCAGCCTTGTTCATCTGAAATAAAATCCCACTTGGTCATGGTGTATAATTCTTTTTATACATTACTGGACCCAATTTGTTAACATTTTGTTGAGAATTTTTGTGTCTGTTTTCATGAGAGATATTGGCATGTAGTTTTATTTTTTCTGTCCTACCTTTGTCTGGTTTTGGTATCAGGGTAATACTGGCCTCATAAAATGAGTTTGGAAGCTTTTCTTCCTTTTCTGCTTTCTAGAAGAGATTGTATAAAATTGGTGTTAATTCTTCTTTAAATGTTTGGTAGAATTCTCCAATGAAATCATCTGGGCCTGGAGATGTCTTTTTTTGGGGAGCTTTTAAATTATGAATTTAGTTTCTGTAATGGTTTATAGGACTATTCAGATTATGTATTTCATCTTGGTTGAGTTTTGGTAATTTGTGCTTTTCAAGGAATTGGTTTAATTCTTCTAAGTTGTTGAATTTATGTGTGTAAAGTTGTTGGTTGTAATCTCTTATTATCCTTTTAATGGCTGCAACATCTAAATTAATGTCCCCTGTTTCATGCCTGATATTGATGGTTTGTGTCTTCTCTCTCTTTTTCTTTGTCAGACTTGCTAGAGGTTTGTCAATTTTATTGAATTTTTTTAAGAACTAGGTTTTTGTTTCATCTTTTTAATCATTTTTCTGTTTTCAATTTTATTGTCTTTACTATTCCTTCCTTCAGCTTGCTTTGGGTTTACTTTGCTCTTCTAGTTTCTTGAGGTAGGAACTTAGATTATTGAGTAAAAACATTTTCTCTTTCCTAAACCTTGAGCATTTATGTGTACATTCACAGAAATAAATGTCGTAAATTTCTCTCAGCAGTGCTTTAGGTGCATCCCACTTACTTTGACCTGTTGTGTTTTCATTTTCATTCAAGTTTGTGTGTTTCTAAATTTCCTTTGAGACCTCCTCTTTGACCCATGAATTACTTAGAAGTGTGTTGTTGAATTTCAAGCGTTTGGAGACTTTTCTGTGGTCTTTCTGCTGTTGATTTCTAGTTTATTCCATATGGTCAGAGAAAATACTCTGTATCATTTGAGTTCTTTTAAATTTGTTGAGGTTTGTTTTTTGGCTCAGGATATGTTCTACTTGGATGATTGTTCCATGGCATTTGAAAAAATACCTGTTCTGTTGTTGGGTGAAGTGTTTTATGTATATATAAATTAGCTCATCTGGGTCGATTGTGTTGTTCAGTTCTCCAATATCTTTGTTGAATTTTCTATCTTGTAGTTCTACCAGTTGGTTAGAGTGGGATGTTGAAGTTCTCGACTATGATTGTTGGGCTTGAATACCCCAAAAATAGCTCTCTCAGTTTTTGCTTCGTGTATTTTGAGGCATCTTTGGTGCATACCTATTTAGAAACATTGTGTCCTCTTGGTGGATAGGTCCTCTTGCTCATTATTTAGTGTCCCAATTTTCTCTAATAATTTTCTTCACTCTAAAGTCTACTTAGCTGTTATTTATATAGCCAGTCCTGTTTTCTTTTGATCAATGTTTGTATAGTATGTCTTTTCCCGTCCTTTTACTTTCAACCTACCTACGTTTTTGTATTTGAAGTGAATTTTTTGTAGACAGCATATAGTGCAGTTATATTTTTTAATCTACTCTGCCAGTCTTTGTCTTTTAAATGATGTATTTAGATCATTTACATTTAAGGTAATTATTGATATGGTAGAGCTTAAATGTGCCATTTTATTATAGTCACACGCAGCTTAATGATGTTTTGGTTAACGACAGACTGCATGTATGATGGTGGTCCCATAAGATTAGTACCGTATAGCCTAGATGTGTAGTAGGCCATACCATCTAGGTTTGTGTAAGTACACTGTATGATGTTCACACAATGATGAAATCACGTAACGATGCATTTCTCAGAACATATCCCCGTTGTTAAGTGACCGTTGATTGTATTTGTTTTCTGTTTGTTCCTTCTGTTTCTTCTTTCTCTGTTTCTCTTTTCTTACCTTCTTGTGGTTTTACTGGAAAAATTTGAGTGTATTTTTGTGTGTGTGTGTGAGGAAGATGAGCCCTGAGCTAACATCCGCTGGCAATCCTCCTCTTTTTCCTGAGGAAGATTGGCCCTGAGCTAACATCTTCCTCCATTTTATATGTGGGACACCTGCCTTAGCATGGCTTGATAAGTGGTGCATAGGTCCACGCCCGGGATCTGAACCTGCAAACCGAAGGTTTGGGCCGCTGAAGCAGAGTGCACAAACTTAACCACTATGCCATCGGGCAGGCCCCTTGTTTTGTTTTTTTAGTGTTTGCTCATGATCTCATAATATACATGTGTAGCTTATCATAGTCTTGACTTTTTCACCATGTATTACTCTATATTTGAAATAACCTTACCTTTCTAGTAAAGAAGAGAGATTTTGATAACTCTGTTTACATATCATACTTCCAATTTCTGCAATGTTCTGGTTTCTAAGGTCTATTTGGGTGAGATTTTTATTTGTGAATCAATTATTTTATTTTATCTTTTGAATAGAGAATAATATATTTGTCAAAAACTGAAAAGTATAGGGGCCGGCCCAGTGGTGTAGTGGTTAAGTTCGTGTGCTCCACTTCAGTGACCCGGGGTTCACAGGTTCGGATCCTGGGCGTGGACCTCTGCAGCACTTATCAAGCCATGCTGTGGCAAGTGTCTCACATATAAAGTAGAGGAAGACGGGCATGGATGTTAGCCCAGGGCCAACCTTCCTCAGCAAAAAGAGGAGGATTGGCAACAGATGTTAGCAACGGGCTGAGCTTCCTTACCAAAAAAAAAACTAAATAAAAAAAAAAAACTGAGAAGTATAACAACTGAGAAGTATAACAAGTCATACAGTGAATAAGTTGTCCTCTATCTGTCCATTTCTCCCTAACCATTAAAAAAAGGTCTTAGTTTCTTATGTATTTTCACAGTCTCTGAATATACAAGCGAATTTAAATTTTTGAATTTTTATTCATCCTCTCTTTTTACACAGATGTAGAATGTAACACCTGCACCTTGCTTTTTTTACCCCCCCCCTTAATGATGTTTCTTGGAGATCTTTCCAATGCAGTCAGTACATAAAATTAAATTGTCTCTATATTCTACAGTGGATATACCATAATTTATGTAACTAATCTCCTATAAGGTTGTTTCCAATCTTTTGGTTTTTTTCCCCAAACAAAACTGCAGTAAACAGGACTGTACATAGTCATTTTGCATGTCTGGAAGTATATCTGTAGGATAAATTCCCAGGAGTGAGATTCCCAAGAGTGTGTCAAAAGAAGAATTTAAAAATTTGATACATATTGCTAGATTTTCTTCTATAGGAATTTTACATTTATACTCCAGTCAGTAATGTACTTGAGTCCCAGTTTTCTCAGAGTGCCCTGTTCCCACCAGTATATTATCAAACTGTTGGATTTTTGCTAATCTGATGTGGGGGGACCATTATCTCAGTGTTGTTTTATTTTCATTTCTCTTATTGAGAGTGAGTTTGAGCAACTGCTTATATGTTTCAGAGCCCTTTGTATTTAATTTTTTGTGTACTTCATGTATTCATTGTTCATTCTTCTACTGTGCTCTTTTTCTGATCAATTTCTAGGAATTCTTTATATGTCAGGATAATTAACGTTTTGTATGTTTCATGATTTGCAGAGATTTTCCTGCTAGTTTATTGTTTTCTTTTGAGTTTATTTATGGAGACTTCTGCTGTGTAGATCTTTTTTGTTTTTATATAGTTGAATTTGTCAGTGTGGTTTTTAATGCTTCTAGATTTTTAGTCACAGTTCACATTTAAATCTTTTGGAATTTATCCTAGTATGAGGTATGGATAATACAGTGTATTGATAGTCAAAGGGAAATTGGTTTGTAGTTTTCTTTTTGTGTGCAGTCTTTGTCAGACTTTAGTTTCAACGTTATGTGTGCTTCCAAGAAGGAATTGTAAAGTTTTCATTTTTTAAAATGTTCTGTAATTTTGTTTAAAAAACAGCTTTATTCAGATATAATTCACATACTTATTTGTACACTTATTTAAAGTGTACAATTCAATGGTATTTAGTATATTTATTTACACTTATTTAAAGTGTACAATTCAATGGTATTTAGTATATTCACGGATGTGTGATCATCACTACAGCTGATTTTAGAACATTTTCATCGTTTTCAAAAGGAACCCTGTACCCTTTAGCTGTCACTTTCTATTCGCCATGACAATGTCTCTAGCCCTAAGCAACCACTCAGCTACTTTATATGTCTCTAGATGTCTATATTCTGGATTTTCATTATGAGTGGAATCATATTAGGCAACTGGGTCTAAAATTTTTGGCTTTTTAGTCAGGTTCTTTTATGACTAGCTTCTTTCACTTAACGATGTTTCAAGTTCATCCATGTTGTAGCATGTATTCGTATTTCATTCCCTTTTATGGCTAAATAATATTTCACATTTTTATCCATTTGTCTGTTGATCTACATTTGGATTATTTCCACCTGTTGGCCATAATGAATAATTCTATGGAAAACATTTGTGTGTAAGTATTTGGGTATTTAATTCTCTTGTGTGTATACCTAGGAGTGGAATTGCTGACTCTATGTTTCATTGTTTGAGAAACTGCTACACTGTTTTCCAAAATAGCTGTTTTGGAATTTTACATTCCCACCAGTAGTGTGTGAGGGTTCCAATTTCTCTACATCCTTTCCAACACTTGTTATTCTCTGACTTTTTGATTTTAGCCATCCTAGTTGTGTAAAGTGGTATTTCATTGTGTTGTTAATTTGCATTTCTTTGATGACTACTGATGAGCATCTTTTCACGTACCCTTTATATAGCTTCCTTGGAGAAATGTCTATTTATGTCCTTTGCCCACTTTTTAGGTGGGTTGTCTTTTTGTCATTGAGTTGTCAAGCGTTTTTTTAAAATATATATATTTTGGATATTAAACCCTTATCAGATATATGATTTGCAAATATTTCCTCCCATTCTGTGGGTTGTCTTTTCACTTTCTTCATGATATGAACCTTTGAAGCACAAAAGTTTTTAATTTTGATAATGTCCAATTTATTTTTTCTTTTGTTGCTCATGCTTTGATGTCATATTTAAGAATCTTTTGGCAAATGCCAGGTCATAAAGATTTATCCCTGTTTTTTTCTCAGAGTTTGATAGTTTTACCTCTTAAATTTAGGTCTTTGATCCATTTTGAGTTAATTTTGTTATGGTGTGAGGTAGGGATTCCACTTCATTCTTTTGCATATGGCTCTCCAGTTGTCCCAATACCATTTGTTAAAAAGACTATTTTTCCCCCATTGAATGATCTTGGCACCCTTGGTGAAAATCAGTTGACCATATGTATAGGTTTATTTCTGGACTCTCAATTCTGTTCCATTAATTTATATGTCTATCCATATGCCAGTACCACACTGTTTTGATTACCATTGGTTTGTAATAAATTTTGATATCAGGAAGTATGAGTACTCCATTTTTTGTTCTTTTTTGAAAGATTATTTCAGCTATATAGGTCCCTTGCAGTTCGATATGAATTTTGGAATCAGCTTGTCAGTTTCTACAAAGAAGTCAGCTGAGATTCTGACAGGAATTGCATTGAATCTGTAGATCAGTTGAGGAATATTACCATCTTAACAATGTTCAATCTTCTGATCCATGAACATGGGATGTTTCTTCATTTGTTTAGATCTTCTTTAATTTCTTTCAACAATGTTCTGTGGTTTTCAGAGTATAAATTTTACACTTCTTTTGTTAAATTTATTCCTAAGCATTTTATTATTTTTGAAGCTATTATAAATGGAATTGTTAATTTTATTTTTTGGATTGTTCGTTGTTAATGTATAGAAATGCAACTGAATTTTGTATTGATTTTGTATCCTGCAACTTTGCTGAACTCATTTTTTAGTTCTAGTAGTTTCAAATTCCTTAGGATTTTCTAAATAAAAGATCATATCATCTGCAAATAGAGGTAATTTCTTCTGTTGCAATCTAGATGCCTTGTATTTCTTTTTCTTGCCTTATTTCCCTGACTAGAACCTCTAGTAAAATGTTGAATATAACTGGCAAGAGAAGACATCATTGTTTTGCTATTTGTTCCTTCTATTCATGGAACTTCCATTAATGCCTGTTGTAAGGTGGTCTGCTAGCAACAGATTCTCTCCGTTTTTGTTTTTCTGGCAAAGACTTTATTTCGCCTGCAGTTTTGAAAGATAGCTTTGCTGGATATTGGATTCTTCATTGACAGTTCTTTTTTTTTGAGCACTTTGAATACATGATCCTGTTGCCTGCTGGCCTTCATTGTTTCCACTGAGAAGTCAGTTGTTAACCTTAATGCAGTTCCCTTGTAAGTGATAAGTTGTTTTTCTCTTGTTGCTTTCAAGATTTTCTCCTCATCTTTGACTTTTAGCATTTTCAGTATGATGTGTCCATGTGTGGATCACTGTCTTTATCCTATTTGGTGTTTGTTGAGCTTCCTGGATGTGTAAGTTATTGCTTTTCAATAAATTTGAGACATTTTCAGACATTATTTCTTTGAATATTTCTTATTTTTTCTGTTTCTTCCCTTTGGTAATTCCGTTACATGTATGTTGGTGCACTTAATGGTGTTCCACATTTCTCTGAAGTCTGTTCATTTTTCTTCATTCTTTTTTCTCTCCATTCTTTGGCTTGCATAATCTCTATTGATCTATTTTCAAATTGCTAGTTCTTTCTTCTGCCAGTTCAGATGTACTTTTGAGACCCTCTAGTGAATTTGTTGTTTCAGTTATTGTACTTTCCAACCCCAGATTTTCCATTTAGTTCTTTTTTGTAATTCCTATTGCTTTATTAGTATTCTCTATTTGATGCAACTTTGTTGTCATACCCTTTTACTTCTATAATCATGTTTTCCTTTAGTTTAGTGAACATATTTGTGATGGCTACTTTGAAGTTTTTTTTTGTTTTTTGATTTTTTTTTTGCTGAGGAGAATTAGCCCTGAGCTGACATCTGCTGCCAGTCTTCCTCTATTTTGTATGTGGGTTACCGCAACAGCATGGCTGCTGATGCGTGGTGTAGGTCTGCGCCCAGGAACAGAACCCAGGCTGTTGACGCAGAGTGTGCTGAATTTAACAACTAGGTCACTGGGACTGGCCCAACAGATTTGATTTTAACTCTCTTTAGATGGACCATTTGAAGAGATAATCTGATATTTAATTCTATTTAGTTTTTTCTTTGTTAAATCTGACATCTGGCTGCTTTTACAGGTGGTTTCTGTTGCCTCCTTTTTTTCCAGTGTTTGAGTCATATTTTCCTATTTCTTTACATGCCTCCTAATGTTTTTGTTGGAAACTGCACATTTTGGATATTTATATTGATATTTTAAATATTACACGTATAGATATTAGATATTATATATTGTAGTTGGGTACTGGTCTTCCCCTAGGCCCTCCCCCCCCCCCCCCACCGATTTGTTATTATTTGCTTGGTTATTTGTTGTTTAGTGACTAGATCAATTATTTTAGTGAATTTAAATCTCTGATGTTGTTCCTCAGGGAGGTACAGCTCTGTGTATGCCCACAGTCATTCTGAGATGACAGTGGTATTGGTATGGCTCTCTTCCTCTTATTCCTTGACCACACTCAGCCAAACTGCACTAACTGATTTCTCTATTGTTTTCAACAATGCTCTGCAGCATAAATTGCTCTACAAACCAAATTTTGGCTTCTTTGATGGAATAGTTTCAGAGATCTATTTTTGATATTTTTTCTGACCACAGGAAGGGTCCTCTCAGCTTCCTTATTCCTCAGTTCTCTCATGCAAGCTGTCTGGCCTGTAGTCTAGAATGTGTCTTCATTATATCCATGAATCTCCTTCCAGTTGCTTTTCATCACATCATCCGTTGTTCTTGACGGTGCCCTTGGGCTTGAACTTCTCCATGCTCGCTTACAAATGAAGAGATTAGGAGCTATTTGTTTTATGACCTATTTCTACTCTCAGGCAGCTCTGGAGCTCTGGGGATAGGGTCCATGGCAAGCTTCTCTCTGAATGACACCTCAGCTCCAGGAGCTGAGCACTCAGTGAAGGCAGGGGTGGGAGGATGAGCAGCAGCCTGAGATCCTTTAGGTTTGCTTCTCTTGGTGGTGGAGCTACCGCCTCACAAGCCAAGGCAATGTTGATCAAAACCCCAGTATTCTCAGCAGTGCCATGCCCAAGATAGAGCCTTTGTTCCACAAATTGGGGGCTGGACAGAAGAAGGGAGCCCCCACTTCTTGATTGCACTTGTCTCGGACTTAGCCTTATCAGCAGGTACCTGGGGTCAGGATGAGATAAGCTGAAGTCCTGCTGCTCCTCAGAAGAAAGCCCTCCAACTGGGAGCTGGAGTAAGAGGAAACCCTGTGTTCTTAACTGCAGCAGTCTGGAGAGAAGTCTTTGCCTCACTTGGGGGGAAGGAGGAATGGGTCTTAGTTTAAATACCACAGATCTTGCCTTTTTTACTGAACTTTTCTACATATTCTCGAATAGGTGTTTCTTAATTTTCCTTGGGACCATTTGCAGAGTTTTTTATTGGTGGTTCTTTTATCATTTTCACCAATTTCATTGGGGTTAGTGGGTTAACAGAGCTCCTCATGCTGTCTTGTCAAAAATAGATCTCTGGATATTTGTTTGTTTTTAATTGAGATATAGTTGACATATCATTGTATTAGTTTTAGGTGTACAACATAATGATTTGATATATGTATATATTACAAAATGATTACCCCAATAAGTTTAGTTAATATTCATCACCACACAGTTAGAATTTTTTTTTATTGTGATGAGAACTTTTAAGAGGAATGGTTTTAAATACATTGGAATTATCTTCTTTTTAAAGGACTGTAGAATTGCCCTGTGAAACTATCTGGGCCTGCTGTTTTTTGGCAAAAGGGAGGAGCTCTTAAAAGTTTGTTTTGAGGAAATTTGTCTCTTTAGTAGCTCTCTTTTCTGAGGTCAATTTGGATAAAAAGTGTTTTTCTAGAAAATTATCTGTTGATCCAGATTTTCTGCTTATTTGCATATGACTGAGCAAAGTAGTCTTTTATGATTCCTTTAATTTTTTTCTGTGTAGTTATTTCTTTGGGGGCTTTTTTTTAATATGCCTTAACCATTATTATAATTCATTAATGAGATAATGCTAGAAATCATTGTTTCCTGTATAACTTCACTATTTATGATTTATTATCAGAATTTCTTTATTTCTACAATAGTACTTTATTTACTGAATCTTGCTATTATTAGGTGCTTTACAATTTTGATTTATTTACTCTTCACAATAGCCCTTCTAGATATATACTAATAGTATCTTTATTTTATGGATAAGAAAGTTGAGTCATAGAGATTAAATAATTTGCCTAATTATGCCTGCATGTCATATTTTTAACTTACTTGTTGGCTACAAGAAATTTAAGATTATTTAAGGCAATTAAATAAATAGATTTGTTTTCTGATGTCTTAACCTAAATCACCATCCAAAAAAGTAATAAAATTTTTAGTTGTCTATGGCAATATATTCTATCCCACGAATTATTTCAGTGAAGTTAATGGGGAAAAAGTGTTACCAAAAATTTCCTTCCTCAGTTAACAATTATGAGTACTTAAATTTATAGTTAGCATGAGAGATTTCTTTTAAATGGACATTTTACATTTGGAAAGTCAATGTAACAATTATAACATTTAAATAAAATTTTTGAAAAATGTAAAAAAATTCATAACATCACTACCCTAACATTTTTATTTTATTGTTACTTATTGCCTTCAAATTCTTATCCATATACATATTTCATGTAGGTACAATAACAGTGTATCCTTTATTTTGTATTTGACAAAGTGAGCTATTAAAAATACTTTTAAAAGAAGTCAATTTAAAAATAAAGGTTCAAAAAGAAAATGTTCTTACTGTTTATAGTTTTCACCAGCCTCTATAATTTAAGAGGTTAGAGAAATCTTTGGTGTAGTTGGAAATATATAAAAGCTACATTAACTTTTGTTTTTGACTTCTTATTCTAATCCTTTTATCCCAAGTATTTGCATGGAACAGATTATTCGTCTGTAAAAATTAAGGTCAATGGCTAATCTGGTTTGAAAGCTCTTATATGACATGGTCATAGACAAAAGATTGATTTTTTTAAAGAACTTATTAATAGCTTCTGTAATGTTTTAATTGTATTCCTAAATTAGAGAAATTAGGAAAGATAGGAATTTGGGGAATAAAAATTTGAGTTTCATCAATATGGAAAAAAGCTTCTCTTTAAGCAAGACTGAATAAATATGTATAACTACTGCCCTCTTGGGTTGGTATAAGGCACATGTTTTTAAAAATAATTTGCACTGAGATTTATCTTTCTTCTTTCAAAGGTGTTAAAATCATCACACAACAAGTTCAACCAAGTAAAATTTTACCCAAACCAGTAACAGCAACCCTGCCCACCAGTAGCAATTCCCCTATTATGGTGGTTAGCAGTAATGGTGCAATTATGACAACTAAACTGGTAACCACTCCTACTGGTAAGTTTTCTTGAGCATCAGTCCGTTCATTCATCATATATTCATTGAGTAATTTCTTTGACCAGCAATGTGCTTGACAGTGCAGATATAGAGATTAATGAGACAATTCTTCAGAGAGGCCTTTCTTGACTTCTCCCTTCCCCCCAGCTGAAGTTAGCCCTCTTTTATTATTGTCGCAGTCTTCTGTACTTTTCCTTTATAGCGTGTACTACAATTTCTAATTATTTAGCTACTTGTTTGTTGATTTCTTGAATGTTCACCTTATTAGACCATGAGCTCCATGAGGATAAGGGACCATGTCTGTTTTATTCACCAAATATATGCAGAGCTGGTCTGTAAGTAGGTGTTTAGACAGGTTTTGTTGAGTGAGTGAAAACACAGTCCCAGCCCAAAAGGATCTCACTCTGATGAGGTTGAGAGTCTGTGTTACATTATAGTGTAATAATAAGCATTACTCAGACTGAAGGAAGTACAGGATACCATTTTGCCCAGATATGAGAACAGCCAGGCTGTCCTCAAGGAAGTGACAGTGTAGAACATTTTAAGTAGTACCACCCACGGTGACCTTGAGCAGGTTACTTAATCCTAAATCTTTTCCTTGTCATTTAAATGGGATAATAATACCTATACCATAAAGTTATTGTAAGTAGTCAGTGAAATTAGGTATGTAAAGTCCCCAGCAGAGTGCTCAGTAGCTATTTTTATTAATTAAAATTAGAATTCGCCATTGGTATTATTTTAAATTTGTATAACTCTTACCAAACTTATTGAGGAGAGTCAATATTTAGATGATAGAATCTAAATAGTGTAAAATGATACCTGTCTCAAGTTTACAAGCTATCTTGTATTGGCCAATATGTAAAGGTCTTTACAAACATTACACTTAATCTCCCTTAGGCTTTAATATCTCCATTTTCAGTGACAAAACAGAGACTTACATTAAGCAACTTGCCCAAGGACGCACAGCCAATAAAGGGCAGAACTGGGATTTGAACCCAGATCAGATTGAGTACATTCACATTATTTTGCAACCATCCAGAACTTTTTCATTTTCTGTACCCACTAAACAATAACTCTCCATTCCCACCTTCCCCCAGTCCCTGGCAATCACCATTCTACTTTCTGTCTCCATGCAAAGCCTGTGCTTTTAAAATGCTGTTATTCTTGTATTAAATCTATTGTACTTCCCCCAAAACTTTCCTCCATTTGGTACAAAGATAGTAGTAAAAAATAATAATTTGTCTATGCTTATGTATCTATATTAAGATAAGTGTTTCTGTTTTTAAAACAAAAGCTTAAGTTGAAATTTTTTCAGTTATAATTCAATTGATTCATACTATGTATCTTTATAGCATATTTACTTTGCACTAGACTTTTCTTCTGGTTCAGATGTCTGTTTATAACCAATTTAAACTAATTCTACTTAATGTTCTTCCCCTCCTCCCTTTTTGGGTAGTGATTGTATTTTAAAACAGTGAATAACTTACTAAAAGCATTTTTGGGGGGAGGGGGTTGTTGAATATTGTTATCACAGTGACCTCTGAATCTAGTTATCATGAAAAATTTTTTTTCAATTGAAGTTATCTTTGTCATCTTCATTCTCCCTAAGACTAATAATTCTTAGTTTAGGAATAGTATTTCTGAGTTACCAGATTTGTAAGAAACTATGACAGGTTCATCTGGTTAGTTTTTAATTCCTGTTAGGGAAAAGAAAAAAAGTTCTAGCAATACTGGGGAAGAGTGTAAAATCCTTTGAGAGACATGAAGAAAAATATTCTAAAGGGTCAGTCAAAGTTGAGGAAATATGTAAATAGGAAACTTTTTAGGCTAAAAAAAAATATTCCTGGCAACTCTTGGCAGCTTCAACTTTAATCTCTAGTAAAATGATGGAATAACTCTTTAAAAGATGGAAATATATTGAGAGGGTAGCAGAGTACAAAACAGTAAAAGTTTATAAAATTTTAGGCAAACAATACTGCCTTATTTGCTGAGTGCTGACATTGGGTTTGGCACTGAGACAGCATAAAACAGATGCAGAAACCTTAAAATCTATAACAGAAATATCTAAAATGCTCTGGCAGGAAAGATGATTAAATTTAAGTTTCTTTTGGCATAAAACTAGTGGAAGAAGGGTAGTGGAAGAAGGGAACAGAGTTAGTTATACTTTTTCTTGGGATTAATAATTTGATGCAACACATCACAAAATTTTATGTGTAAAATTAATTCAAATTGACTTGGCTATAGTTCCTGGTATGTGCATTGAAAACTGGCTGTAAATTGTAACTTAATGTCTTGACACCTTGAAATTCCATTTTCAAGTTAGGCAATGTAGATTACATTGAATTATAGTTAAACTGTATAAATTGTCATTCTTATAAGTAATGACAAATTTTTCTTTTTGGCTTTTCCCTTTTTATAGGCACACAGGCAACCTATACCCGGCCAACAGTGAGCCCATCCATAGGTCGGATGGCTGCAACCCCTGGAGCTGCAACCTATGTGAAAACTACCAGTGGTAGCATCATTACAGTAGTACCCAAAGCATTAGCTACCTTGGGGGGCAAGATAATTAGCAGTAATATAGTTTCTGGTAGGTATATACGAAATATATTAAAGGTATAGGTGACCAGTAAGAGGCAAAAAGCATATTTCCTGAACTGTTGAAGGATTCTGTTTGATCTCAGTTTCCTGCTTAGGAATCTAAGAGCTTTGGTTTTAGTCCTGATGTTTAGTGATTAAGTATAGTTTTTCGGTTCTGATATTAAATCTTCACATTTTAATTTTTTGATAGTTTTAAAAGAGAAAGAACATTTAGTTGCTTTTAATCAGAATGGAAAGATTATGGTTTACATTTGCATAGAGATTTTTCATTTACAAAGTATTCTCCCATTTGTCAATCCATTCAGACCTCTCATAACTCTAAAATAGTTGGTATCATCCTCAATTTACAGATACAGACAGACTTAAGTTTAGAGAGATGAAATTGACCTAAGACCACAGAAGGTAGATGGTGGAAGAATCAGTATTTATTCATCTAAATATGTTTGAGGGACCATATCTCATTTTCAATTACTAATGTCACTTTAGCTTATTAAAAATAAAAATAGTTGAATATCTTTATTTGCTTTTCACCATTTATATTGACTGTTTACTTTTTAAAAATATTTTATTCAGATAGTGAAGGCTCATATTTATTGGTATTTTAGAACTTTACCTGATTTTTATTGGCTCATTAATTCCTGCAGTATTTGGATTGTAGACTCTGAAGTTGAATGTTAAAATGGCATCCGTTTTCATTGATTATTATTTTTGAATTAAAATGATGTAAATAATCTCTGATCAAGCAAAAGCCCTGTGGACTTTAACTGTCTACTATTTTTGCAGACTAGCCATATTTTGTATGCCCCAGGTGAGTTGTTCTAACATTTTAAAGTGAAGGGATTGAAGTTCCTGGCAGTAATATGATGTTGCTGATAACTCAGGGAGTGAAAAAAAACAAAGCAGGGCATGGTATTGGCGTAAAGCACTGTATTTAAAGCTGCTAATTTTGGCTCTACTTTTAAATGTAAGTGAGAAAATCCAACATTTGCCAAACTGAGGAGAATGAAACCAGTAGGGAAAGAATCATCATACTCCAGCTTTTAAGAGGATATTTTAAATAACACAGTTAAAACTCAAATTATAATTTATTACCTGACAATATCTTTAAATAGCATAGAGCACATATACAAACGTTTTTCAAAAAGTTGTCATGTTTTTCGTTGGTATATAGTTTTTTATGACCATAAGAGTTTTTCTTTACTTATGTATGAATTCATAATACCATATAGCTTGAAGGAATGCCTAGATGTCACGAGGTCTCTGTTTTCAGACCTTATTTATGATTTAGCTGCTTTGTACCAGGTTAGAGCAATACCAGCAAGCACATTTTCCTAGAATCAAAGAGGTGGTGAGATATATACCCTACACATGTATGCGTTTATCCACCTTTGTATTGAAATATACAGCAACTCATGATTAGTTGCTATTTCAAGTGTATGGATACAAATGAGAAGAGTTCTTAAACTTTTCCAGCACTATAAGATATACTTGGCACACAGTTGAAACAACTTTCTTCAGAATTGCCTGGAGCTGATTTTGTCTCTGCCTCTCCTTCACTGTTTGACACTTTTATTCTAAAGAAACTCTCTCATTTCTGACTGCTCTAGACTTATCTTTATGTTACATATCAATATATATTATAAAAACAGTTCTCTTATAATCTTGTTCCATGCTATTTGGATTATAGGTTAATTAGTAGTTTTCACAGTAGTTTCACTGGTTGTTTATTCACAGCAAACTAGTATGCCTGGTTGGATAAATTTAAACAGTTTTCTGCCTTCATCCCTGGTCAGATGCTGGATTCTAGAGTCTGTGGCCCTGTACCCCCAACAAAAAAGAAATGCTTTTCTTTTTAATAATTTTTTTTTAAAATTATTATTTATTTATTTTTTCCCCCAAAGCCCCAGTAGATAGTTGCATGTCATAGCTGCACATCCTTCCAGTGCTGTATGTGGGATGCGGCCCCAGCATGGCCGGACAAGCGGTGCGTCGGTGAGCCCCCGGGATCCGAACCCGGGCCACCAGCAGCAGAGCGCGCGCACTCAACCGCTAAGCCACGGGGCCGGCCCGAAATGCTTTTCTTAAAATACACTCAGACATCTAGCTGTAAGAATAGAAGCCTTAAAAAAAAAATTACCTCTTTGTGGGGAATTTGGAAAATTAAAGGTACAAAGAAAATTAAATGATGTAATTTTAATTAAAATTAAAATGGTACAAAGAAAATTAAAAACCTATAATTTTCACCATCCAGAGAAATATGTTAAAATTTAAGTGTATATATTTCTGTTCATTCCTTTTTCTGTTCATTTTTTTGGATAAATGAGTTTGTGTATATTATATTTTTTAAAATAAATTGAGATTTAATATAATCAGTTATCCTTTTTTCTTATAATATTATTTTCCCATTCCACTAAATGTGTTTTTTTGTGTGTGTGTGAGGAAGAATAGTCTTGAGCTAACATCTGCGGCCAATCCTCTTTTTGCTGAGGAAAACTGGCCCTGAGCTAACATTTGTGCCTATTTTGCTCCATTTTATGTGTGGAACGCCTGCCACAGCATGGCTTGATAAGTGGTGTGTAGGTCCACGCCCGGGATCTGAACATGCGAACCCCAGGCCACCAAAACGGAGTGCGTGAGCTTAACCACTATGCCGCTATGCTGGCCCCTACACTAAATGTGTTTTGACACCTCCCATACGCCCACTTAATGGCTATGCAATGTTTCCTCATACGATGTACCGTAATTTAGCCATTCTCTCATTGTTGAATGTTTTAGATTGCTTACAATCTTTTTGTCATTATAAGTAATCATGTGATGAACATCATTATACATAAATTATTATGTGGAGTTTTTACTTCCTTTGTATAATATCCTAGAAGGCAAGTTCATGCTTCCAAAGTGCTTTCTAGAAAGGTCAAGTTTTTCTTTTTATTATAATAAACAGTTAATGGAAGGCATGACTATTTTTGCAGTTATTTAACTCATCGAGTCAAATAGAGAGAACTATCAGATAGGTAAGTTTTTTTGTGAACTTTGTTGAGGGTTGGTTGAAGAATCATGCCTATTTTATTTAAGCAGAAGATTGGGTCCTCTAGAGATGAGCTCATCATCTTGACTCTAAGGACATGAGAATTTGTGACAATGGCAAGACTTGATTTTGATTCTCTTGATCTTTAGTACAGTGTCCAGGCAAGGAGCTAGTGTTTATATACTTTTTCATTCATTCATTCATTTGCTCATTCTTTGAGCAAAGCAATGTAAAGCATTACGCAAAGACCAAGATTGTCAGAGAGATTTAAGAATCTGTGAAGGGTAAAATCTGGGCCAATAAATTTGCGTTCTTTAAGCCTCCTTGCCATAATGCTCCAACTTTTACAGGCATCTTATTTTTAAATAGGAATCTCTGGAATGCATCAGTATCATAGCCCGTGATCCAAATGTGATTCACAATTATGTGCACCCCTTGTATCTTGACTCTTTATAAGACCGTATATAGATGGGTTCTCTGATATGCTCTGAACCAGATACTGGGCTGGTTGCTGGGATACTTACGGATGTACATGAGGTGCATTCTCTGCCCTAAAGAACACTAAACAAATGAACTTGTATACATTCTTTTGTAACATGAGACTGTAGACTGAATACTATGAAAGCGTAGAGGAAGACCTTTTTTTAAAAAATGAATAATACTTCTTTCTTCAATATAACATAGGTATCACCTGAGATACAGAAACATTCTCACTGGAATTTTAGACTTGTATAATTTGATAATTCTAGTCATAAATTGTATTCTATTTTAATATAATGCTGTACTTGCTTTTCCTCATGCTATGCCTTTTTCTTCTATTTTCTAACATTCCTCCCCGACCCGTATATTGTTAAGCTGATAAACTTCGTTTGCAACTGTCTCATAAATTGACACACATCTGTAATGGAAAGGATTAGACATTTTTGTAGATATAATTCACTTGTTAAGCAAGTTTTGTTAAAAAAGTAGACCTTGTACTTTGTGGGGTTAAAGCTTAGTTTACATTTTCTTGAGGTAGTTTTTAATGTTTACTTTCTAAAAACACTTAAATATTTGGTGAGGCTGCGTTATCAAAGGAGGCATCATAATCAATCACATATGAGGGATTGGAGTTAATTAAGAGTTAAAGTTGAGGGGCCGGCCCAGTGGCATAGCAGTTAAGTTTGCACAATCCGCTTCAGCGTCCCAGGGTTTGCCAATTTGGATCCGGGACGTGGACCTACTCACCGTTCATCAAGCCATGCTGAGGTGGTGTCCCACATAGAAGAACCAAAACTCTACAACTATGATTCACAGCTATGTACTGGGGCTTTGGGGAGAAAAAAGGAAAAAGAGGAAGACTGGCAACACATGTTAGCGCAGGGCCAATCTTCCTCAAAAAAAAAAAAGTAAAAAAATAAGTTAAAGTTGATATAAGTAAATAATGAGCAGCTTGGTTTTTGTGGCTCTTAACAGCTCACTATTCAGAGACTACAGGTAAAGGGAAAAACATTTATGAAGCTAGTCCACGGATAAAAGTGCTTTTTTATGTAACCTGAGTGTGTTACCATGGACTAAAGAGACATGAGATGATGGCAAATATAAAGATATTTTAATAAGTGCCAAAAACTGAAATATAACTAGAATATTCTTATTCTTAGTGCAATCTTATTTCTAAAACTCTAGTAAGAAATGCTAAGATTGTCCAGTAGAAAAGAATATAATTTTGTTTAAAGAATAGAATTTTGTTTAATTTTTCTTCTTGAGAATATATTAATCAGTCATGTTTTCAAATACCTGTTCTGTGCTTAGTCGTTTGATAAATGATATGCAAGCCTGTAGAAGAAAAATATGACTTGTCTGTTTTCATAGGCAGAGGAAATTACAGGTGCAAAAGTAGCATTGAGACTGGTATGCTCAAGGACCAGTGTGGAAATCAGCACACTGAAGGAGAGGTATATATTGGATAATCCTGAAAATTAAAGTCTGGTGGAAGCTGGAAAGCTAAGCAGAAGAGTTTGGGCTTTGTGTGGTTGGTAATAGGAAGCCATATAGTGAAGAAGTTACTTGTTAGACTAGAGTTTGTGGTGTGTGTTGTGGAGTAGGAACAAATAAGATAAAATTGGTAGATTAAGGGCCAGATCATACAGAATTTTGAAACCCAAGAGGGGAAGTTAGAACTAGAGGATTACAATAGGGATTTAGGAAGGTATTAGGAAGTTACAATAGGTATTAGGAAGGTTATTGACCAGTTGCACATGTTCTGGGTTCTTGACATGATGCAATTAGTTTTTTCAGGATGTTTGATATGACAGACAGCATGAGAGCTATTTGCGTGATAGAGAAGCTTGAAATTGGGAGAATATATGGGAAGCCAGAAGAGATGAGGGTCTGTCTGTTGAGTTGACATAACATTTTGAAAGAAGACATAGGTTGGTGACAAATTGAATTCATTCACATACTCGTTGAATAACTATTACTGAGTAATGGTCGTACACTGTGCTAAGCATTGAAGAATCAGTGACATGAAAAGATACAGTGTGGATCTCAAGGGGCTTTCATTTTGTTGGGGGATACAGGGAGTGAAGACAAGTCAAGAATCAAAGATTTGCACCAGGATTTCCAAGTTGGACAATTAGAAAAATATAGGGTATAAATTTGACAGGTAGATAAATTTAATAGGTAGAAAAGAAGCACATTGTGGAATGATGTGGGGGAGAGGGCATGATAATAATATGTTTGGATCTGTAGATATAGATCTACTAAGTAGATCTTAATGGTTGAAAATATAAATTTATGTATAAATATATAAATTAGAATTTCATCTTCAGACTCCTCAGAGTGCTGCAGATTACCAGAGCACACATTTAAATCTGTGAGTCAGTGTTTATTTTGTCTTTTTTGATTACATACAAAAATACATGGCTTATTTTCCTACATTTTCTCTAGAGTGTAGTGTTATGTGAATTTTGATAAGTATCTACCTCTTTTTTATGTTCTTTTTTGAAGAGTTTTCCCATAACGCTAGTCACACAGATATAATACTGGGTTTAGGGGAAATGCTTGTGGTGGAATAGAGATTCTGATTTGTTCCAATTAACCACTCAGAAGAGGAATATTGATGGGGAAACGGATAGTGATATTTTTAGATTCTGAGTTTGCTGTGTAGGTCCTCAGATTCCGAGAAGATTACTGCTATAAGAGTCGATTCTTAATATTCTCTCATTCTAGGACAACTTGTAATTTACTATTCCAAGCCTTCATTTTCATCCTCATGACAGCCTTCACGTCATCTAGGGATGACTGACTACATGTATTAATTATGTTCAACGTAAACAGAAATAACCAAATATCACTAGTCCTTAACTCAGGCCTCCTTTTCTCCCCCCTTCTCTAAGGAACGACTACCAAAATCACTACAATCCCAATGACTTCCAAGCCCAATGTGATTGTTGTGCAAAAGACTACAGGAAAAGGAACGACCATTCAAGGCCTCCCGGGCAAAAACGTTGTCACAACATTGCTAAATGCTGGAGTAAGTAAGAGCTTGAACTGCAGACTCAGCAATCCACTGAGGATTTTAAAGACCAGCTATACAAATATTTGCCTAAGGACTTCAGAACCCCACAATGGCCAGAATGGCTTGGTTTACCACTACTGTGATGTAATAACTGTTGAAACACCACCTACTGATGCCATTTTTCACAGTAATTTCTAAAACGTGTTGCTCATAGCTAGGTTGCTTATGACAATGCTTTAGATGCTTAGCTTGGTCCAGATGGAGGATTCCACGGGCTTAACTACAGGAGGATCTCTGTTAGAGGACAATTTTATTCCTGCTTATGGCCAGTAGATACCAGCCTAGTATTTGGCTAAGGCTGGGCACAGAGAAATATTTGGGATTAAGACTAAATTAATTGACAGGAATTTGTTACTTTCATTTTTACCTCTTTGAGCTATTAAAAAAAAATCAAATAACAGATTCATTTATAGTTCTGAAGGCAGTTGGTAAGAAGTTAAGAGGTTTGGAGTTAGACAAACCTGGTTTTTTTCTCTCAGTATAGTAGTTGTTTGACTTCGGCTAACTTATTCAACTTCTCTTATCCTTAATTTCCTCATTTGTACATTGGGGATGATGATCTCTACTTGTGAGTTTGTTCAGTAACTGGTTGCTGTTTTGAAAGTGCTTAGAACGGTGCCTGGCACGTAGGAAGTCCTCAATAAAGGGTTTTTTCTTATTGTCCATTGTTCTTGGTACTTAACTATTTAGGCTTGGTAATGTCCCTACTTTGCTAGAAAAAAGAATGCTATACTTCATTGTAGTAGATCTCTAGTAGCTTCGTAGGCATCATAGTCTTTACAGTGTTGGAAGGGGTCCGGCATTAGATTTTTTTCATCATGTATGAGAACACAGATTGTTCCTAGCCTAAGTTTACATAGTAAACCAAAAGTAAAGCCAGGATTAGAATTCAGATTTTCAGAACCCTTTATAGTCTGGTTTGTAATTTTATAGAACTTGTTATATAGGAAAGGATACCATGCACCCTAGGTCACATAGATCTCAGAGTCATGAATGAATACTAGCTGCTAGAAATATCTAGTAGCAACAGTTTGACACAGGAAATGATAGTAAAACAAGCAGGTCAGAGTATAAGACCATCCTCTTCACCACATGTGTATGTGTACCTGTACTCACAACTTGATCACCCATGCATGCTCACACACATGCATCAGAAGAGCTTTTTCAAAAAATAACCTGCTAGTTGGTTTTGATCAGCTTTGAATGAGTCATTATACTTGGACAGGGTCCAACCAGCTATTTGATAGATAGGCATGCCCACTTGCAAACTAGCAGATCTTGGCAAGTGAACTAGAGCTCTTTCCAGAGATGCTGCTGTGAAGGGTGTGTATGTGTATTAAAATAAGTAATCACATGGTTGGCAGACACTTCATATTTCCCTTAGATAATTACAGCAGATAGTTAAACTTGTGATTTTTGTAATCATATTTAGCTCTAAATTTGCAGAGTGATTACCTTTTTGCTAGCTCACCTGGGTGCTTTGCTTTTACTGGCTGCTAAGTTTAAATGGCCACACATTTAGATGATAATGACCGAAAATTAAGAAAAACTGATAGGGTGAAAAATTTCAGATCCTTTCTTCTTAATTTTGTGAATTTTAATTTTTAACATTCTAATAATTTAGTAAAATCACTGTATTTAAATTTAATTTAGTTGTGCTCAGGTACTGACTGCATAAATGACCAGAAAATGGTACTTAAGAATAAAGCAGATGAAAATGCAGAAAATGGTGAAAAGTTAATGGGCTTAAGTTATCTCTAGTTGATAAACTAAAGTGATGTTAGTAACATACTAGTAGTAAAATGTGGGAAACGTGCTAAACTTTTCCTTCATAATTTCCCATGTAACCTCAGAAAGAATGTTAATATCTCTGCTGATTTCATCTCTTGCCCATACTTTTTCACATAGACGTTCTGCTGTATGTTCTTACAGTTTCATATCTGGGCAACTTAGGAAGTTTATTTTGAATGTGCACGGTTAGCTATTGGTATAATGCACCTTAGTTTTTTTTTTTTTATTACATAAATGTTCATTTCAGATAAATTAGAAAATAGAGATGGATGTATGGGGGCAAGACCTATAATCCCAACTCTTAGAGATAATTATTGTTAACATTTTAGTATATATTCTTCTACAATTCTCTGACTATTTTAATATATGTATTCTGTGAATGGGACAGTATAGTAAGTATTCTTATGTAAGGTAATTTTCTAAAATTCACTCATCAGGAAATAATGTCTTCTTTGGACACAAAGTTGGTCAGATGACTCCTAAGATGGTTTCAACTAAGTCTAGGATTTTTGATCACCTGGAAACATTGTACTTTGTTGCCTAATTTACAGTCCTTTCCCATCACCCTGGGAAAATCTTTCTGTGACTTTTTAGTAAAAGGACAGTTTTTATCATTTAAATGCATATAAATCTCATATATTCACTGACTTCAATTTAGGGAGAAAAGACTATTCAGACGGTGCCAGCAGGTGCAAAGCCAGCTATTATCACAGCTACAAGACCTATCACCAAAATGATTGTAACTCAGCCAAAAGGAATAGGTTCCACAGTACAACCAGCAGCTAAAATCATCCCAACAAAAATTGTTTATGGGCAGCAAGGGAAAACACAGGTATGCTATAAGATATGGTTATTTTTCTTGATTCTGGTATATTTCAAATTCCTAAAATTCGAAGGTAGAAATTTGAATGAAAAGATCAGTAATCTTTAAAAAATCAGATTGTTAAAAGTTATGACTGAATGTGTATATCATCTGTTTTCAAAACCTATGTTTCTCTCTTCAGTACTTTTTTTTTGATATCTAAATATTTTTGTCATGTCATGAGCAAAGATTGGGGAAAAGAATCCGCTTGGAATAAAATTTGCTGAAGGTGTATATTCTTGAGAAGTAGATGGTTGAGGGAGGATGGTAGTTATTAAGAATCTCTCAAAGAAAAGTATTCATTTTTTATAAGCTTATATGGCCTTTGAAAGCATTTTATTATAAAATTTGCTTTACTTGAAACCTAAATAATAGAGAAGCTAGAGGTCTGTTCATTTTTCAACCAATAGAAGATAAGGGAACTTTTCTGGAAATTTGCCAGGGAAAATGAGGCTCAAGATTTAATCTTACGTTGCTAGCCTAGTGTTTATTTTGTAGGTACTTTAACTGCTTTTCTGAGAATATCAAAGGAAGCCATTTCAGCTTTGCTTGAGAAATGCTATCCTAGAATTTTTGTAAAAGATATTAATTTACCTATAAACTAATAATTTGCCTTTAGAATCAATTCCCTCAGAATCGTAGCCAAATAGTTTACATATCTAAACAAATAAGATTTGTGATTAGAAATAAGTCCAAATTGCCTTAAATTTCAACTGTAAAAATTTCATTTGCTCCATCATCTAAGTCATAGTATAACCTGTGTTTTCATTCTTGAATTCTTGGAAATGGGTGACTAATAGAGTCTGAAAAGGTTTAGAATCTTATATGGGGAGAAAGAAAAAACTCATGTGGTGAGTTAACATTTTTATTCTGCACACCCAATTGAAGTCAACTCCTAGAGTCCAAATTTTGAAGTAGAATGGCTCAGTTTGGAAATTTTCTCCCATTTCGCTTGTTTTTGTGTATGTGGTTTGGACTTTTGCCAGGAGTTGATCTACCACATATTCCATATTGCTTCTGATAGTTGTCTAAATCAGTGTTCCTCTGGGGATTTCTTCAAAGATGACTTAGGTCCCAAGCAAATTTACTTTGTGCAGTTGTGTCAATTAGGAATTTCATTTGGTTGCTGATGAAAAGAAAGCCGAACAACAGTGGCTTAAACAAATTACAAAAATAAAAATTATAAAAATAATAAAAAATTATAAAAATAAACAAATTTATTTTTATTATGTTAATGTTTAGAGGGAGGAAATCCTGGACTGTTACTGTGGCTCAAAAATTCCAGTGGGAATCTAGGCTCCTTGTGTCTTTCTGTTCTGCCATCCTTAGCTTGTGGCTACTATTCTGCTGAATAGCCTACAGGTTGTAAAATGACTCCTGAAGTCATTATAGGCAAGGAAAAACAGGGGCAAAGGCTCTTGTCAGAATCATGGCTGTTGCAGTCTGGCATGTACCACTTTAAACATTGTGTGTGACTTGGCTATAATTTGTTCATAGATTGGATTAATTTTTGATGAACAGTGCTATGCCCAAAGCATAATCAATGTATAGAATGCTGTTTTCCATGTCAGGAAAATATTAGTTTATGACCTAGAAGTTTAGCATTTTAAATAGTGCTCTAAAATTTAAACTGGGTATATTTCTGCTTTTCTTCTAGGTTCTTATTAAACCCAAACCAGTGACGTTTCAAGCCACAGTTGTTAGTGAGCAAACAAGGCAGCTGGTCACAGAAACATTACAGCAAGCATCCAGGGTGGCAGAGGCTGGTAATTCATCTATTCAGGAGGGAAAAGAAGAACCACAGAGTTATACAGATAGTAGTTCCTCTTCTACAGAGTCCTCCCAAAGTTCCCAAGGTAAGATCCATTTTACTTCTGATTTATATAATTACTGCTGACATAGTGCCCTAGTTCCAAAATAGTTGCATCTAGGGATTTCAAACAAACATATATGCTTTGATTTGTCATTTCTTTTGATTTTATTTTCTTTTGTCTGATATGTAATCAGTGAGCTAAAGTTTCGCTTTTGGTAAGGCTTACCATTCTTTTCTGCATGGCATATGTTCATCAAGTAATTGGTAAATTTTAGATGATAATTTTGACAGAGAGGGATTATCAAACTGGATAGAGCTGTGATTCCTCCTGTTTGCTTTGGGTAAGTAGAAGTATACAAAAAAGTGAATATACTTTTTGATGGTTGTTGCTGAATCTTGAGAAAGAATCAAGGTGGCCAGAGGTGGGCTATAAGTAGGGTGACCATACATTGCAGTTTGCATGGAACAAGTCCTACTTTATGTCTGTTCTAGTGCAGTTATTAATAGCATTCCCTTTTACTCTCAAAGCTATGCCAGCTTAGATGATAATTTTATGATTGTCCTAATTATAAGAAAGGAGCTATGAAGCCAAACTCCATAGTAGGGAAGCTCTTTATCCTCTGTGCTGTTTTAATTATGTTGCTCTTCTAGGAAGTCTCTGGAAATAAACTCATGATCATAAACTTTGAGACCTTCTGCAAATCTAGCACTCCTGTCTATCAGTTACTTTAACCACCCTTATTGTCAGGTGGTATATTTATGCCTATGCTTATGTGTTCTGATGCATCTAAGCAAAGCTGTTTATCTTCCCTTGATCATTTCTCACTCACTCCATTCCTTCTCTTCACCTCTCCATTATTCTCTCTGGAGTGCTTTCATAACACCTTCACTTTTCTAATACAGGTTCTTCATATTGTGTGAACATTTATTATTTTAACTCTTCAGTGGAGTCTTCCCAGGTTAGTCTTACATGGTTCAAATTGTTAATTCAGTTTGACATTTATTAGGTTATGCTATGTTAAGCATTGTGCTAGACCCTATAAAGATTGAGTAAAATATAATTCTTGCCCTCTAGGAGTTTAAAATCTAGAAGAGGGGATAAAAAATATGTACAACTTCAGTATAAGAATTTTATTAGTAATAAACAGAAAAATGCCAAAGGCTGAAAGTTCACACTCCAGTGAGGAGAGGATGAGAAAGCTTCATGAAGGAGTAGCATTTGAAATGGTTGAAAACTCGTCAAAGTAAATAAAAATGTTGATTTTAACAAACAAATAATATGGCACTCAGAAAGGGGGTAGTTTTCTTCAGCATATCATGAATGACAGTAATATTTTCTGAATCAATTTGCTTAGATTCACTTTATCATTCTATATTGATTGTGACTCAGTTTATGTGCTAGTTACAGTGGAGTGATGCTTATTCTCTTATTTCTTTTGGAGTTATACTGATTTGATATTTATAGATTCTATTCTTAATTCAAGACATCAGCTGCTTTTCCTCTTTAAGTCTGCAGTTTCTTGAATAATACTAGCCTTTTTTCCCCCTTGAGAAATATTTTCATAGCTGTTAGTGCTGCCAAGTCGATTCTGACTCCTAGTGACCCCTGTGTACAGTAGTGCAGAACCTTGCCAATCTTTTTGCACCATCCTCTCACCTTCTGGTGCTATATCAGACAGTGCTCCACTGCTATTTATAGGGTTTTCATGGCCGTTCTTTTTGGAGTGGGTGGCCACATCCATCTTCCTAGTCTGTTTTAGTCTGGAAGCTCCACTGAAAACTGTCCACCATGGGTGACCCTGCTGGTATTTTAAATACTGGTGGCATAGCTTTAAGCATCACAGCAACATGCAGCCACCACACCACAGATGGGTGATGTGGTTCTGTGACTGGGAAGTGAACCCAGGTCACAGTGGTGAGAGCATCAAATCTTAACCACTAGACCACCAGGGCTGGCCATGTTCATAGAGGGCAGGTAAAATGTTCAGCTTATGAGTTGGTGCTAAAAGGGGGACAGACAATAGATGTCTGTATATACATAATCTCAGATGATCTTTTGAAATTGCTAATCTTTTCCTAAGGGAGCTGTAAGCCAATCATTACTTCTCAAACATGCTATTTCATTAGTGAAAACAGTTCACTAATGAACTGTTTCAGTTTTCATTCTAAGAAGGGGACAAAAGTTTGGCTATTTTTGGAACTGATTGAGTGTAAGATTTTCTGCTCTTCGATCTATTATACACAGCTTCATGTATTTTTATTCTTTATCTTTCATCACATATTATTTCTTTTACAGATATTCTGTAATACAGAAAAATTTCACAATTCAGCATAGGAATGTCTAATATAGTTGACTGTAAAGCCAGTTTTTATAATCTACATTTGCCCCTCCCCCTATATCCTTGTATAGCTCCTTAGTACATTCTCACAAAGACAAGGGGCTGGGAATATATATGCTATGATTTAAAGAGGAAGGGATAGGGCCGGCCCCGTGGCTTAGCGGTTAAGTGCACATGCTCTGCTACTGGCGGCCCGGGTTCGGATTCCGGGCGCGCACCGACTCACCGCTTCTCCGGCCATGCTGAGGCCGTGTCCCACATACGGCAACTAGAAGGATGTGCACCTATGACATACAACTATCTAGTGGGGCTTTGGGGAGAAAAAGGAGGAGGATTGGCAATAGATGTTAGCTCAGAGCCGGTCTTCCTCAGCAAAAAGAGGAGGATTAGCATGGATGTTAGCTCAGGGCTGATCTTCCTCACAAAAAATAAATAAATAAATAAAGAGGAAGGGATAACGGTTTTGGTCAGTCTAAGATCATGGTGGTTTTCAAACTATATGTGGGTCACATCTACTGGGAATGTAAGTACTACATAGCTGTCCATTTTTCCTTTATATTGCTTTTGTAGTTTTTAGCTCCCCCTCCCCTTTTCAGTAACTTTCTTTTAATGTAATTTCAAACTTACAAAAAAGTTACAAGAAGAGTAAAAAGAACTCCTGTGTAAACTCGTTACCTAGATTCACCACTTGTTTACATTTTGCCATATTTGCTTTGTTGTTGACTCTCTTTCTACTCCTCTGTGTGTTTATAATTTTTAAGTTTCTTAACCATTTGAGAGCAAGTTGTAGATATGATGTCCCTTACCCTTAAATACTTAAAATTTGTAGGTTTGTATTATTTAAAGGTTAGTTTCTTCATAACTGCCATACAGTCATCAAAATCAAGAAATTTAACTTTACAATTCTGTAATCTACAATCCATTCAAATGTCATCAGCAGCTCAATAATGTTCTTTATAGTTTTCCCCCAGTCCACATTCCAATTCAGGATGCTGCATGGCTGTTACTTGCATTTAATTGTTATGGCACTTTATTTTCCTTTAACTTGGAATAGTTCCTCAGCCTTTCTTTGTGTTTCTTGACCTTGACATTCTTGAAGAGTATAGATCAGTTACTTTGTAGAATATTCTACAGTTTGGTTTTGTCTGATGTTTCCTCGTGATTAGATTCAGCAGGAATTCCACAGATGTGAGGTTATGTCCTTAGTTCTGTCTTATCAAGAGGCATGTGATGTCAGTTTGTCTCAATATTGATGATGTTAATGTTCATCACTGCGTTAAGGCGATGTCTTCCAGTTCTTTGCATTACAAAGTTGCCATATTTCCCTTTGAAATTAATAGTAATTTGTGGGGAGATACTTTGAGACTATATAAATACCATGTTCCTCATCAAACAATTATTTACTAGTTTGAACATCCATGAATGATTTTCTAAAGTCCATTATTCTTTATATATTTGATAGTTGACATTCTACTGTAAGAAAGAATCAACCTTTTCTTGACTACAGATCCTTTTTCTGTCGACTTCCCTTACACAAATACTGGAATAAGGATGTCTTTTATGCCATGGAAATTTCTTGATTCTACTTATTGTTTCTCAACTTTCCCTACCATCTGCCACCCCCAAGGAGGAGCAGTTTAGGCCTTATACTTTATTCCTGAACTGTTGCCTCACAGGATAAAATAGAGATTTTCAGCTTCACCTTGTCATGCTTTCCTTGAATACCTTGGGAAGGTTCATAATTCCTTCTACACTACGCTTCCAAAATTGCTTTATACTACCAGCTATTTTATCATTGATCATTTTATTTTGTACTTTTTGATTGTTGGTTTATTACAATTGTTTTCTTTTCCACTTGGCTACTAGCTTCTCAAGAGCAAGGATCATATTCATCTCTGTATATCCAATATTTAGCAAACAGGTTAACTAGCACTAAGTAGACATTTAGTAAAAGTTTCACTGAATGAACAAACAGCAAAACAGCAACCATAGTAACTGTGGCATAGGGTTAAGCTTCAGCCTTATAAACTTATTTTTGTCACCTGAGTCCAAAATATTGTTTCCTTTCTGGGGTCCCCCTTAACCTTGCGGATGGGCCTTTTAAGTGGTATGTACTTGGAGTGTTTTTAGATATTGACAGATAGCTAGGTGACCAAGCCTAGTGGATCAAGGCTGTGCTTTTGTGGGTCACTTACTGAAGTTTGGGCCATATCCCTTCCATAGCTCCTGAGCTTTCCTTCCTAATTGGATCTTCTTTTTTTCCCTTTCTCACTTGGAAATAGTCTAGCCTTACTGGGTTCCATATTTAAAAAAAGAGAGAAAAATATTAAAGATTTATTTATTTATATTGTTTATTTCCAGAAAGTTTTAAGATGGATTAGATAGACTATAAGATTATGCGAAGTAAAATAGAAGAGTACAAGGAGATAAAACCAAGGGTAGGGATTTAAGATGGAACAAGGCATGAGGCAGATACAAAAATGCATTCTGTAAAGACATTGCTTTAAGTAGGCCGCAACTTGGGTTTCTAGGATGATTTTTCCAGAAGCTTTGTGATCTTGGTATGTCATGGTAAGGGTGGGAAATAAATCCAGATTAGGCAAAACATAACTTATTTCAGAGCCGTTATGTGCTGCTAATATATGTTGTGAAAGATGAAGAGTGGAGTATGTAATATAAAATGCTCCCCAATTTTTTTGACATGGAACCCTTCTTTTGCAGAACATCTTGAGGAACTGATGTTCTCTGGAACATTTTGGGGGATGCTGTCTAGGCAATTAAATACTGTGAAGGCCTTGGGCTTTATGACTAGTTCAGGGAGAAGGTACACATTACATCGTAGAAGGGATATAGTTTAGAAGAGATGGTTTAGATGTGTAAGACATCTGAGAATCATTTATATGAGGAATGGTTGGTGGAGACAGGAGATTTATTATGGAGAAGAGAAGATGAGGGTTGGATTGGAGGGGACATGGGAGCTGTTGTCAGTTACCTTGAGGACTGTGATGTGAAAGAGGAAAAAGAATTGGTCTTTGTGGAGACATGGATGGAAACTAAAACCATTGGGTAGAAGTCACAGGAAGACGTATTTCCACTCCATGTAAGAAATTTTTCCAGTGTCATAACTGTGCAGAATGGAAGGAAACTGTCTTGGAAAGTAGTGAGTTCTCTGATGCTGGAGTTTCTAGACTGGCAGGGATATTGTTGTGAAGATTTTAGCATAGGATTGATGATAGTGTTAGATGAACTTTTAGATCCTTTCTAACTGAGAGGTCTTACAATTCTATGAAAGTATGATATAGGACTTTTATAGTAAAGACATAGGAAACATTCTTCCATAGAGATGCCTGAGTCTGTCTTTGGATATAACAATACAGTGTGTATCTCTACTACCTAACCTGTAGTATTATGTCCAATAAGTATTTGTTAAGTGACCTGTTGGGAAAGATATCTGAAGGTGAGCAAGCCACCATCCTCAAGAGAGAAAGGGAAGTCTAGGTGGATGCAAACTACATGATGAAATGGTACTGTGAGATCAGGCTCCTGGTGTCTCAGTCATTGTACTCTGACCCCAGCATCAGACTTGATAGGTGGTAGATTTATCTAGTCTAAGCATAAGCCAAAAGTAGAGAGGAAATCACTCAAGGAATGTTTTTATGTCTAGGTTCACGCTCTCATTCTGTGTCACAGCTGTTGGGGTTGCTGCAGTGATACTTTGTGATGGTCAGCTACTCTTTCTGAGTATGGGCAGAAAGAGTGAGCAGTCTCCCCAGTCCCTACAGGATGATGTTATTTGGGGTGATGTCTCTGATAGGTGCTCCCATGTGGAAATTTGTTTTCCTTTTCCAGTCTCTTTCTACCTTATCTTTGTATAAATGCAATCCTTGTGTTCTTCTCGGTATTCAATGTCTCGTATACAGTTAGGTTGCAAAGTTATTGCCCAAAGGTTCTCTCACCTAACCAAAGGGTACCTATATCATCATGAAAATTTCTTAAGTTTGAGAACTTAGGTTATATAAAAAGAATGATTCCCTAATATAATCAGCTCTCTTAAGTTTAAATTCTATATATCTACTTTGAGTAAAGAAAAACAGTTACATGCTTCACATGGCATTTGGTATTGCAGGATAGTGTCCTTCAATCTTCTAGATTTTTTTGGAAGTTTAATGGAAATTATACATCTCTGGTGTGGCGTATATCCTACCCAGTGTTTTTTGGGGGAAAATACAGTTTGTTAATGGTAATTAAAAATTTCATATCTATTATATATTGATTTTGTTTTCTTTTGGGAAGGCTGTTTTTTTTGAAGAGTCGTTCCCCCTTCCCCAACCTTTTTGGACAACTTTGTGATTTTCAAAAATATGAGGTTTATAGAAGGTTGAACTTCTGTTGTATTTATTCTTGTTTTTTGGGCCACATGAATTCTTTTTATTCTTCCGTGATGCTTTCACTGACCATTCCAATTCAAAGCAGTCTTTTTCTAAGCGTTTGATTTTACCCCAAAATACAAAGCTATATGTATATCTTTATTTTATGTCTCTTCCATTATAATCTAAACTTGGGAGTAGGGGTCATGCCTTTATATCCTACATAATTTCCTGTGTGGTGTCTCGGACAAAGGAGTTTAGGGACTTAACACTAGTCTAGTCCAACCTGCTTATTCTATAGATGGGAAACTCAATAAATAATTTGTTGCTTGATTTGATGCACATTTAGTGTTTACATGCATACCTGTATATCATGAATATAATAAGCTTTGAATTAGGGCTGTAATTTGTTTTGAAACTTAATAAAAAGTCTTAGAATTGAGAACTTTCAGGCCACCACCACCACAACAATAATAACATTTCTCTTGTCCTTCATAGTTTATAAAGCTCTTTTACATATATCATTTCATTATATCCTCAGAAATCTTGTGAGATAGGTAATTTTATTATTGGCATTTTAGAAATAATGATACTAAGACCCAAAGAATCAACTTGTTAATAATTGATAGAGTTGGGGCTGTAACCTGACTTCGAACTCTAAATGTTATATGTGTCCTATTATATCATGCTGCTTCTAGATTATCTATCCATTCTTGTTGTTGGTGGACAGGATTTCCTTTCAGTAATTCAGCCATCCAATAAGTGTTGACTGAATGCTCAGGTTGTAATACAGAACACATTTTCAGGTGCATTGGGGAAAATAAAACTCCTACAGCATTTTGTTCTTACTGTACACAAACATGCACACACCTACACAAATGCACACCTATATTATAGCAATTAGCACATTGAATTGTAATTTGTCTTTTTACATGTCTGTCTCCCCAACCAGATTGTGTGCTTCTTGAGCATCCTCTGATTATTTTGTGAGCTCTTTTATATCCTCAATGTGGAATATAGACTCTGGCACATAGGTGCCCAGTTTGTTGAATCAATGAATGAATGAATAAGTGAATATAGACATGAAAGACATTATACCCTCTGGAGGCTTACAGTCTTCTTGGGGAGATAAAGCATGAAATTTACAGTAAATACAAAGATAAAAAAACAAATTGTTTTTTTTTTTAAGACAAACTTTGTTTATAGGGTTTGTTTTTTTTTAACTAATATAAAACAGATTCCCAGCCTGTAGTTCATGTAATTGCTTCCCGGCGTCAGGATTGGTCAGAACATGAGATTGCAATGGAGACTAGCCCCACCATAATTTATCAGGATGTATCCAGTGAATCACAATCAGCTACTTCAACAATCAAAGCTCTGTTAGAACTCCAACAGACAACAGGTATGAACTCACATGCTCACTTGAATGAAGCATGTTTTCTCTGGAGATGGGTTGTGCTAAAATACTACCACTGTTATATTTTCTTTGTTATTATTTGAGCACATTTCCCCCCTCTGGACTTGTCTGTATTCATTGGTGCAGTCTGTTTACTTGTCAGTTCATTAAGATGTGCACAGGAGTACTGAAAGAGAGATTATAGTCAGTAGAAAGAAGAAAAAAATGGCAGAGCTCTTTCTTCTCTGTCTTCTGCTTAAAATGGACAATCCTGTTGCCTCTTGTCACCAGAAAGGAGTAGGTCTATCATTCTAAGCACAAGGATCCATGCAGTGTAGTTGCCGGTTCTCTTCAAGAATAGTAGGAGGCAGAATTGAAGGGCCCCTGCCATCCTCCTTGATTTTGGTGGGGCAGTTTTGTGGTCATAAAACATCATTAATGGCCCTTGCTAGCATTCTAATTTGTTTTAATTTTATCTTCATATTCTTTGTATAATTTAACCACTTGAGCTTCCATGCAAAGCTATACTCATTTAATAAGATCCTATCAGTATTTCTAGTTACTATATATCTTTGATAAACTCTAGGCAAAACTGTGTTAGTTATAGTACTGACTTTATTGTATTATAATAGGTTCAAAGATTGTCAGAGTATTTAAGGGACCTTATCGATGATCTCATCCAACCCTTTCATTTTATGGTTAAGCAAACTGAGATCTAGAGAGGTTACCCAATTGGTTAGTGGCGGAGTGAGATTCCACGTCTTTTGATTCCTAGTTCAATGTCCTCTCTACTTGTGGGGTGACTTTTAGTATTCTTTTGGTTTTGTTTTGGTTTCTTTGTTTAAATGATTATCTTGATTTTGTCACGTTATATGCTTGATGGGAATAATCTGAATGATCATTCAGTGGACTTAATTACTGGTTACTGTTTGTTGTAGTATCCATTCCACACTACCCATAGAACACTTGCATTTAATGTAAGTCTTTGGTTAATCTTTCTGTTGGTGTTATTGTTGGCCTTAGGCATTTGCTCAGCTCCTTGACTTTGACATACTCAGCCATTTCCATTAATGCCTTATAGAGGGTGGAAACCAAATGAGTGGATTTTGTAGAAAAAGTGATAAGATAGAAAGTAAATCTATCCATGGAAACCATCTTTGATTCCAGACCATTCCGTAACACATTTTTGCAGGAACAGAAGGGCCATTTTTTCCTAACACTGAAAATTTTTATTCTTTGAGTCATTGACATTGTACCATTTCTTTGGAGATCATCTTGAATTCTAATAGATCAAATTAAACTTGTCACTGTGTTATGCTATTCTGGGTAGGCATGCCCTAGAGCAAATCATGCTGTGTACTTCTTATTGACCCTTTGTTTTCAGGTTGGTAAACTCAAGAATACCAGGGACTACCTTGAAGAAGGGTAAAGGAAATGATCTAAGGGAGGTGTGTACAAGAGAAACAGACCCAGTTGTTTGGCCTAGTGATAATGGGGGGGATTTTGGTCTGACTGCATATGTGTCCTTCTTGCTAGGCTGCTGGGTATGGTTGCACAAGTTGTGCACTCTACAGCCATACATAGCAGTCTCTTTTTTTCTTTACAACTTACTGTCTTCTTAGTCACTGCCAGTGTGGCACCCCAGAGATCTGGTTCATTATTCCCATGGACAACTCTGGTTTTGGTACTTGTTTGTAATAAAAGTTAACTTTTCCCCTGACTTTTTTATGCAGTAAAGGAAAAATTGGAATCTAAACCAAGACAACCCACTATTGACTTGAGTCAAATGGCAGTACCTATTCAGATGACCCAGGAAAAGAGACATTCTCCTGAGAGTCCATCAATTGCTGTGGTAGAGTCAGAACTAGTTGCTGAATACATCACTACTGGTAGGTGTCCTTTTACAAAGTAGTATTAAGGTAGGAGAGCTACCTGTCTGGATTTCATGGGGTGGTTCTTTGGGGGAGAATATATTTTTTTGTATTTCTAGATCTTTTCCAGTTTGCTCTAAGAGCAAATTCACATTGTCCTTGGGATTTACTTCAAGTATCTTTAATGACTAGGGAGAAAAATCAATAGGTTGTTACAAAGGTTGCAAGTAATATAAAACTGGAGGTTGGCCATAAATAACATCTGTGAATATAGGGTAACAGTTAAATATCTTTTATCTAAGAATAAATATTTTTATGCAACTGAAGTTTTTAGTTTTAGGGGAGGGGAGGTGGGTCAAGGGAGAAAAAAGATACAAAATCCAACTCTTTTTTTAATGTAAAGAAAAAAAATGTGGAAAACTTTAAATCCTTGTAAATACTTAGGAGGTTCTGGTGGAAAGAAAATTAGGTATTTGTTTCAAATGTGGTCTGGCAGCAAAACACTAACGAGTTTTTTGGATGGCATATATAGAGAAGTGGAGCAGGAAGGATAATAGATTCTTTCTCTCATATTCTGGTGAGAACACACCTGGAATACTGCTTTCTGTTTTGGACACTTCATTACCTCGAAATTTGAAATAGTTCAGAGAGTAGTAATGTGAATAATTAGGGGTTAGGAGAGATGACTTATGAGGCAATATGTAAAGAACACCTGTCTTAAGTTTTCTTAAGCAGTGATTAAAAGAGAACATAAAGTTACAAATATTTGAAGGATGTAAATACCAAAGCGGAAAAGGAATTCTTTGGCATCATTTTAGGAGATGTTATTAAGATTAATGTGTTAATTTGCTAAAAGGAAAAATCTAGTTAAAGATTATGGAAAGCCATCTAACATCTTTTTTAAGAGATATTTAGCAGAATGCTAAGTAAAGCAGAGGGCAGGCAGTATGTGGGGAAATCAGTATTAACCTCTGGGATAGACTAGGTCATCAAATGGTAAATAGATAAAAAGACCTATGATTTCTTCCCTTATCCTTTTCAGAACGCACTGATGAGGGGACAGAGGTTGCTTTTCCCCTTCTAGGTAAGTGGTGTGCATCCATTTGTAGTATAATTAAGGTAAAAGATGATTGTTTTGGGGGGAACCACTTAAATGGATGCGCTCTACTGTGATCTGGTAGAGGAAAGGTAAGCTCCACTCAGTGAAAGGGAGAGAGATTTTCCTTTTGCAGAATAGTGGGATTCCTTCTCAGAAATGAGCAGTTTGACACTGGAAAATATGAGTTTTTTAAATAAGTGAGTGACTGTTTATGGTGTTTATGGCCCAGTTAAGGTCACTTCAGCTGTTTTCCAAATGTTCACTCTGTGACCTGCTTCCATAATCTCCTCCCATCATATCCTCAGCCACAATGAGCATTTTCTTTGACTTCAAAGCCAGCTTTCTGGCCCTGGCCTCTTTTATTACCCTGCAGTGGGTGTTACTTTTCTCTAACTCTCCTGCACTCCTGGGGAATTACTATGAAGAGATTTATAGTATCTTGAATGAGGATGATTTTTAAATGATTTTAGTTGATCTATTAAATCCATTTCATTTCTTAATAAAAAAATTTAATGTAATAATTATGAAGATTAGTATGGGCAGTAGAAGTGTTCCATATAATCTGATAGTTTCATCAGAAAATTTTAATTTATTATTAATTTTTCAAATGTCATTCATTTCTGATGATGCTTCCATCAATAGAAAACTTCATTAATTTGCTTGCTTAATTTAAATGTTAGTATGATTTGTCTTTTCTCCTACTCAGTCATGTTGTAATGATTTTAATAGTTGTTTTAATATAAACCCTGACTCCCCTTTTTTTAGTTTGGTTGAGCACATATGGAAGATCTTATTAACTGTTATAATTTAAAATATACATATAAAGCATACTGTGAAATACAGTAAGATACTGTAGTCCATTTATAAAGAATTCTGGTGATGCTGCCTATAATCTCTTATATCACATGTAGACATATGTATAGCAGCGATAGAAAATCTATATTTGTGAATATAGATAGAATATATTATAAAAATAAATAAAGCTTGTTTATATTTCACTAGTTTTCAAGTTCTCTACTTTACGGTCACATGCCACATAATGACATTTCAGTCAACGACGGACCACGATAGTGGTCCCATAAGATTAGTACCATATAGCCTGGGTGTGTACTAGGCTATACCATCTAGGTTCGTGTAAGTATACTCTGTGATGTTTACACAATGACAAAATTGCCTAACAACACATTTCTCAGAACGTATCCCTGTCGTTAAGTGACGCATGACTATAATACATAAATGGCACTTTTATATGGATTTCTGTAGTGATCATCTTACCCTTGGACACCTCACTATGACTTTTCTAAGTATGGAACCACTACTGCTTTAAATTGTAAATTGAGATATATGAGCATTAGAATCATGGATTATTGAGAGAGTTTTGATAGTCTCAAAATCCTTAGCTAATTTTACAGATTTGTTTTACTCTGTTCCTGGTTCAAAAAGTTGGTTTCCCGGTAACTATAAGCATTTTTAAAGCTCTGTAGAATAAGAAGTGGTGAATATTTATACTGTTTAAAAAGTTGAAATTGAGGCTGGAAAAAATGATAGATTGGTATCAATGTAGATGTATAGTTATACGTCTATAAAAAAATGTAAATATAAATGCATAGTTTATTCCATGGGACCTTTGTAGCAAGAAAATAAGAAGTGGGGTTGTTCCTCCACTGTACTCTCACCCATTTGTGTCAGATGAGCTAAATTTGAGAAGATGAAAGAACACTGATTTTTCTATTCTTTTGTTAACTTTATATTTTAGTACTTAAGGGCCATTTTCAATCCACTACTTCATTTGGTCCTCTTTGGAGTAGAAACAGAAATTTTTATTATCCCATTAAACCCAAAAATCAAACAAACAAAATAAAACCTCTCAGTTTTAGAGGTTAGTAGAGCTTGTGACGTCTTCAAATTCTCATAGCTGATTGGGGACAGAGTGGGACAGAATCCAGATGTGACTCTTCGTCCAGTTCTCTATCCGCAGTATCATCTTGACCCTTTACATCTTTAGAAACTAGAAGCCTGTGAAACAGTGTCACTTCATATAAAGGAGTGAATGCTTCTGGTTTTGTATTGCATTTGGAACTGGGACCAAGAGATTCAAGAACTTGTATTGTCTTACTATCCTTAAAGATATTAGTCTGGGGTTCAATTACAGAAACTGATTTTGTTTTCTTTCCCTAATGGGGTAAAGGTAATTGGAGAAAATGAGTACAACTCACAGGAGGATGTAACTTTAAGGGGTTTGTTCCTCCTTTGTGATATTAGTTTTCACAGTGCTTCCTCATATATTTCTCATCTCATCCTTATAATAGCTCTGTTATTCCCATTTTACAGATGAGGACACAGAGTCTCAGAGAAGATAAGTGACTTTCTCAGAGTCACACAGCTCATAGACGGGCAGACTCTGGTCGTCTGCCTCCTAGTTCACATTACTTCATTTTCTCTGTGATGCAGTCTCACAGACATTTGTTTAAAATGACTACTGGTTACAGATGCTGTGGTGATTTCGGGGGAAATATCATCACTTCCTCTATTTTCAGTCAGCCATCGCTCCCAGCCCCAACAGCCCTCCCAGCCCCAGCGGACCCTGCTCCAGCATGTGGCTCAGTCACAGACCGCAACACAGACTTCGGTGGTGGTGAAGTCCATCCCGGCATCTTCCCCTGGAGCAATCACCCACATTATGCAGCAGGTTGTATCTCTTCTTTTTCTTCTTACCTTCTATAACTGCCTCCTTCCTGAAATAAGGTTCATTTTAATCTCCTATTAAAAGAGGGGAAATAACTGAATCGAAGAGTGTTTGTGTAATCCTTTTGTCTGTGAGGAGTGAGTAGAGGAAGTGAATTTATAGTCTTAACACTGGAAAGTAATTAAGAAATAGTGTTCTTGGATCTTCTATGAACTCTTAACATTTCAATAGGGCGAGGCTATCTAGATGAATCTGTGACCTCAGAATTAATTGGTCACTGTTTCTGTATATTTTACTGTTATGGAAGAATTTATCATGGAGGTAAGATTTTCAAATGAAATAGAAGTTGGTTTGTTTAGCTGTTTGTTTGAGTTTTTTGTTTGTTTTACACTTTGCTTTTATAATGAATCCTCAGGGGAACATTGTGAATAAGAAGGTAAATAAATATTTGACTTTTTTTTTACTATATATGACCAATTAAGGAGGAAGAGACTCAATAGGAAGGAGAATGAATTAATATAAAACAGAAAATCTGATATCAAGGGCAATGGGGAAAAGGAAAAAATATGTTAAGTTGATTTTGTGTCAGATACTGTGCTTTGAGTTTTAAATACATTAACTTGTTTGCTTCTCACTATGATTCTGCAAGGTGGGTCTATTATCCTTCTTACAAATGAGGAAACTTATGCTCACAGAAGTTAAGTAACTTATCCTGGGTGGCAGAGCCAGGATTTAAACCCAAAGCGTCCTGCCTCTATTAGAAAGTGATATCATAGATATCAGATTTAAGCATGACTTATCATGAGTAGTCACATAAATCACCATCACTCGACTAGTTGACCCTAATTGTAGGTAGACTACCTGAAAGGCAATGAGGGAACTGTTAAATTAAAAACCTGCATGTGTAAGGGATAGGAGAGAGTTTCAGTTGAATCTCAAAGTTTTAAAGTTTAGAGTGGAGGTGTAGTATATGACAAGGCAGTGGGAAGGATGAGGTTGGGGTGGATCTTGTGTCACTGAAGGAAGCCAGATGGCCAGAGATTTTGCTGAGTGTCAGATCTCAGCCTGGAGTTTGGCCCTCATCTGGTTGGTCCTGATGTTGACTTTTCTCAAGACACCTAGAAAGGTCAGACAGGCTGGCCCTACCCATGTCACTCAAGATCGATGCCTCCGCCCAACGCTGTTATAACCCACACCAGGCAATCTCCCTTTCGAGGACAGGAGTGCTCTTGTCCCCTCCGAGTCTCCTTCCCTCCTGGGAGCCAGGTGTCCAGGAAGCTGTTGCCTGATGGGCCTGGAATCTGAGCAAAGGGGCAAGGAGGGCTCGTGCAGAGGGCTCTTCATGCCGACCTTGGTGAAATCTGATGAGCCATCTCCACTCTGAGCAGAGAGGCTGTCTGTGGGGACTGGGATGGGAATTGTCCCTCAGACAATTCTTACCTTCTGGACAGCGTTGGAGGCGCACACGGCCAAAGTGGGCTTCTCTGGACCTTGGCTTTTCTCTGGAAGCCTCACTCCTTGGTTACTGCATTCTTTCTTTGGACGGGTTAACATCTCTGATGACCAGGCTGGAGAGCTGTGTCCTGAGCCAGGGAGCCTTTCCTTTTTCTGTGTTGGGCTGTGCTTACAGGGCAACCTTATTCTTATCTATAAGTTCTGGGCCCTCTAGGACTTTTCATATAGAAGTGAGTAGACCAGTTTTTGCAGTACTTAATGTCTGAGAGTTGAAATTACAAGAGTCTCAATCTAAAGCCCCCTTTAGGTTTAGAAACCTTGAGCTTTCTTAGTCGTTTTAGGCTCTGCCTTCTGAAAATTTTTGAATGAATCTTGTAACCAAGTCTTTTCCAGTCTGAGGAAATTTAGCAACGTAGGTGTTTTTCTTATTTCATTCTTACTTTGTGCCTTTTTTACTCAGGCGTTAAGCAGTCACACTGCTTTTACCAAACACAGCGAGGAACTTGGAACTGAGGAGGGCGAGGTTGAAGAGATGGACACTTTAGACCCTCAGACAGGTCTGTTTTACCGATCTGCCCTGACTCAGTCACAGTCAGCTAAACAGCAGAAACTTAGCCAGCCCCAGCTGGAACAGACTCAGCTGCAAGTGAAAACTCTGCAGTGCTTCCAGACTAAACAGAAGCAGACCATCCACCTGCAGGCAGACCAGCTTCAACACAAACTCCCGCAGATGCCCCAGCTTTCCATCAGGCATCAAAAACTCACCCCTCTCCAGCAAGAACAAGCACAGCCCAAGCCAGATGTACAGCACACACAGCATCCCATGGTGGCCAAAGACAGGCAACTTCCTACCTTAATGGCACAGCCCCCGCAAACTGTAGTACAGGTGCTTGCAGTGAAAACCACGCAGCAGCTCCCTAAACTGCAGCAGGCTCCGAACCAACCAAAAATCTACGTGCAACCCCAAACCCCCCAGAGCCAAATGCCACTCCCAGCCTCGTCTGAGAAACAGCCGGCAAGCCAGGTAACAGAATATTGATAGCATGCAAAGTTAAACTTCTCTGTTCACGGAAAAAATGAGAACATCACGACCCTATCGTGATTAGCAGTGCTTTCTCCTGGCAAAAGGAAACTCAAAAGCCTCATTACGCTGGTATTACCTTACCCTATCAGAAGGTTGACATTAGGAAAGAAATGCACATGTTAATATAGGAAGAAAAAAAAGCATAGCACTCAGAACTTGATTTTCCAGGCAGTTTTTAATGAAATCACTTCAGCATTGATCAACAGTGCATAGAAGCGATACGCCTAAATTATTTTTATTTTTTAGGTATAAAATATTTATTTCCGTGCCTGTAAACTCTTATTTCTGTGGCAGTAATGCTAAGTAAACTACAGTCTTTTAAGGAGCTTTATTGAACATCTTCCTTTGTAGTTTACATCATCACCATCTAGTTGATAAATTTATCTTCTAGATTGCAGAGGAATTTTCTGTGGATATTTGAAAGAAAAATTACGTTAGGGAAAATCAGTGGCTTTGGAGTGATATATATGTGTGTATGTGTATATTATAAATACATATATATATAGAGAATATGTTTGTATAAATGTATTTTGAAGCAAAAGATTGAAAAGAACAAAACGCTTCTTTTTATTTTAAAAAGCTGAAGATTATATGAAATAATTTGAGACGGGTTGAAGGTGTACTGTGTGGGGATATAAATCCCAAAGGAAAACAAGGCTGCTGTGACTTTTTTTTTTCCTTTACTGCTCTGAACCTTGGCTGGCTGAACAAAGGTTCTTTCAACCCTTCCTCTTTCCCTAGGTTCCTTAAAAGTAACCAGATACTTTCCCATCCAGCCCTCTTATTAAAACATCGAGCTTCAAAATGTCTTCCTAGTATACCGCACGAATGTTTCTTTTGCCATATTGTCTGGGGTATTTGATAGGTTTTCTCAAAGAAATGTAGCTGTAACACACACAACCCCAATTTGTTTTCAGGTGGAGCAGCCAATTATAACCCAAGGATCCTCTGTTACAAAGATAACTTTTGAGGGGCGCCAGCCTCCTACAGTTACAAAGATAACTGGTGGCAGTTCTGTGCCTAAGCTGACATCACCAGTTACAAGCATATCTCCCATTCAGGCCTCTGAGAAGACAGCAATGTCAGACATTTTGAAAATGTCTTTGATGGAAGCTCAGATTGATACAAATGTAGAGCATATGGTAGTGGATCCCCCAAAGAAGGCTCTTGCCACTAGTATGCTCACTGGTGACGCAGGATCATTACCCTCCACCCACGTGGTGGTGGCAGGGATGGCGAATTCCACTCCCCAGCAACAGAAATGTAGAGAGTCCTGTTCAAGTCCATCTGCTGTTGGCCCTCCCTTAACGACAAGGAAAATCGATGCGCCAGGAGTGCCTACAACAGGCCAGTTCATGCGTATTCAGAATATAGGCCAAAAGAAAGCTGAAGAGAGCCCAGCAGAAATTATCATCCAGGTAAGACTTGGAAGGAACATGAGAAATCTTGGGCATCTTGGGGCTTGTGGGTTTGGTGTGTTTTGGAATGTCACAGGAAGAGTCAAGCCAAGATGGCACAAAGACACAGAGATAATCTTTGAGATGGCATTTGACAAATTTGGCTTAATACCTGTAGTACAAGTAATTCAAATTTATGTTTATTTTCTGGAAATAGAGTCCTAGAAAATTCATAGGTATTGTCACACAGCACACCTTAGAGACAATGAAAGGCCCTGAGCCCGTTTGTCATCTTGATTAATAAATGCAAGCCCCACTTGCCAGTGTTACCTCAGCAAGTCAACCCAGAAGATTGACAACTCCTGGGGTCAAACTTGGGGCTTCTCAATCTTTGCTCAAAAACTCCTGGGATATAACTGGGTTGCACTTTTATTTCGAGTTAATTTCAGGGACCCTTTCCTTGGAAGAACACAGTTCTTGATCTTGATCCAAATTTATGGTTTTTAGGACAATAAAACCTTAATTAACTGACATGTCTGGAGAAACATGTTATAAGAGATTGTTTCTAAGTAATTTAATTTTGTGTCTAACTTGGGATTAACTGTAAAGCTTTGCTTTTTATTTCAATCATTGTTATTGAAAAATCTTGTTATGGTTACTGTCCTGCCTTGGTAAGTACAGGCTAGTGAACATAATGGATTCTTCATTGACAGTAGATCTTCCTGTGCCTCACATTTCCTTCATTCTAAAACTCATCTGTCATCATGCATAATAGATTAAGATTGAAGAATTATGAGTCCAGACTAACCCTTAGAAGTTGTGTTTTTTTCCCCTCTCTCCTTGTCAGGTTGTTGTCTTGACATTTGTCATTTTTTGCTAAGCTGATATATGGCTTGAAAGGTATCAGAGCAGCACATTTTAGTTAATTGGGAATTTGGATTTACTGAAATGTGGATAGTCTAGGATTTACCATAGATTCACTGTTGTGTGACTTGAAAGTTCCTGTGGTAAACTTTCCCTTTTCCATGATGCTAAGCTATGAGAGAATGCAAATTGATCAATATTAATCCAAATACAATATAACTTAAGTATGGGAGAAGTGTTTAAAGGCAAAAAGGACTGGTCATTGAATTATTCAGATGATTTGTTCTTCCTTGTAAAAACAAATGTTAGTAAATTAAATAATCCTTGACAAAGGAATTTGTTATGTTTTTTTTTCCCCTAAGAGGTAGGGTATGGTGGAAAAGGAATGGTTTGCTGACTTTGCCATTCACTGTGTGACTTTGGTCAAGGCTGCTTAACCTCACTGTGCCTTAGTTTCCTCATCAGTAAAATGGGAATAAAGAAAGCCTACTTTACATGATTGACGTAAGGATTACACAAAACTGAGATGAAGCACCTAGCACAGTACTTGGCTCCTAGTGATTGCCCAATAAATGGTAGCTATTAACTGTTTTTACCAAAATTTACAATGGCTCCTGGGGGTTTAAATTGGCATGCTCATTAGATTGAAAATGATTTTGGATCGTTTATATGGAAATTATTTTCGGGGCCGGCCCCGTGGCTTAGCGGTTAAGTGTGCGCGCTCCCCTGCTGGCGGCCCGGGTTCGCATCCCGGGCGCGCACGCACGGACACACTGCTTCTCCAGCCACATTGAGGCCGCGTCCCACATACAGCAACTGGATGGATGTGCAGCTATGACATACAACTATCTACTGAGGCTTTGAGGGAAAAAATAAATAAATCTAAAAAAAAAAAAAAAAAAGAAATTATTTTCTGTACTTTATGAACAGGGGTAAAAATATAGTTTGTTTCATGTATCAAAAGATGATAGCTAATGAGTGTGTTCTCTTTAGAGTACTCAGCTAACTTTTCGCGTGTACCATATGCTAGGTTGCTATGTCAGAGGGAAGAGCAGCATAGTGATTAAGAGCCAAGGTTTTGGAGTCAGAAATACCTAGATTTGAATCTCACCTATACTCCTTACCAGCCTTATGGCTTTGAGCAAGAGAGTTAACCTCTGTACCTCAGTTTCGTTACCTATGAAGTGGAAACAATAACACTTACTCACAGAGTTGTTGAGAATTAAGTGAGAAAATGTACATAAAGCACCTGCTTAAGTGTCTGATATAGTGTAATACTCAATAAAGATAGCTCCTGTTATTATAATCATCATTAATTTATTGTTAGAACATTTTCAGATCTTATTCTTAGTTATGCTTAGCTTTGACCTGACGTGTTGATTTTACTGATTCAGTAAAATACCTATGAGGATGAGTGAAGGAAGTCTGCAGAAGTGCTTTGATTCCTTGAAAAATGTTATATAAAAATTCAGGGTGTTTGATAGTAAATGCTTTGAATGAAAAGCTTTGTTCTTTGTAGTCAGATTATCTGTATTTCATTTATTTGTTCATTCATTCATTCCACATGTATTGTTTAATCTCTGTTTCAGGCACTGTGCTAGGTGCTGAGGATAGAGGAGTAAACAAGATGACTGTATCTTCTATTCTGAAGGAATCTACATATGTGGAATTCATTCCATTTTAGAACCACAAGGATCTTTAGAACATATCTTCTCCAACTATCTTATTTTACACAAGATTAAACTAAAGCTCAAGGAAGTGAAGTGACTTATTTAGAGATGCACAGCAAGTCAGAGCCAGAGCTGAACTAAAATCCAGGTCTCCTGACCCTACCTGAGGCTTTTTCACAATGATTGGCTATATGGAGCGGGGGGGATACAAACAAACAAACAACTCCACCACCTTAGAATCAATGCCTAGGCATCTTGCAATATTTTCTTGATAGTGTTAAAATTAAATTTACATTTCCCCCCAGTAGAAGGTTGTTTTGGTCAGGTATATTTGCAAAGTGCTGGTATTCAACTTTACTCTGGGGTTTTTAATGTTAAAGATACATTATTCATTTGGCAAATGTTTGTTGAGCATCTAACGTGTGCCAGGCCCTGTTCAAAGTCCTGAGTGTCTTAGCAGTGAAAAAGATAGTCAAGATCTGCACTCTGTTCCACACTCTCGTGGAGCTTACATTCTAAGGGTAAGAAAAAAATTTAACAAACAGATGATAAATGCAATGAAGAAAATGTAGCAGAATGTAATAGAGCTAGCGGGTGGGACCAAGCCAGAACTCTGGTTTCATGGTTCATAGAGGGAAGGCTTCTCGAAGCCTTTTACACTAAGCGTTTGAGCTAAGATGCAGATGACAGGATGGAACCAGCCATGCAAAGATTTGAAGGAAGAGTATTCCGGGAAGAGGGGAAGAATTAGTGCAAAGGGTCCAATGAGTTTGGCATAGGCTGGAGCCATGGTAAGGAGTTCAATTTTATAGCAAGTATAATAGGAAACAATTGTAGAGTTTTAAGCAGGGCTATGATGCGAACTGATAACTTTTTAAAAAGATGTTTAATAAAGATGAGAAAGAAGAATCTTGACAGGGCAGTGTGGCCATAATATGTGTTTATCTGCTGGTATTTTTATTATCTAAAAGATAGTTTTGTCCTCTCTCCTCAGTTTCAATGAAGATTGTTACTGTGTGACCCAAACAAATAACTTCCCCTTTGAACTACCAATGAGTTGCCAAAGGGCTTAAAATATATTATGGTATCAGCAAATTAATCATCTTGCAGATGATAATGGGCAAAATCTGACTACATTTACATTTAAAATTTGCTTGATGATCAAATGAAAATGTCCTTCAAAGTCTTTCTCTTGAATTAGGCACAGACTTTAGCCTTTTTTGTTAGAAGAGGAACCATCAGGGAGTGGAAAGATCACTTTGAGTTGTACAGGATTTGGATTTGAACCCTGACCAACTGTGTGACCTTAAGTCACTTACCCTCTTAGTTTCCTCATTTGTAAAATGGGAATAATAGTTTCCTTATAGTGTTGTTGTGGGGATTTAGAGGAATATCATATGTGAAAGCACCTAGCACAGTGCCTAGCGTGTAGTAGTTGTCCAATAAATGTCCATTTCCTGTTTTCCTCCCTTAGTGTTGTTGGGGAAATCCTTCTGTTAACCTTTTCTTACCGTTAAGCTTCTCTCCTGTGTCTTTTCTTCCAGGCCATTCCCCAGTATGCTATTCCTTGTCACTCCAGCTCCAACGTGGTAGTAGAGCCCAGCGGGCTCCTTGAGCTGAACAACTTCACCAGTCAGCAGTTGGATGACGATGAGACGGCAATGGAGCAGGACATAGACAGTAGCACAGAGGATGGAACTGAGCCCAGCCCCTCTCAGAGTTCTGCTGAACGGTCCTAGTGTTTTGGACACAGGAGTGCACTTTAAAACCTACTTGGTTACCAAGTGTCCAGGGAAGCCCTGTATTTTGATGTCTAAAGAGAGCACTTTGCCCATGCTTAGGCTGCGGACCCTGAAACAGCAGTGTTTCAACAAGAATTGCTGCTGGAGCAGCATTTTAAAACAAGATAAAACTCACAGGGGAATGTACTTTTTTAAAAAGGAAAAAAAAAAAAAAGATGCACATCTACAGTGACATAAGACCTGATGTTCTTTCTCTGTTGGACCATGGCTGATGGAAAAGTTTGTCTTGCAGTGGAAAGAAACTTCTCCTGTGAATGTTCCTCAACTGGCTTCTACTGAGCAAAACACCATCAAAAAAGGAGAATGTGAATAGTTTGTATTTTGAAACAGTGTGTCAGGAACAGTTTTTTAAAAAATCTTGTATGTTTTTGCAAATCCCTGCAAGTGTTGAATTGGTTAACATTTTACATTTGCTTGATTCATAGTTTATAAAATAACTAGAAAAATACTGGCATTAAAGAATCCTTGTTGGATGGTGGAAATCAGATCCCTAACCAGTGGAAAGTGCTTTCTGGGTGGCTTGTACATTCTCACCAATTGTATGCTAATTTATTGTGTTGTTGTTCCTTTGTGCTATAGGCAGCACACTTGCCTTCTATTTATTTAAATGTAAACATTTCAAAGTCGGCCATATTCCTTCTGACAAATTTCCTGTAAACGAGGATTGCCTACCCTTTCCACCTCCCACCCTCTCCTCCCCGCCTTTAAGAAAACTTATGAGAAAATGTTTCATTTTGAAGCAGAGGAAAAGAAACGTTTTCTGGTCCAAAGGAAATGTTCAGTTATGTTCAGGAAAAGAAATTATTCATATGATGCTATCTTAACATTGAAATTGCACATTCATGTTGGATTGAGACTTTGAAAAAACTTTTACATACTTTTGTTTAACCCCCTTTGAAATGTATAAAAAGTTCATTTACAGTTCTAAATGTAATGTTTTTAAGCATTCTGCCTTTTTAGGACACAGTTTGTTTAAGCAATATGTTTGGGTCTTGTGGTCACTGTCTGTCACAAGTAGAGTGAGGGGTGAGAGGGTGGGAGGGTAAGAGTCAATTTTGACAAGTTGTGGCAAAGGAAATTATACTTTTCATTTTTTAAAAAATGTAAATAGAAAAGTTTTTAACGGTTTTATATAGATTTCACTATAAATAAGCATTTTAAGACTGACAAATGTTGAACTGTACATACATATATCAGCATAACTGCCCAATTTTTTGGTGCTGAAGTACTGTAAGTAGAATTCATCAACAGTCTCCTAATTTTTGCATCTATATCTGGAAAAAAAAAAACTGTGATACTGTAGTTAATAAATCCCCACTAGAGTGACACTGAAGATTTAAACACAAGCATTCATAGATGCACTGATCTTTGGTAGTTGTGATTATTTCTACTGGGTGAAAATTACTTACCCATAGATGGAGCTGTTGGATGTTATTTTATTGTACAAATTCATGTTTAAAAGACTTCGTGACTGTTTCTAGTTAAGTAATTTTTTAACCTCTTGGGTCATAGACTTCTTTGAAGATCTAATTACACTATGAACTCTCTTACCAAAAAGATACACATACCAGTATACATGTTAGATTTTGCATACAATTTTAAGGGTTCATGGGCCCCTAAACCTATCCATGTATTCCAGGTTAAGCCCTCTGTTATGGTCAATCCATTACTTACAGATGTAAGTTTTTATAAAATAAAATATCTTTTAAATATTCGTGGATCAGGTAACAAGAGCAAACTTGAATAAAGTTATTATGTTCTACATATTCTGGCAGTGTAGCATACCTGTGTCCCATTGAGAATTTAGCCTTAATATGTTTCAGCAACCAGAATGGCAAATGAAACTTCCGTAGTCTACATTTTTTAAAATTAATGTATATATAACAAATTATCAAATGAAGGATTTAAATTTCTTTTTCTTTAAAGGTGTTAATTTCAAGGAGAGCATGAATTTTCTAATCTATTCAACAAATATTAATTAAGCATCTTGTATGTGCCAGGAACTACTCTAAGCGCCAGGGATACTATAGTGAATAAACAAAATCCTACACTTAGGGAGTTTACAAACTGGGCTTCCTGCTGATGAAATGGATGCAAAGGCTGAAGGAAGGAGGAAATGAGTGACTCTTAGGTTTCTTGATTAAGTGGTTGGATGGTGATGCTGTGTGGATCTCCAGCCATCCTTTTACTGACTTAGCATTGGATCTATTAGTATTTCCTTTATTTAAGTCCGTAGATTAAATGTAATTTTAAGTCATCCCTGTGAAACATATTCAGAGATTTTGATGCAAATGCTACAAAATTATTAGAAACCTAACAGCTTATAGGCAGTGATAAGAAAAATCCATTTGGTTTAAAGTAAACTTTGATAAATGCTTAATATTGCAGATGCAGTTGATGGTGAACTTAGAGAACTTTTTTTTAAAAAAACAGCTTTTAATTCACATGTGATTAATTCACATGCTGTACAATTCACCCATTTAAAGTGTGCAGTTCAGTGGTTTTTAGTAAATTCACAGAGTTGGGCAACCATCACTGCAATAAATTTTAGAACATTTGTATAACCCCCCAAAAAACCCTGTACCACTTAGCCATCACCCCTGAACCCCACCCCCCCAGCACCTCAACCCTAGGCAACCACTAAACTACTTTCTGTCTCTATGGGTTTGCCTATTCTGGACATTTCATATAAATGAAATCATACAATATGTGGTCTTTTGTGACTGGCTTCTTTTGCTTATCATAGTATTTTCAAGGTTCATCCATGTTGTAGCATGTATCAGTGCTCCATTCCTTTTTATGGCTGAGTAATATGGATATACCACATTTTAGTTATCCATTCATCAGTTGATAGACATTTGGATTGTTTCCACATTTTGGCTTTTATGAATAATGCTGAAATGGACATTGCATACAAGTTTTACATATGTTTTCAACTTTGGGGGTTATATATCTAGGAGTGCAATTGCTGGGGCATACGGTAACTATGTTTAACAAGTTGAGGAACTGCCAAACTGTTTTCCACAGCAACTGCACATTTTACATTCTCACCAGCAGTGTAGGAGAGTTCCAGTTTCTCTACATCCTCACTACCAACACTTGCTATTATTTGTCTTTTTAATTATAACCGTCCTACAGTGTGAAGTGGTACCTCATTGTGATTTTGATTTACATTTCCCTGATAGCTAATGATGAGCATCTTTTCATGTACTTATTGACCATTCATATATCTTTGGAGAAATGTCCTTTGCCAGTTTTTCAATTGAATTATTTTTTATTTTATTATTTAAATTAAGAACTTTTGAAATACAGGAAATGTTACCACTATTAAGAGAAAAGTAAGCTGTTCTCTGGTAATTCTTCACCCTTAAAATCTTAATCAGGTTCTAGTTCTTCCTCTCTAATGTCACAAATCGCTTAACGTTCTTAAACTGTATAGAGCTTTATAGTTGAAAATGCTTTTAAATATATTTTTCGTGAGGTTCACTGGGATAAGAGACATAGTACAGAGGAAATAGTGGTCAGGTGGTCTGGATTTGAGTCCCACGCTCCTCTGTCTATTGATCATATGAACTTGAGCAAGTCACATTCCCCATAATATAAAGTGAGTATTTCTGACCCCATGGAATTATTGTGAATACTGGATAAAGTAGTGCATGTAAAAATGCCAGGCACTCTGTGCTCTATTTTTTAAGTCTAGTATTTATAACACTTCCACTTTATAAATAGAAAACTGAAGGCTCAGAGACAAATGATGTACCAAAACTCACAGATTGAATGCTGATAGGCATTTTGCTGAGCCATGAGTCGCTACTTTCTATAGAGGAGTGTGTTTGTGCCGCCAAACACAGGACTGGCCTTTGGGAGAACAGAGGAACTTGGCATTGGTTATAAATGATCTCCGCCAGCCACAGGTGCCTTCACACAGAGGTGCTCAATTCAGGTTTGTTATTTTGAGTTCAATTATGTGTCACAAATCCCAGATAAGAGGAAGTGGAGTGAAAGCAAGGCTTTCCAAGAAAGGACAGTGACAAAAGAGTCTGCTGCCTCTGCCTGCAGCTTCCCTTTAAGTAAGTGAGGCTTGATGACCTATATATTGAAAACAGAAGAATCGAAACACAATAGGGCCAGATTTGTACTTGTGAGAAAGCTCGCTCCGCCACCTTCCCGCTGCCTCGCTCACACATACACACTGTAACTGAAAACATGCGCTTGTTTTTTTTTTTAACCAGACAAGCCTGGGTTTGAATCCTGACAGGCCATGTGAGCTTGGACAAGCTCTAAGAGGCTTAAAACAGCAGAAGATGGAGTGAAGTATAATGCTTCATTATCTAATTCCCACTTTTAAAACAGTCTGCTAGATAAGCAATCGTTCTCCCAAATGGTTCCTTCTGGCATCCTGACTTTTCCTTCTCTTCCTTCCAACGAACAGTTAATTGGGTACTTTCTATGTGCAGACATTGGAGATACAGCTGTCAGCCAGGAGGGGAAGCCCTTATCCTCATGGAGCTGCAGCCTGGTAAAGGAGATATGTTAATCGAAGATCACAACTAAATATGTTCAGTGCTGAGTGCGGTGATGGAGAAATACGTGGTGCCCTGATAGCGTATAAAAGGGGAGGTTGGGAAATTTCCCTCAGGAAGGAATGCTTGAGCTGTGATCTGAAGGAAGAGGATTTAACTGGGCAGAGAGGAGGGGGCAGCTGTCCAGGCAGATGGATAGCAGGTACAAAAGCCCTGTGGTGGGAGGGCCGTGGTGGGAGGGCAACTTAGAGTAGGCCAGTGTGGCAGCGGCACAGAGGGCCAGGGCAGCGAGCGTAGGGGAGTAGAAAGTGGAGACCAAACTATATGGATCTTGCAGGTTATGGTAAAGCTTTGGCTCTTTATTCTAAGACCAATGAGAAATCATTGAAAAGTTTTAAGCCACCGGAGCTGGCAAAATGAATTAATACATTTATAAAGTACTTGGAGTTATGTTGGTCTATTAGAACGTCTATTAGAACAGAAAAATATATTTGACATTTCTTTTTTGATACCAGTCTCATCTCCTTATGTCCTTTTCTCAAACATCTTCAGTGGTTACCTAATACTGTAGTATGAATCTGTCATTCAAGGATCTTAGCCAAAGCTTCAACCTACATTTCTAGCTTCATAACCCATTTCACTACCCTGACCTACTGCCTGTCTCCCCCACTACACACATTGTTTATGCTCTGCATTTGAAAGTCTCACTCATTCCTCAAAGCCCAGTTCAATTCCACCTCCTTCGCCAAGACGGCCCAGATCTCTTTAATGAGGACTCATCCCACCCCTGCTGGGTTCCTCTAGCATTTGGGGAGAAACACGTGTTTATTCAGCACTTACCCTTAGTTACCTACTGTGAATTATTTGTGTTGCATAAGCATCCTCTGTATAGGCAAGGATTCACATTTTATTTTTTTGAAGTTACCAAATTTACAGAATACCTGGTCCCAGGTGTGTACCATCACACAACGTGAGGGTTCCTTTGTAATCCCTCACAATGTGCCTCTCAGAGAGTCCTTGAAATGCAATATTCTAGGGAATCGCTCTAAAAAATTCATTCAGCCTTAAGTGAGAGGTGCTGAGCTTTCTCGGGTCTTTTTCTCTTATGCCCTTGAATTGAATCTCAAGGCTTAATATTCAAGTTTGTTAGGGTTTAGTGAGAACGTTGATAATCTTGGTAAGATTCACTCTCATATTCAAGTCAGTAGCATCCTATTTGATTCTCGACAAGATCAACTACTATTTCCTTGAATGGTAGAGTTCACCAAGGTCTGTGCTCAACCCACATCCCGTCTCACTCTGCACAGTCTTCCTGAGGCTATCATCTATGCTACGGCTTCAACCTCCTCCTATATATGGCTTAATTAATTAAATCATTGAATATATATTTATCGAGTAGTTCTGTCCCAGGCACTGTTCTAGCCATTAGAGATATAGCAGTGAATAAAATAGTGGGTGATAAAAAAACACCTGCCCTATGTAGCTTACATTCTAAATGGCAATAAATATAAGTGAAAAATATATAGTATCTTAGTGATAATGAGAAAAAAATTGTCGAGAAGGAGAATATGAAATTCTGGGTCTGTGAGTGTGAAATTTTAGGTAGGATAGACAGGGAAGGTCTCACTGAGAAAGTGACTTGAGAAAAACCTGAAGGAAGTGAGGAAATCAGGCTGATGTCTGCAGGAAGAGTGTTCAAGGTGGGGGGAACAGCAAGGGCAAAGGCCCTGAGATCTGTACCTGGCATATTCTAAGAAGAGTAAGGAGAATAACGAGATAGGATCAGAGTGAATGGGAAGGGAGGGAGCAGTAAGATGTAAGGTTAGAGAGAGAGCTGGAAGCTATTCCTAGTTTTCTGACTATTTTTATTAGAGTATTAGTTTTTGTGAAATGTTTTTTATGCATCAATTGAGATGATCATGTGGTTTTTTTCCCCTTCATTCTATTAATATATAAATTGATTGATTTTCTTATGTTGAACCACTCTTGCATTCCTGTTATAAATCCCACTTGGTTATGGCATAAATTCTTTTTAATATGCTGTTGGATTCAATGTGCTAGTAATTTGTTGAGGATTCTTGTATCTATATTCATGAGGAATATTGGTCTGTAATTTTCCTGTGATGTCTTTAGCTGGCTTTGGTATTGGGGAAATGCTGACCTCATGGAATGAGTTAGGAAGTGTTCCCTCTTCTTTTATTTTTTGGAAGAGTTTGAGAAAGATTGGTGTTAGTTCTTTAAATGTTTGGTAGAATTCACCAGTGAAATGATCTTGTCCTGGACTTTTCTTTGTTGGGAGGTTTTTGATTATTAATTCAATCTCTTTTCTTGTTAGAGATCTGTTAATATTTTCTATTTCTTCTTAAGTCAGTTTAAGTAATTTGTGTGTTTCTAGGAATTTGTCCATTTCATCTAGGTAATCTGATTTGTTGGTGTACAATTGTTCATAGTATTCTTATAATTCTTTTATTTTTGTAAGGACAGCGGTAACGTCCACTTTCATTTCTGATTTTAGTTATTTGCATCTCTCTTTTTTTTTTATCAGTATCTAAAGGTTGTCAATTTTGTTGATCTTTTCCAAGAACTGACTTTTGGTTTCATTGATTCTCTCTATTGTTTTTCTATTCTCTGTTTCATTTATCTCCATTCTATTCTTTATTATTTCCTTCCTTTTGCTACCTTTGGGTTTAGTTTTTCTTCTTTGTCTAGTTCCTCAAGGTGTAAAGTTAAGTTATTGATTTGAGATCTTTCTTCTTTTTTAATGTAGGTATTTACAGCTATAAATTTCCCTCTGAGCACTGCTTTTGCTGCATTCCATAAATTTTGGTATGTTGTGTTTTTTACAAATTCATCTCAAGTTATTTTCCAGTTTCTCTTGGGATTTCTTCAACCACTGGTTATTTAAGAGTGTGCTGTTTAATTTCCACATATTTGTGAATTTTCCAATTTTCCTTCTGTTGTTGATTTCTATCTTAATTCCATTGTGGATGTTCTGTCCATGATTGAAAGTGGTGTACTTAAGTCTCCACAAGTCTCCATTATTGTGGAACTGTCTATTTCTCCCTCCGATTCTATTAATATTTGTCTCATATATTTTGGAGCTCTGTTTGGTGCATATATGTTTATAATTGTTATGTCTTCTTGATAAATCAGCCCCTTTATCAGTATATATTGTTTTTCTTTGTCTCTTGTAAAGTTTTTGACTTAAAGTCTGTTTTGACTGATATTAATATAGTCACCTCAGTTCTCTTTTGATTACCATTTGCATGAATATATTTTTCCATCCTTTCACTTACAACCTATTTGTGTCTTTGGATCTAAAATGAGTCTCTTGTGGATAGCATATGGGATCATGGGTTTTTTTTTCAATCCAGTCTGCCAAGCTCTGCTTTTTGATTGGAGTGTTTAATCCATTTACATTTAATGTAATTTCTAATAAGGAAGGATTTACTTCTGCCATTTGGTATTTGTTTTTCATATGTTTTATATATTTTTTATCCCTCATTTCTTCCATTACAGCCTTCTTTAGTGTTTAGTTGATTTTTTTAGTGAAATGTTTTGATTCTCTTCTCATTTCCTTTGTGTTCATTTTGTAGATAGTTAGATATTTCCTTTGTGGTTACCCCAAGGATTACACTGAACATCCTAATTTTGTAGCAATCTAGTTTGAATTGGTATCAACTTAACTTTGATCACATTTAAACTCTGCCCCTGTAAAGTTTCATCTCCCCTTTATGTCGTTGTCATCACAAATTACATTTTTATACGTTGTGTGCCCAGTAACATAGATTTATAACTATTTGTATGCGTTTATATTTTAAATTATGTAGGACATAAAAAGTGGAGTTACAAACCAAAAATACAATAATACTGGCTTTTATATTTTCCCATGTAGTTACCTTTACTGGAGATTTTTATTTCTTCATATGGCTTCAAGTTAACTGTTGAGTGGCATTTCATTTCAACCTGAAGGACTCCCTTTAGGTTGATCTAGTGGTAATGAACTCCTTGAGCATCTGTTTATCTGGGAATATCTTAATTTCTCCTTCATTTTTGAAGGATAGTTTTGCTGGATATTGAATTCTTGATTGACAGGTTTTTTTTCTGTCAGCACTTTAAATGTGTCATCCCATGGCCTTCTGGGCTCCATGGTTTCTGGTGAGAAATCAGCTTTTCATCTTACTGAGGAGCCCTTGTACTTGACAAGTTGCTGCCCTCTTATTTCTTTCAAGATTCTGTCTTTGTTTTTTGACAGTTTGACTATAATATGTCTTAGTGTGGATCTGAAAGTTTATCCTACTTGGAGTTCATTGAACTTTTTGAATATGTATTCATGTTTTTCATCAAACTTGGGAAGCTTTCAGTTATTATTTTTTCAAATATTCTTTCTGCCCCTTTCTGTCTCTCTTCTCCTTCTGGGACTCCCATAATGCATATATTGATCCTTTTGATAGTGTCCCACAGGTCCCATAGGCTCTGTTCATTTTTCTTCATTCTTTTTTCTTTCTGCTCCTTGGACGGATAATTTCAGTTGTCCTATCTTCAAGTTCACTGATTCTGTCTTTTGCATGTTCAGATTTGCTGTTGAACCCCTTTAGTGAAGTTTTCTAAAAAATTTATTTACCAACGTCTTCCCATTTCCCCAGCCCCTGGCAACCGCCATTCTACTCTCTACTTCTATGAGTTCAACTTTTTTAGATTCTACATATAAGTGAGATCATGCGGTATTTGTCTTTCTGTGTCTAGCTTATTTCACTTAGCATAATGTCCTCCAGGTTCATCTATGTTGTTGCAAATGACAGGATTTCCTTCTTTATTTTGGTGAGGAAGATTAGCCCTGAGCTAACACCTGTTGCCAATCCTCCTCTTTTTGCCGAAGAAGATTGGGCCTGGGCTAACATCTGTGCCCATCTTCCTCTACTTTATACGTGGGATGCCTGCCACAGCATGGCTTGATATGGGGTACTAAGGTCTGCGCCCGGGATCCAAACCTACAAACCCTGGGCTGCCAAAGCAGAGCACACGAACTTAATCACTATGCCACTGGGCCAGCCTCAGGATTTCCTTCTTTTTTAAGGCTGAATAATATTTCATTGTATGTGTGTGTGTGTGTATATCTATATGTTTCCATATCTTGGCTATTGTGAATATGACTCCAATGAACATGGGAGTGCAGATATCTCTTCGAGATACTGATTTCATTTCCTTTGGATATATACCCAGCAGTGAGATTGCTGGTTCATATGGTAGTTCTATTTTTAATTTTTTGAGGAACCTCTATACTGTTTTCCATGAAGTTTTCATTTCAATAATTGTACATTTCATCTCCAGAATCTCTGTTTGGTTCCATTTTATAGTTTCTCTTTATTGATATTCTCATTTTGTTCATACATCACTTTCCTTATTTCCCTTAGTTCTTTGTCCATGTTATTTTTTAGCTCTTTGAGCACATTTAAGACAGTTATTTTAAAGTCTTTGTGTAGTAAGTCCAGTGTCTGGGTTTTCTGGGAGACTGTTTCAGTCAGTTAATTGTATTTCTTTGAAGAGGCCATACTTTCCTGTTTATTTGTATACTTTGTGATTTTTTTGTTGAAAAGTGAACATTATTTGAATATTTGAATATTAGGATGTGGTAACTCTGGAAATCAGATTTTCTGTTTCTCCCAGGGTTTGCCAGGGTTTTTTGTTTTGGTTGGTTTTTTTGATTTTTAAATGCTGTAGTGGTTCATTTGTCTAGTGACTTCTCCTAACTATTTTTTCCAGAGACTGTATTCCTTTTCATGTGTGGTCACTGAAGTCTCTATTCATCATCATGTGTTTAATAGTGTTTTGACATAGATTTCCTTGAAACCTAGGAGCTAAGCAAACACACACACACACACACACACACACACACACACACACCCCTCTCCTGGTCTTTGCAACTTGGCTTTTTGCTGTGGCCCTTCTTCAACTCTTATCCAGACTTCCACTGAGATGAGGGACCAGCCTGAGGTGAAAGCTTGAGGTCTTCTCAGTTCTTTTCTAAGCATGCACATAACTCTCTAAATTCTTCCTTATATGCAGCTGTTTTTGAATGCCCTAGTTTTCTAAAGGAACTCTCTCCCTAGCTTTTCCTCACAGGCCTTAGGTGGTCTATTGTATGTCTCAACCATAATTTTTTGCCTCAAGCGTCTGCAGGTTGTTTGTCACCCTTACCAGGTTTTCAAGCAATGTCTGCTTCTTTTCCAGCCTGGGTGGGTTCTGATTTAGGTGAAACAGACAAAGGCCTTCCATAGTCCTTCAAAATAGCCCTGAGGCAGGTTAGAACAGATGTGCACAATAATTTGTGAGTAAGGTCTGCTGTACTCTTTTCAGAACCAAGGACCAGGGCCCCATACTGATGTGGGTGGACATCTTTCAAGACTGCTTCCAAGCCAGGGAGAGGGTAGGGCGAAGGCTAGTAAAAATGCCGCAAAGGTTTCCCACAATTTTTTTTCTGTCTCATTTTTTTTATTGTGGTAAAATATACATAACATAAAATTTACCATTTTAACCATTTTTAAGTGTACATTTCAGTGGCATTATGTACATTCATATTGTTGTGCAACCATCATCACTATCCATCTCCAGAACTTTTTCATCATCCCAAACTGAAACTTTGTACCTGTTATACAATGACTCCCCATTCCCGCCTCCCTCAGCCCCAAAATTAACCACCCTACACTTTTGAAGTTGCCTTTTTCTTGATTCAGCATTTGGTTGTTGCTGTAAACCTTTGACTATTTTCATGAGTTCAGACAAAGTTGGTTCTGATAGTTTCTGCTTGTTTTTCGAGGTTTCTGTGGGAGGATGGGAGCTTGGAGCTGCCTACTTTGCCATTTTGCTGACATCACTCTCAACACCAAGGTTTTGTCCTGAGCAGCTTGGAAGAGTAGAATAGCCATTAACTGAGGTGGAAAGACTGTGGAAAGATCTAACTTTGAAGGGGAATATCAAGGGCTCAGTTTAGGATAAATTAAATTCAAGATGCCTATTAGACATCAAGTGGAGAAGTCAAGTAGATAGGTAGAAAAGAAAAGAGATCCAAAGGCTGATCCCTGGGCAGTCCAACACATAGGGGTCAGGAAGATGAGGAAGAACCAGGGAAGAGACTGGGAAGGAGTGGCCAGAAGGATGGGAAGTAAAGCTGGAGATTGAGACTGTAGTGTCTTGGAAAAGTCTCAATGCAGATAAAGAAAGTGTTTATCTTGAAAACAGACCAAGCTGATAAGTCAAATAAGATGAGGACTCATGGAGTTAGCCACGTGAAGTCACTGGTGACCTTGGGAAGAACAATTTTGGTGGAGTTGGGAAAAAGAGCTAGAAGAGAATGTGAGGAGGGAATTGGAGACTGAGACTACAGATAATTCAGTGAGTGGCTGTACAGAGGAGCAGAGATATGGAGCAGCTGCTGGAAAGGCAAGTGGAGTCAAGAAGTTTGTTGTTTTTGTTTTGTTTTTATAATTTAAGGAAATGGGATACTGGATGTGATTGATCCAATGGAGAGGAGAGAGTTTATAATGCAGGAGAGAGGGGAATTGCTAGTGCCCTGTTCTTGAATAGTGGGAGGGGAGGGGATTTATGAAGGCACTGGGTTCATCCATTACAACAGAAGAGAAAGAAAATATGCAGGGACAGAAGCAGGTAGGTGGGTAGATACAGTTGCTTCAATTTTCCAACGAGTCTCAAACCCATATCAAGAATCGTTCTCTCTTCCCTAAGCCAAAAGCCACTGCCTTGAGACATCCCCAACTGAATTTCCCATGAGTACTTCAGCCTCAAGTTGTCCCAAGCCAAGATCAACTCCTTTCTGTTTAATCCATGCTTTCTGCTATGTTACTATCTGTCCATGGCATCCCCACCCATGCTGAGAAGAGGAAGGGGCAGGTTTTTGGGTGGCATGGAGGCCTCAGTAAAGAGGCAATCCCAGAAGTGAGGCTGGAAGAAGGGTAGACATGTTCTATGGGTAAGAGGGTAGAAGAATGAAATGGGAAGAGCACCCAAATATGGGGAGTGGGAACTGGGCTTGGGTGTGGGTGCCTAGGGAGCAGTGAGCTCAGACCAGTCACCTGGAGGGTGTTATACACCCAGAGGCCAACTAAGCCTTCTGTGCGGGTCCCTTGGAGTTATCTGTAGTTTGTTACATGATGCAAAGGGGTATTTATCTTGAGTTTTTCTTCCATAGCATTAGACCATTGTCCTGCGGGAAGAAGAAGCCCTCTCACCCTCTGGGCCTTGTGCAAGCTGTTCTCTCCTTATAAAATGCACCTACCTCTGGTTATTGACCAAACCGCTTCTCATCTTGCATCTTCATGGTCACCTCCTGAGATGTTTTCCCAGACGCTTTCCCTCTTAGCCTCCTCTTCTGTATCTGTCTCCTTTATGGCTCTCAATTTATGCTCCTCGAAAGTTTTGCTCTGAAAGTTGGATTCATCTTCGTGTCCTTAAAACCAGACCTGGCGTGGAGGAGGCATCAACAAGTTTGTTGATTGACTGTATAAAAAAACCCAGACCATCCTGATCCTGGAGCTCTGCCCACAGGTGCACAAATGCTTATTAACTAGAATGCACAAGCAAATCCCAGAAATAACATCCTTATTGCAGGTTGTTTTTGGATGAGGATGTTATTGTTGTGAGATGTTTGTGTATCAGCCACTCTGGACTCAGAGGACAGTGCCCATCTCTGCTGTCATTTGTTCTGTCACTTCAAAGTGCAGGAAAACCATGGGTGGTGATTTTAGAATCTTATTCAGAACCCTCAGGGAATGAGTCATTTTGTATTGACGACTTTTCCGGATTGCCACAGTTCAAATAAATTAAGCAACAGGACATTATTTTCGTTCTTGTTGATTTTAACCATTTTAGATGGTAAATTTCAGAAGTGCATTATCATACTTTTCTGATCATGATTCTCCCATCTCTTGTTTCTTCAGGATTATTATGATGAACATAGTTATAATAATTTTCCAGGGCCGGCCCCGTGGCTTAGCGGTTAAGTGCGTGCACTCTGCTGCTGGCGGCCCGGGTTCGGAACCTGGGCGCGCACTGACGCACCGCTTCTCCGGCCATGCTGAGGCCGCGTCCCACATACAGCAACTAGAAGGATGTGCAGCTATGACATACAACTATCTCCTGGGGCTTTGGGGGAAAAATAAATAAATAAAAAATTTGAAATAAAACCTCTAAATACAGCTTCATAATGCTGATTTAAATATCCCTCTCCGGGGCCAGGCCGGCCCTGTGGCTTAGCAGTTAAGTGCGCGCACTCCGCTACTGGCGGCCCGGGTTCGGATCCGGGGTGTGCACCGATGCACCGCTTCTCCGACCATGCTGAGGTTGCGTCCCACATACAGCAACTAGAAGGATGTGCAACTATGACATACAACTATCTACTGGGGCTTTGGGGGGGGGAAAAGGAGGAGGATTGGCAATAGACGTTAGTTCAGAGCCGGTCTTCCTTAACAAAAAGAGGAGGATTAGCACGGATGTTAGCTCAGGGCTGACCTTCCTCACCAAAAAAAAAAAAAAAAAAAATTTTCCAGCTCAGCAATGAGAATACAGAGCCTTCCTAAATGAGTGAGAGGAGGGGTCATTCAGGCTTGATCTCTCCCTGGAGCAGATCTGGACGAGAGCCTGAAATCTAAGGTGGAGACAGTGAGCTGCCCCAGAAATCAGAGGGGTAAGTGAAGGAACAGAGGCAGGCCCTGACCCCCACAACAGGACCAGTTGGTGTCCTGCTTCAATGTGCGTTCAAAGCGCCTGGGGATCCTGTGAAAATGCAGATTCCAATTCAGTAGATTTGGAGTCACTTCTGGTCTGAGATCTGAGTTCTGCAACTTGAACAAGATCCCAGGCGATGCCCATGCTGCTGGCCCACCGGTCACCCTCTCAACCTCAAGTCTTGAGTTGACCTCCCAGAGGTCGTCTTGTGTGGGTTTTAGTAGGAAGCTTATCTTTAGAGACTGTTTCTCTGGGGCATCTTACAATTACCAGGTGGCCTCCGGTAGTAATAATTCGTCCATGTGCACAGTGCTCCGAGGTTTAGGCAGCGGCGTCACATTCCTTGTTTCTCTTCCTCCTCACAATAGTCCTGGGAGGGAAGTGAGCACCATTTTCCCTACTGGGAAACCAATTCCTGACGTCGCACAGCTCACCAAGGGGCAGAACCAGGGCTCATGGCTCCAGGTTTAGTGCTCTTCACTGCTTCCTGCTGCCTTTACCGTGTCTGTGCTGTGTGTCACACACAGCCCTGCGGACGCGGCGCTGTGGGGATGCTGGGGGGAAACGGCTGCACATGTGCGCACACGCATGCCTGTATTAAATGAAAGGCCGGTCAACAGCTGTAAGCACATGGGGCCCAGCAGGCTCGCTTAGGACACCCCGGCTGAGAATAGCGTTTCCTCTCCCCTCAAATCTCCCCCCTCAGAGGACCTTGCCTCATACCGTGTAAACTAAGGACAGGAATCACAAGCAGCAGTGACCGTCTGTAGCGTATGCGGAGATGCTGTGGGTGCCCCACCCAGCGCCCCTTCAAGCCTTTCCATTTCAGGGCAGGCTGGCCGGACTCAATGCATCTGCTGGCACCTGGCCTCTCTGCCTGAGGGCTTTCTCTGGCCATGGATGCCTGCTCTGCCCTGGCAGGTGCCAAAGTGCTGGGAAATGTATGCCCCTCAGTCAACGAAGGACTGATGAGATCCCATGTAAAAATAACCCAGCTCTCTCGCCTCTTGATTTGGGATAAGTCTGAGGCATTTTCGCCCCACATTTAGCCCCAGTTACCCACAGTGGTAACTTGCTTGATGCTGTTGCCTTTATTTGCTGCCTTCCCCTCCCTGCCTCACTTCCCACTCCTATAATAGTGTGTCCTGGGATCCCCTCCTGAATGAATGACTTACCTGCAACTCCTCATCTCAGGGTCTGCTTGGGGAACCCACTTACTTCTCCCCACCGCTATTTCTACTAATCCACTTCCATCTGGACCCGCGTACCTGACTTTCCTCTAGTCATAATGGAGAAAGTATTCCAGTTCCTTAGGAAGGTCACACCCTCTACCAGGGCCCCGGATGACATCCCTCCGGCTTCTGAAGGGTTTCCCTCCTGCCGTTATCCCCTTTCTCTGTGGCGTCACCTCTCTCTCTCCTTCTCCCTCCCACCAGATCATTCCAACCTGCAAAAATCTTCTGGCCAGTATGGAGTAACAGGGACTAGATTTCCTCTCCTGCCTGAAACAACAAAACAACAACCAAAGAAAATATATGAAACAGTGGTTTTGAAGATACTGGACATGAAGCAACAAAGCACAGTGGTCCTTGAGAGGTGGGAAACAAACACAGGCTGGCTCCAGGCCTTGGCACGGGGAGGAGAGCCCGGCAGAGCCTGGTGGACTCCCTGAGTTGAGGAGACTGAGCTAAGAGTCCAGACTACGGTGGATCGACTGTGCAGGACCAAGTACTGGAAAGGAGAGAGCTTCACGGAGAGAGAACTCCTGAGATCTGCAGAGGGCCCTTGAGTACTCAGCAGAGTGCTGATCAGTGCATGTGTATGAAGAAACTATCCAAGACTAGGGAAAGAACCACCTGGAAGGAGTAGAGGAAACAGCTGGCACTCACACGGGGCCAGGAATAGCATTGGTTCCCACCAGCTGGTCTGGAAAACTTTATGTGTCACAAGACTGCAGGTGGAGTACTCAGCAGAGTTTTGTCTCAGTAGTGGGGAATACTAAGCACTAGACTAAATGCTGCTCTGGTCCTGCCTAACAACTCTTAAAAGAAATACCCCAAAAGGATCACACTGTTTCCAACTAACTTAACTGCATCCCAGAACAGAGTTCAAGAATGTTTATAGAAATACAAAAATATCCGACATTCAACAAGGTAATATTCACAATTGCTAGCATTGATTAAAATTCTCAGAAATGCAAAGAAGCAGGAAAATACAACCTATAATAAGAAAAATCAAACAATCAGAACAGACCCAGGATTGCCACAGATGTAAAAACTAGCAGATGAGGACATTAAAAACGTTATTTTAACTGCATATATGTGTTCACATGTTAAACGGAGACATAGAAGATACAAAAAAAGATCCAAATCAAACTTCTACAGATCAAACTTCTGCAGTATATATATATATATATATACACACACACACACACACTGAAGGGGATTAACAGCAGATTAGACATTTCAGAAGAAAGATCAGTGTACTTAATGACAATAATAGAAATTATCCAAAATGAAACACAGACAGTAAGAAGAAAAATTTAAAAAGTGAACAGGGGCTGGCCCCATGGTGTAGTGGTTAAGTTTGGCACGTTCCACTTCAGCAGCCTGGGTTCATGGGTTTGGATCCCGGGCTTGGATCTACACCACTCGTCAGCCATGCTGTGGCAGCGACCCACACATAAAGTAGAGGAAGATTGGCATGGATGTTAGCTCAGGGCTCATCTTCCTCAGCAAAAATATAAAAAATAATGAAAATAAATAAAGAAAATAAAAAATGAACAGAGCATCAGTTAACTGTGAGACAACTTCAAGCAGTCTGATATATGTGTAATGTGGTATCCTGGGGAAATAAAAGGGAGGGGGAGACAGGGAAAAAAAACCCTGAAAATAATGGCCAACATTTCCCCAAATTTGATTAAAACTATAAACCCACATATCCAAGAAGCTCAATGAACTCTAAATACAAGAAACATGAAAGAGTCTACCCAGACACTTCACAGTCAATTGCTCAAAACCAATGATAAATAGAAAAAAGTGCCAGAGGGGTAAAAAAGACACACTACAATACAAAGGAACAAAAATAAGGATAACAACAGATTTCTTTTCGGAAACAATTCAAGCAGGAAAAGAGTGGAACAACATCTTTTAGGTACTGAAAGAAAATAACTATCAACCTAAAATTCTGTACCCACTGAAAATGTTTCACAAATGAAGGTGATGATTTTGACAATACACTATGGTTATGCGGGATGCCGTCATTAAGGGAAGCTGGTGGGCACACATGGGAGCAAAGAAGAGACAGATCAAATGGCAAAGTGATAGATTTAAACCTAACCATATAAATAATCACACTAAATGTAAACTGTCTACCCCCAGCTAAAAGGCATAGATCATTAGATTAAATATAAAAGCAAGACCCAACTATATGCTGCCTCCAAGAAACACACTTTAAAAATGGAAGTCATAAGTAGGTTAAAAGTAAATGGACTGAAAAATATATACCATGCTATCAATAATACAAAGAAAGATGGAGTGACTATATTAAGGTCAGATAAAGTCGACTTCAGAACAAAGAACATTATCAGGGTTAAAGACATCATTTCCTAATGAGAAAGGGGTCAATTCATCAAGAGGACATAATCCTAAAAGCATATGCACCTAACAACAGAATTTCAAACCATATTAGAGAAAAACTGACAGAATTGCAAGGAGAAATAGACAAATTCACAATTAGGTCCAGAAACTTCAACATCCCTTTCTTATTAATGAAAAAAACAGACAGAATATCAGTAAAGAAAAAAAACTTCCACACTAAGAAAGCCAAAAAAATCCAAAAAAACAAAAAGAAAACGTTATGCTAAGTGAAAGAAGCCCATCACAAAGGACCATATATTGGGAGCCAGCCCGGTGCCACAAGCAGTTAAGTGCGCAGGCTCTACTGTGGTGGCCCGGGGTTCGCCGGTTCGGATCCTGGGCGCACACCGACGCACCGCTTGACAAGCCATGCTGTGGCGGCGTCCTATATAAAGTGGAGGAAGATGGGTATGGATGTTAGCCCAGGGCCAGTCTTCCTCAGCAAAAAGAGGAGGATTGGCAAATGTTAGCTCAGGGACGATCTTCCTCACACACACAAAAAGACCGTATATTGTATAATTCCATTTATACGTGATGTACAGAATAGGCAAATCCGCACAGACGATAGATTAGTGGTTGCCTGTGGCTTGGGTTTCAGGGTGGGAAGGAGTGACTGCTAACAGACATGGGGTTTTTGTCTTTTTTTTTTTTTGGTGTGATGCAAATGTTCTAAAATTGATAGTGGAGATGATTGCCCAGCTCTGTGGATACACTAAAAACAATTGAATTTTACACTTTAAATAGGTGAATTTTGCGATTTGCGAAGTATATCTCCATTAAACTACTAAAAAATAGTTCTAAATTTTGTAAATAACTCTTGGGTTAAGTATCAAACAAACTGTTGGCTTCTCACTGTACGTAGCATAACACCCAACCCCTAACCCTGGTGCGATTGACCCTTGCCTACCTCTGCAACCTCATCTTCCTCCATTCTCCTCGTTCACCATGCTCCAGCCACAATGGCTTTCTCTCTGTTCCTGGACATGGTAAGCTGATTCCTGTCTCAGGACCTTTGCACTTGCTGTTACTTTTGCCTAGAAGGCTATTCTATCAACTCTTCAAACAGAACTACTTCCCTCTCATCAGTCATGTTTCATCTCAAGTATCATCTTCTCAGAGAGGTTTTCCCAAACTATCCTGGCAAAAGCCTACTTCCTATTCTACATTACCCTATTTTATCTATTTCATGGAACTTAGTACCTGAAACCACCTTCTTTTTTTATTGACATATGTGTCTTCCTGCACTAGAATGTAATGTACACTCATTGAGGAAGTTTCTTGTCTTATTCCCTGCTGTATCCACAGTTCGTAGAACAATGCCTGGCATGTGGTTGTTGGCCAAATGAGAGCTATCCAGGCCAGAGAGAACAGTAGAAGTATGCACTGGTGGTAGAAATACTGGCACTAGGGAGCAAGGCATGATGGGTAGCAAGAGTGGGTGAAGGTCATGCCTAAGTGACACCAGCATTGCCTCTAGCAGAGGTGGGGCTGGAGCAGGCAGGGCTGACTGCTCTCTGAAGGTTAGCAGGCTGAAGTGCCTATAAAGAAGCTAGTGCTGGAGGAATAGATGCTTCTATACTCTTCTTTAATAATGTTTACATCTAGAAATACATAATATATACAGAAGACTGTATAAAACATATAGGTACAGTTTAAAGAATAATTACAAGTCAAACATTCATGTAACCACCACCCAAGTTAAGAAATGGGACATTACCAGTCACCCCACAAGTCTGCATGACCCTTTTGGTCAACTTCCTCCTCTCTTCTCAAGACAAAACCACTCTCCCCCATTTTTGTTGTAGTCATGCCCTTGCTTTAAAAAATAAAAAATAGTTTACCATCTACTTGTGTGTGGCTAAATAATATATTTTTCAATTTTTGAACTTTATAGAAGTGGAGTTATACTGAATGTATTCTTCCATGATTTGCTTCTTTTGCCCAACATGATGTTCATATGATCTTTCTATGTTGATGGTTGTGGCTGTTCATTATTACTGTTGTATAGTATTCCATTGAATGGATATACCACAATTTATTTTCCAGTCTACTTAAGGTGGATGATTTCTAGTTTCTTGCTATGATAGAAATATTTTGGTACATGTACAAGTTTTTCCAGGCCCAGGATATATATATATATATAGGATAGATATATATATCTCCCATTGATTCTGTTTCTCTGGAGAACTCTGACTGTTACATGAAGTTTGTTTATCCATTCAGCATCTTGGTTGTTTCCTGTTGGGGCAATTATGAATAAATATGCCATAAACATTTATGTACAGGATTTTGTATTTACTTAAGTTTTCAGTTCACTTGAGTAAATAGCCAGGAGTGTGATTGCTGGGTTGTATGGTAAGTCTACGTTTAACTTTGTGAGAAACTGCCAAATTATCTTCCCAAGTAGCTATACTATTTGCATTCCCACCAGCAATGAATGAGATTTCCTCTTGCTTCCTTCACATCCTCATCAGCTTTTGGTATTTTCAGGTTTTTGGATTTTAGCCATTTTAATGTGTGTAATAGAATCTCGTTGTTTTTATTTGTATTTCCCTAATGACAAATGATTTTGAATGGAATCACACTTTTAATTTCATTTTTGTGATTATTATTAAGATGGAGTTTATTTTCATATGTTTATTGGCCATTTGACTTTTCTCCTTATGAAGTGCCTGTTCAAGTTTTTTGCACATTTTTCTATTTGATTCTTACCTTTTTCTTATTGTTCTTAGAATTTCTTTATATATTCTGGGTGTAAGTTCTTTTCTGGTGGAATGTATTGCACATGTTTTTCCTTACTTTATGGCTTCCTTTTCACTTTTAATGCCTTTTGATAAACAGAAAAACTCTGTATTAGAACTAGAGCATTTACTCTATATTTAATTTAAATACAGATATATTGGATTTATATCTATCATTTATTTGTGCTTTCTATTTATTCCATTCATTTTATTTATTTTTCTCCCTTTCTCACCTTCGTTTGGATTGATTATTTGGTGCCATTCCATTTTTCCCTCTACTAGTCTGAAAGATATACGCTCTGTTTTTGTCTTCTTAGAAGTTTCTTTAGAAATTAAAAGATTGTCGTGAATTTACCAAAATCCAATGTAGTTAATGTCTTTACTCTCCCTTTGAACAATAAAAGGACCTCTCCCTCGTGCTCTTGCTCTCTCCCCCCACTTTCTGGGCCTCCAATTACTGTTATATTAGACTGTTTGATGTTGTCTCACAGCTATTGAATTCTCTATTTTTGTTTGTTTGTTTGTTTTGTCACTCTTGTTTTCTTTGTGTTTTGGTTTGAGTAATTTCTATTGGCCTGTCTTCACTGATTCATTCTTTAGCCATTTCCAGTCTACTGATGAGCCACTGAAGGAATTCTTCATCTCTGGTACTGTGATTTTTGTTTCTAGGACTTCCATTAGACTCAACCTTATAGTTTCCATCTCTTTGCTGAAACGCCTCTTTCTGTTCCTGTGTATTGCCCACCTCTTCCACTCGATTCTATAACATATTACTCTTAGTTATTTTAAAGGCCTCCTCTGAGAGTTCCAACATCTGGGTCATCTCTGAGTCTGGTTGTATAGACTACTTTGTCTCTGGACAATGGGTCATTTGTGTCTTGCTTTTTTGGTGTATCTGGTATTCTTTACTGAATGTCAGACACTGTTCATAGAACAGTAGAGACTGAGATAGAAGTATTGATACCTGGAAATAGGCAGGTCTCCTGTTCTGTCAGACTATTAGTGTGTGGGACTGAGTCAATCTAGTCGAGAGTTGACCTGGGTTTGGGTTTTTGTTGTTACTATGGTTATCTTCAGTGCATCACAGGTTTCAAGTTCTTCTGGAATTGCCTCGTGTTTAGGATTGGAATTAGGATGCTGGGGTGGGGGGGTTTCTCAGTGATTGGGCTTCAGCCATCCCTGCACTCCCTCACCACAGAAGGGCTCACTCTCCACATTCTTCTCCTCCCCCAGGAGTAGACTGATGTTGCTTGTTACTCAGTGCTTACGAGGCTCGTTGTGGGCTTAAGGAAGTGTTCTCCATGTTATGTTCCAGCCTCTGTCCTAGGCTGGCCCTGGGTGCCTGGGCCTCAGAGGTGTGGCTTTCTCAGCATCCCTGCCACTCCTCCTCATGGAGGCCAATCTCTGCTTTGTATCTGTGGTGAGTGTTGTTCTGGATAGGACCTCCTGCCCTCCTCCAGCAGGAAGAGACCTCTAGTGGTATTAGTTTAGGATTCTGGGCCCAGGACAGTTTTCTGCCTACCAGGGTAGAGGAATTTTTTATCTTTCTCTCAATGGCAATGGGAGGTTGCCTGTGCCCTTGGGGAACAAGAAGGTGTGCTGCTTTTGCCCAAGTAGCTTAAGGGCTTTGTTGCAGAGGAGAGAAGGATCTTGGCAGAGGGACAGTACTGTGTGCCCTTTCTCGAGTGCCCCACCTGCACACCTGCACTCCCAAAGGTGGCTCTCTCCGGTATCTCTCCCTTCCTCCAAAATTTCTTATGATCATGTGGTAGAAGTCCATGGAAAAGATCCTGGAAGTGCGTTAAACCGCTCCTTGCATCTGGGGCTCCATACTGTCATGCTGGCCAACACTCAGCCGCTTTCAGTTATTAAACTCATAGCTCGTTTCTTCTTATCTGCTTGTATGATGGCCATACAATGTCTGTGCTGCCACAGGCGAGCTGGTCCCTGGCTCCATCTCTCCTTGGAGGTGCCTGTCCCTCCTGGGGTTCAGGGTACCTGGTTGTCCACTGGGTTCAAGGAAAGTTCTGGCTTTTTCTTGTGTGGATGGGAGCAACGCTCTTCCCAGCTTTCTGCATCTTGGGCGGTAGTGAAACCTCTCTCCTGGGTACTTAGTAAACAGGCTTGATCTCTCTTGCCAAGTTCTTCCCGCTCCCGATTGCCCTCTGACTGGTCTCTCTCTGCCTACCCTCCAACTCCACTCTTCATTCCCAAAGTCACAGATCCTACCAGGCAGTGCAAGACAGGGGCAGGGACGGGAAGAAACTGAGGGGAAAAGGCAGAGCCTTGTTAGTGGGCAGGGGCTAGGAGAAGCCCTTGGATACTCACATGTTAGTCGTTTTTGTTCTGTCACAGCTTTAAATAATAGCAGTCATTGGGATGGTGTGTGGGTCACTACGCAGGACCTCCATCCTGCCAAAGGGAGAACTACGAGGGGCCTTACAGTTTTCCCCTTTATTTTCTCTGTTGCTGGACGAGAGGCCAAGCTGATCCACGTAATCAAGTATTGGGGACGAGGGGAGGGAGGAGAGAAGATGAGAAAGCTGAATAGCTCGGGGTTGGAGAAGTTTTCAGGGTCTCTCAGGAGAGAGGAGCCAAACCAGGCAGAGGATAGAAGTGGAAAAGAAAGTGGACCCTGAGAGTGTTGCATGGACTGTATTTAGATTTGTTTTTCTCTTCAAGAGAGTCAAGAAAAGAATGGATAAGAGGACGGGGCCGGCTCCATGGCATAGCGCTTAAATGGCGTGCTGCACTGCTGGCGGCCTGGGTTCGGATCCCGGGCGCGCACCGACGCACTGCTTGTCAAGCCATGCTGTGGCGGTGTCCCATATAAAGTGGAGGAATATGGGCACGGATGTTAGCTCAGAGCCGGTCTTCCTTAGCAAAAAGAGGAGGATTGGCATGGATGTTAGCTCAGGGCTGAGCTAACAAAAAAAAAAGAATGGATAAGAGAAAGATGGGCACAGATGTTAGCTCAGGGCCAATCTTCCTCACCAAAAAAGAAAAAAAGAAAAAGAAAACAAATGAATTGTTCTAACGGCTTTATCTGCTTAGGTGCGCCTCTTTGATGCAGTGTCGCTCTGAGACTGCACCGTGAGTGCCTCTGGCTTCATAAGGTTACATTGCAGGCTTACTGTGTATGTACCAGGCTGTGTTAAGGACTTTACAAATGAAGAAACTGAGGGTCAGAGAGGGTCTGAGGGTCAGAAACCAGTGCCTCGCCTCCAGTCACACAGTTAAGAAACGTCAGAGCCTGGACAAAAATCCAGCCGGGTCTGGCATTCTAGCCTGAGGTCTTTCAGTCTTGCTGCTCAGATAGCTCACTCTTGCTCAGCCCCTGACCCCCAGCTCATTCCTGCCCCCTCACACTCCCCGTCCCCCAGTCTGCAGGGCTAGGCCTTGCCTCAGGGCTGGGCTGAGCCTGCACCCTGTCCTGCTCCTGCCGTATCAGCCTCTGGAGACATATCTCCCCATCCACCCCCCCCCCCATCAGGGAGAAGGAGAGAAAGTTCTTACTTCCTGACACTCCCCAGACAGCCAGGCCCCAGGGCTTGCAGCCAAGTGGAACCCCTCCGGGTGCCCCCAGCCCAGGCTCTGGGTGTGCTCCCCGTCACAGCCCAGGAATGTGGGCATCCGAGCAGCAGCAGCAGACACGCTGGCTGTCAGCCGAACCAGGGCCCCTGATAACTGACAGGAGCTGAAAGAACCATTAGAGGGGAAGGCTGGGTCGAGGGGGCACGTTTCAGAGTCGCTTGGGCTGTGCAGAACACTGCAAGGCGGCCAGGGCTGGCAGCCTCGGGCAAGTCACTGCCTAACAGGCCTCAGTTTCCCCATCTGTAGAATAGGGATGATATTTCTTGGCCTGCCTGCCTCACCAGCAGCTGTGAGAAAATGTGTGGTTGATTGTACTACCTGATTGTATTGCCTACTCCAGCCCATCTCAGAGAACCACAGGGGAAACTGAGGTCCCAAGAGCACAGATCACACCTTGAATTGGTAACAGAGCCGGGACTAGACTCCAGGCTCCCCGCTTCCCCAACCAGGTCTCTTCTACCCCAGTTTCAGTCTTTTCTGTCCTGACCACATCCAGCGAGGGAGGACGGCTTCCTGTTGGGAGGCTGGGGGGCAGGGCGAGGTGGAAGTAGTCCCAGGACCCTGAACCCTCCAGGCTCTGTGCTGTCACCAACTTGCTGCGGGAACCAGGGCAGAGGCTGTCTCCTCTCGGGGCCTTGGTTTCTTTATTGTAAAATGGGGACATTGCTGTGAACAGTGCCTCTCAGACCCTTGTGTGCTGTGAATCACTGGGATTTTGTTGATAGCAGATTCTGATTCAGCAGGTCTGGGGCAGGACCTGAGAGTCTGCATTTTTTTTTTTTTTTTTTGTGGGGAAGGTCAGCCCTGAGCTAACATCCATGCCAATCCTCCTCTTTTTGCTGAGGAAGACTGGCCCTGGGCTAACATCAGTGCCCACCTTCCTCCACTTTATATGGGACGCCGCCACATCATGGCCTGACAAGCGGTGCGTTGGTGCGCGCCCGGGATCCTAACCCGGGCCGCCAGCCGCAGAGTGCGCACACTTAACCACTACGCCACTGGGCTGGCCCAGAGTCTGCATTTCTAACAAGCTTCCAGAATCTGCTGATGCTGCTGGCCTTTGAATCACATTTTAAGAGCCAGTGCCTGGAAGAGCCCGAAGGACTTCCAGGCCTGGCCTCCTCTAAGCCGCTGGGGCTCTGAGATGCCTCCTGTCCCTCATCCCAGGCGCCCTCCTTGCCCCCGGGGTTTTCCAGAGGTTCCCGAAAGTCCTCCTTGGGAGCACTTCCTCCCACCTCTGGCACTCTCCCCTCCATCTGCTCCTGTTTCGCTGTCAGGATCAAGAAGTCTCAAGTTGCTCCCTCCTCCCGTTGGGACTTGCCTCGGGAGGACCCTCCACTAGCCTTTCCCGGGAGACAGAGCCTCGTCTCCGTGGAGGATGTGGGGGGCTCATTACACAGCTCCCCAGCTCCTCAGTGGAGGCCAGGCAAGCACTAGAGAGCAGGGCTCCTAGGAGCCTCCCACCCTGAGGCCTGGCTCACACCGCTGCTCTGGGGCCGCCTGGGCCTTCCTGCCCCGGCTGTGCCCGCCCAACAGCAGCAGCTGCTAGAGTGAGATTTATGTGGGTGCCACTGGGGTTTTGTAAAGAAAAGAGGGTGTGTGTTCATAAGGAAGGAAGAAAACCAACATTGATTAAGGTCCTATTGTGTGGCAGGCACTTTTAAAAACGTCACTTCCGCCCGACCCTCGGCCCCGGAAGGTACGCTTGCTTGAAGGTCGCTGCGAGGATGAATCACGTGAGACTCCTGGGTAACTCGTCAGCAGTCTGAGGAGTGGGCAGAGGCCAGCCCGGCTTTAGAGCACAAAGAAAGAGGAGGCTGGGGCGGGCAGAGGAGGGGGCGTCCCCTTCAGGCGGGGCCTACAGGCCTCCGGTGGAGGTGGACTTCTTTCTAGGAGCGGTGGGAGGCTGGGAATGGATTAGGCAAGTTTGGGGCCAAATCAGATTGGCTTCCCAGAAGCACTGTGCGGCCCCTGAGTGGAGATGGACAGGAGGGGGCATGGCTTGACGTGTGGAGGCTGGTGGGGGTCCGAGGAGCCTCCAGTGAGGTCCCTTCCACCTCTGGGATCTTGAGCTGGACAGGTTGTATGGCAGTCCTATTGTGTGTCTACACCCTGAATATCTCTACAGCATGTTCATGTCACCATCTGAGTCCCCCGTCAAATCCCCAGGAGGGGGCAGCACAACCCTCAGTCTCCCCTTGGGCAGATAAGCTCCAAGGAGCACCAAAGGCGTCCCCAAGACCACCCCAGGACGAGTCACTGGGCTGGGGTTGGAACCCAGGCTCCCATAAGCTGCGTTGCTGCCAGGACTCTGGGGCCTGGGAGGGAGAGAGGCCGGAAGGCCAGGGCCCAGCCCGGGTCAGCCAGCGTCCATCACCAGGAGCATCGCCCGGCTGGCCTGGCTCAAAATAGCTCTCCAGACACAAGGAAATATTTTATCCTACTCTGTTTTCCCACCAAAAAAAAAATAAACATTCCCAAATCCCACTGGGGCCAGACTCCAAAGAGGGGAAAAGGGAACGAGAACATGCCCAGCCGCCCACTGAGAAGTCCGGCTTCTGTCCTTTTGGTTCCTTTCTTGAGGGTCAAGACTTTGCTTCATGACAGGAGTGAGGAGACTCCCACGGCTTTCCCAGTGGTGACTGGCTTTTTCTTGGTGTCAGGCTGCCCTTTCCCAGGGGTCACTCATCCCAGACATGATGACGCTGATGGGACAGCTGCAGGGACCATGCATGGGGGATTTGAGAAGTATATGACACAACTCTGCCCTTGAGGGGCTCACAAGCCATTGGGGGGCAGGGCTGGGCTTCCTCTCTCCATGAGGAGCTCTTGGAAACTGGAGGAGAGAGCACTGATATTTACTGAGAGCCAGCCACGTGCCTGGTAAACACCAGGCACTTCCACAATCATCCCCTTTGACCCTCCCAACAAGCCTTGGAGGTGTATATTATCACTTCTCATTTTACAGATGAAGAAAATGAGGCTCAGATGGGCATGACCTGTTCAAGTTTTCACAACCAGCGAATGGTAGACTTAGGACTGGATTTTACATTACTTGGCTCTAAGACTGTGCTTTGCACCATGCTGGCTCTGGCAGGGCCCACATGGAGGCTGGTGGGTGGAGTGAATAAACCCTGGACTGGCTTGTGCACAAAGCTCCCCTTCTCCCTTGGGCTGTGGTAGCCCCAGGTCCTGGGACACCAAGACCTGATCAGCAAGGCAGAAATGAGGCTGGTGTTATGGGTTGAACCGTGTCCCTCCAAAAGATATGTGGAAGTCCTAACCCCCATACTGGTGAATGTGACCTTATTTGGAAATAAGGCCTTGGCAGACGTAATCAAGTTAAGATGAGGTCACTAGGGTGAGCCCTAATCCAGTATGACTGATGTCCTGATAAGAAGAGGGAAGACAGCCACGGAGTCACACTGCCATAAACCAAGGAATGCCTGAGGCTACCAGAGGTTGGAAGAGGCAAGGAGGGATCCTTCTCTGCAGGCTTTGGAGGGAGCATGACTGCCAACACCTAGATTTTTGTACTCTAGTCTCCAGAACTGTGAGACAGTACGTTTCTGTTGTTTTAAGCCATCCTGTTTGTGGTCCTTTGTTACGGCAGCCCTGGGAAATGCGTGCAGCTGAGGTTGGCCTGGTTGCCCTGGGCCTCCTTAGGAAGCAGGCAGCCTGGAAGGTGTGGGAGAGCAGAGCCCCGTTCTCAGCTCCATGAGGACAAGAACTTTCTCCCAGTCAGAGTGAGTCCCCAGAGGAAGGCCACATCCTGGGGTGTAGATGCGGAGTAGATGGCCATTTGACGGAGATGTTGAGTTGTCTCTTTCTTATTGATTTTTGGGAATTCATAAAGTTATATAGAGATATAAAACTAGAAAGATAGATTGTCCTGCTGGATAATAAATTTATTATGTATTTTGCAAAATATGTTTCCTAGTTTGGGGCTTGTCTTTTCATATTCTTTATGATGTCTTTTAATGAACAGAAGTTCTTAATTTTAATGTTGTCAAATTTATCCATGTTTTTTTCATGCTCTGATCCTTTGTTGTCTGCTTTTTAAATCCTTTTTTTAAATCCCAAGATCATAAGAGAGGCTCCTATATTTTTCTAAAAATTTTAAATGCCATCTTTCACATGTGTCTTTACACATATGTCTTTTCACGTTGATTTTTGTGTAGTGTGTGAGGTGGCATGCTAGTTTTGTTTCTATAATACAGATAAGCAACTGCTCAGCATCCTTTTTTGTTTTGTTTTTTCTTTTTGTGAGGAAGATTAGCCCTGAGCTAAAATCAGATGTCAATCCTCCTCTTTTTGCTGAGGAAGACTGGCCTTGGGCTAACATCCCATCTTCCGCTACTTTATGTGGGACGCCGCCACAGCATGGCCTGACAAGCGGTGCGTCGGTGCGCACCTGGGATCCGAACCGTGAACCCCGGGCCGCCAAAAAAGAGCACATGCACTTCACCGCTGCGCCACCGCGCCGGCCCAAACTCAGCATCTTTTGTTTAAAGATTTTTTATTTATTTTTTGCCCCCAAAGCCCCAGTAGATAGTTGTATGTCACAGCTGCACATCCTTCTAGTTGCTGTATGTGGGACTCGGCCTCAGGATGGACAGAGAAGTGGTGCCTCGATGCGCACCCGGGATCCGAACCCCGGCCGCCAGCATCGCAGCGCGCGCACTTAACCACCAAGCCACAGGGCCGGCCCACAGCATCTTTTGTTGATCTGCAGCACCGTCTCTTGTCTTATGTCTGTCTCTGCAGCCATACCTCACAGTCTTAATTGCTAGAATTGTATTGTAAGTCTTAATATCCGGTAGAGCAAAACTCCCCGTCTTCATCTTCTTCTTCTGGAATGTCTTTGCTATAGTTTTTGTATCTTTTAAAGGTCACTTAAAAAATTCTTAGCACTGTTCATTTATATAAAATTTCTCTTAAAATAATACTAGTCTCACTATTAATTTGAATGATTTACTCTAAAATTTGTATAACAGAGAAAGCGAGAGTCTGACAGTGTGGTATACATTTTTATAAAACGTTTTCAGTGTGGATCCCAACATGCACATGCAATGTATTTGTGTATACGTTATGATGGAATCGTTCTGCGTGTACTGTCCTGCCATTTGACATTTCACTTAGAAATATGTCAAATATATTTTCATGTCAGAAAAATAGAACTGCCCCATTTAAAAAATTACCTACAGAGGATCCCATTTTAGAGAAGTATTCCAATATAGTCAATCAATTCCTGGAGGTATGTTGGTGTTTTCAACAGATCATTTTTTGAAAATCAATTCTACTTCAATAAACAAATTACCCTCCAAAAAGGTTGTAGCCGTTTATATGCCACTAGCCATGTAGCACACTGCCTGTCGGATCACACAGTCACCAATGCAGAGTATTTTTAAGAAAATATTTAAACAGATACAATAAAGAGAGAACAAAGAACATAATAGACACTTTGTATCCATCACTCATATTTACTGCATTAGCTTTTTTTTTTTTTTTTTTTTTGGTGAGGAAGATTTGCCCTGAGCTAATGTCTGTTGCTGATCTTCTTCTAGTTTGTATGTGGGTCGCCACCACAGCATGGCCTGATGAGTGGTGTTTGTTCAGGCCCAGGATCTGAACCCACGAACCCCAGGCCACCGAAGTGGAGCACACTGAACTTAACCACTACTCCACTGGGCCGGCCCCTACATTAGCTTTTATTACATTTTCTTTGGAAATTAAAAAAAATATATTAAGGAAATTTCACACATACGCAAAAGTAGAGTGAATGATACAATGAAGCCCATCACACACCTTCAACAATGACCAATTCATGGCTAACATGCTCCATCCAGACTCCTAGCTCCAAGGTAATTTGAAGCAGATGCCAGACATCATATAATTTCATTGATGAACACTTCAGCAAGTCTCTCCAAAAGATAAAGACTCACACCTTAAAAAATGAATGATTTTCTAATACAATCAAATATCCAATGTATCAAATTTCCCTGGTTATCTTTTAACACATATATATGTAATGTGTTTGCTTGAATAAGGATCCAAAATAAGATCTAGACATTGCCTTTGTGTCTCTTAAAATTTTTTTTAAATTTTGAAACAATCACAAACACAGAAAAGTTGCAAGTACGTTGCAAAGAATGTTCCTTCTTGTGAACCTTTTGAAGGTGAGGCGTGGACCTGCTTTCTCATCACCCCGTAAATCTGTAATGCTTCCTAGAGTCAAGGACCGTCTTCTCTATAACTATGGTACAACCATCAAAACCAGGAGGTTCCCATGGAATGGTTGCTGTCATTTACTCCTCAGACCCCATTCAAGTGGCCAATTGTCTGAATAACATCTTTTTTGGCCAAAGGATCCAGTTCAGACACACGCACTGTATTTAGTTGTTGTGTCTCCTTAGTCTCCTTCTGTCTGGAATTCCTCAACTTTTATTTGACTTTTAAGACCTTGACATTTTGGAAGTTGTTGTGTAGATCTTCCTCAGCTTGAGTTTGTCTGACGTTTCCTGTCCAGTATGCATCTTCAGCAGGAATAGCACGGAAGTGACCCTGTAGATTTCTTGTTGCTTCCTCAGGTGGCGTGTGATTTTGATCAGTCCCATTACTGATGGCGATTTGGGGTGAGGTCTGCCAGCCTTCTCCATGAGGTTACTCTTTTCTCCTTTGTGGTTCTATAAAGAGATACTTTGAAACTATGCAAATATCTCGTTCCTCATCAAATTTTCAATTTATTCATTTGTTTATATCAGTATGGACTCATGGTTTTCTGTTTTATTCAATGGGTTATAATCTCTCACTATCATTATTTAATTTGATGATCAAATTGTCCCCAATTTGCCCAGTGGGAGTCTCTTCAAGCTGGCTCCTGTATCCTTTTGAAAAGTCCCCGTCATTCTTTGAATATGTCCTTACCTTCTGGCATAACAAGAAGTTCCAGGTGCATCTTGTACTTTTCCTATCCCTAGCCTGTTATTAGGCATTCTCTGAGGAAATGCAAAGTGGTGATATTCTAATTCTCTTATTCTTTCTTTGTTCATTAGCTAGAATTCCTTTATTCAAAAACTTCCTTTTCATCAACTGCACTAGTTCATTTCCTGGAGGTACAGTTTAAATAGCGAGTCAGGATAAATATCTGAGTCTTTCTCTTTAATGACAGTTTTTATCATGATGAGTTAGCTTTCAAGCATCCTCTAGAGGTGATCAATAAGGTTTTTAAAAAAGTATTATTATGAACTTATTCATTTTTATGCATTTCAATCTACTTGTCATTAATTGTTATTGATGTTCAAATGATCCCATCTCGTGGTCAGTGGGAGCCTGTCTTGGACTTTTCCTTTTTCATATGATACTAATATGATGAAACAGGAGAAAACAAACCGAAACGAGTTTTTTCCCCATGAAAAAGTTCATTGGGGATTTTGTTCGGGATTGCATTGAATCTGTGGGTCAACTTGGGGAGAACTGACATCATCAAGACAGTGAGCCTTCCTGTTCATGCATGTAGTGGACATCTCTGCTTATTTAGGTCTCCTCTAATGTCTTTCAATGAAATTTTATTAATGATCTTGTTAGCTTTATTCCAAGATATTGTGTATTTTTATTGCTACTACAAATCACATCCTTTTTTTTTTGGTGAGCAAGATTAGCCCTGAGTTAACATCTGTTGCCAATCCTCCTCTTTTTGCTGAGGAAGGTTGGCCCTGGGCTAACATCCGTGCCCATCTTCCTCTACTTTATACGTGGGACACCTGCCACAGTGTGGCTTGATGAGCAGTGCGTAGGTCCACGCCTGGGAGCCAAACCTTCGAACCCCAGGCACAAAAGCGGAGTGCACGAACTTAACCACTACGCCACTGGGCCGGCCCCACAAATTGCATCCTTTTTAAAGTGCATTTTATAACTGAAAAAATGGAAAAATGGTAGTATATAGAAGTGCAGTTGACTTTTGTATATTGATTTTAGATCAGACAAATTGCTAAACTCTCTTAAGTCTAACAATTTGATTTTAGATTTTGCTTTTCTATGTAGAAAATCATGTTAAATCATAACACAGTTTTGTTTCTTCCTCTTCAGTCCCTATAGTTTTATTTCTATTGTGTCTTCTTGTGTTTTCTGGAGCTTCTAGTGCAATGTTGAATAGAAATGGCAATAGTAGGCATCCTTATATTGGTTTGTTTTTTGTTTTTTTTTTAGTGAGGAAGATTGGCCCTGAGCCAACATCTGTGCCCTCCTTCCTCTATTTTGTATGTGGGACACTGCCACAGCATGGCTTGATGCATGGTGCATAGGTCCACGCCTGGGATCCAAACCCGCAAACCTTGGGCTGCTGAAGTGGAGCGCACAAACTAAACCACTGTGCCACCAGGCTGACCCCTTATTCTTGTTTTTAAAAGGAACACTTTTAACATTTTGGAATTTAGTAAGATGTTTAATATAGTAAGATGTTTTAAAATTTTTTTTTGATAGATGTCAGGTTTAGAAAGTTGTTTATATTACTAATTTACTAAGAGTTTTATTTTTAATTATTAATAGATGCTGAATGTTTTCTATATATTTATTGAAATTATTAATTTTTTCCCTTTAATCTGTTAATCAAAGCACTTCATTTATAGATTTTTCTAATGTTGAACCCTGTGGTCAGAGAATATGGTTTGTATGGAACGGATTCTTTGGAATATGTTGGTACTTGCATTATGGCCTGGTCTGTCATCAGCATGCAAAGGTGGTCCATATGTGCTTTAAAATTGGGTTTCTTCTCTAGTCATTGGGTGCGGGGTCTATATACACGCACTAGGTCGCTTCTTAATGGGGTTGCTGACTCGTACTGATGATTTTTGTTTACATGATCTATCAAATCCTGATAGCTCCCACTGTTTGTCTGATATATACGTATATATGTATTTTGAAGCTATGTTATTATATGTGTATGAATTAAACAGTTTTATATCTTCCTGGTTAATTGAATCTTTAATCATTTTGTAATGGCCCACTTTAATAATGCTTCTGTCTTCAAGTCTGTTCTGTCTGAGACTAACAAGACTACTCCAGATTTCTTTTGGTTAATATTTATCTGTTCATCCTTTGACTTTCAACTTTGCTGTGTTCTTAGAGCTATTTTTTTTCTTACTTACTCTGACCATCTTCATCTTGTATGGTGATGACTGATGTATTCAATTTATTTCTACCGTACAGCACATAGTAGGTGCTCAGGAAATCAGCCATTGTCAACTGGGGTCTCTTAGAGGCCTGCTGGAGTAGGGGGCTGGGAAGGGAAGTGAGGCCTCTTCTCGCTACTACCTCTTAGTCTGGGGGCCTACAGGACATGGTTTTTCCTGAGAAAAGCATGGCGTTTCCAGAAAGACTTGGCTGAGAAAACCCCAACCTAGTCTGAGGCTACATAACTGTTTCCTAGAAACTAGATGTGAGTGAAACTCGGCCGGTGCCCGAGTCATAGCATACATTTCCTGTTTTTCATCCACGAGCTAATAAAGTTATTTCCTTCGTATGCTGCGCTGCTCAGCAGGAAGGGCCCAGTGCCTCCAGGCTTGAGGCCCAGCGTTCATCACCACCGGCTCCAAGCAGAGGGAGGAAGTGGCCTGGGCTCCCCGGGGAGGGCTTCCTCTCACTCAGGGTCCTCAACTCTTCCCCCAACCTGTGTTCTGCCCACTCAGCTGCTCCAGGGGCATCAGAATCATCTCTACGCTGACAGTCTCCAGGGCTTGCGTCCTCAGCCTGGAGCCCTCTGCAGATCGCCTGACCCATCTGTCTGGTCCTCTTGGAAGTCCCCCCGGATGTCTGAGCAGCAGCTCCATCCACATGTCCCACTCAGATCCTCTCTTGCCTCACGCATATTCTTCTAGGTGTTCCTCAGTTCCCCATCTCTGTGGTGCTATCAACATCTACCCGGCTGCTCAGTCAGAATTAAGGGCATCGTTGTGCCCCCTGCCCAATCCCTGCAGCCCATCAGCCAGACCTCTCCGTCTGGGCTCCTGGCCCATTCACAGCAGTGTGAGGAGGGCTCTGGTCCGGTCCTGCTCTGAATCCTACTCACTGGGAGTTCTCCAGGGCAGGGACAGGTTGGATTCACCTCTGTGCCCAGCATCCAGCACAGCTGTGGCATGAGAAGACTGCTCCAGAAAGTTTGTTGAACAAACGAATGAATGAATGAATGAGCAGTCCCCTCTGGAGTCTTCTCCAGGATAACACCCTGCCACCCACCTCTCCCAACCATCCTCCCTGGTGTGGTTTCTAGAACCTGCTGCCTTCTGCCCCTTCCTCTGAACCTGCTCCAGGTGTGCACTTTCTTCCCCAGCTGCAGACACCGTCCTGGTCACTCCTCTGGGGCAGGGCCCTGGCTCCGGCTCTGGGGTGGCATGGTCCTGCACAGACAGTGTTGGCTCTAGGTGCCAGGGATATTGCAGTGGGTCATTCATTCTTTATTCACTCAAACATTTATGGAGCCCATGGTACGTGCCATGTACTGGGGACACATCATGACAAAGATGGACAAGGCCTCTCCCCCCCTCAGAGTGGGGAGCAGATGACCTGGTCTTACCCAGGCACCAGCAGTGTCCAGGTGAGCTGGGGCATCTGCGGGTGTGTGTGTGATGGTACAAGCCACGTGGTAACAGGACAAGGGGGCCGTGGGAGGCTTGTGCAGGTAACGGCCGGGATGGCAGGCCCAGCAGCAGGCCTGAGTCCAGTCCCAGAGTGAAGTGTGGTGGAAGGATGGAGGGTGAAGGCCTCAGGGGCCGAGGTCTACTGCAGACGACCCCAACAGCTGGTGGAGCGGCAAGGTCGTGGTCTGAGAGTCAGGCAGCCCTGACACACTGAGGGAGTCGCTCTCTGAGCCCAGCTTCCATTTCTGTAGAATGGAGGTTAGTAATCCCCGCCTCGCGAGAGGATGAAATAAATGCACAAGGGAAGGTGTTTAGCAAAGCCCCTGGCATATACGGGGGCTCAGTCTGGGCCCAGGGAGGCGGGGAGCCCACAGTCAGCCCTGGAGCATGGGGCCGGGCCCTCCTGCCCTCCTCTGCTCAGGGGAGGGTCCCGAATCTAAGTCAGGGCCAAAGTGGAGCGACAGGAGTTCAAGAGGGTCAGGGTTGGGGAGGGGGCAGAGGAGGGAGGAGAGTTTGAGTTGGGCGGTTTCTGTGCATGCATGAAGTCCCACAAGCCTAAGGTGGAGCATGTCTCACCCTGGGGAAACTGAGACTCGGAGAGGGAGTGAGCTGCCACAGGTGAGTGGCAGAGCGGGGCTCAAATGCAGGTTTGCAGGACCCCTGTGCTCCTGCCCCTGGTCTTGCGCTAAGGTTGGGGGCTTCATCCCAGCCCTAGCCTCCATGAGGAGTCGTGGCCCCGGGGTCGCCTGAGTTGGTCCTCCCTTCGCTGCATTCTTGAGCATCTTACTCATCCAGGGTCAGTTCGTCTTTTGCTTCCAGCCTGGCCTGGAGGCCTGTAGAGGCATGGTGGACCCCATCCTGCCCCGGGCTGGGTCGCTCTATATCCGGGTTTCCTGGACCTGTAGGCAGAAGGAGCCTGGACTGGCCTCAGCGCTGAGCTCCTGGAAGGCGGGGCCCACGCCTGCCTCATCCCTGTGTCACCAGCCCCCGGCCAGGGCCTGGCACGGAGCAGAACCAGGAAAAGTTTTACTGAAGAGGGAAGGGGTGGAGAGTGGCCTGGGTTACCAGGATGCCAAGACTAAGTGAAATTTCCCCACCTGCAGAAGAAGGGAAAGAAACCAAGCGTGGTGCCCCACCTGCTCCCCTGGCCCAGGTGCGAATCCCACCTTGGCCATTTTTTTTCAAAGTGCGATAAAATATCCGTAACATAAAATTTACCACTTTAACCTCTTTTGAATGTACAATTCAGTGGCATTAAGTACATTCACATTGTTGTGCAACCATCATCACCATCCATCCCCAGAACTTTTCCAAACAACTCTTGGCGGTGGTTTTTGGCGGTGTGCCCTCGGGAGAGTAACTCCCCGCCTGGGGCCTCAGCGTGCTCATTTACCCCAGCGAGCTCGCCGCCCTCATGGCTTGTTGCGGGACGAAGGAGACGGGTGTGGGCCGTGCTTCCAGGTCAAGCGGGGTGCACCCAGGAGTGGCTGCTGTTGTTCCCACACTGGCACAGGCCAGCCTCTCAAGGGGACTTCCTAAAGGGCGAGATCGCATGTAATGATAATTATGGCACAGCGATGATCATGAGGCGTTGAGGAGAGGACACCGGCCGGCAGGGAGCTGGGAGAAGCGGGCCCTAAACCTGCTCTGCCACGGACTAGCCGTGTGGCCTTGGCCAAGTCCCTGCCGCTCCTGGGCCTCAGCTTCCTTCTTGCCCAAAGAGGGGGTACTCAGGGGGCACTTTCTCCCACTGCCCAAAGCCCCTTCTCTGTCATCAACCTCACTCTCCACCTTACCTGGGCTGGATGGCTGGGTGGGCAGCTCCCCGTGCATGCAGAGGGAGAAGCCGGTGCTTCCCCAGGCCCTCTGCTCCCTGAACATTTTGTGTGCTTGTCCCTCGAGCCACAAGACCCTCGAGGACAGCGGTCCTGGCTTTCTCTCATTCATTCATTCACTCATTCATTTGCTCACGCACATAACGAACCCTTGTCTGTGCCAGGCCCTGTGCTGGGCAGGCTGTGGGGGCCACAGAGATGTAGGGGACCCGGTGCCTGCCTGCCAGGGGCTCCCAGTCTGGTGGGAGGTCAGAGCCAGGCACGGCCGTGGTGGTACAGCGCTGGGCCTGCAGAGACGAGATGGCGTTCCCAGTGCCCTGTGCGCTGCAGAGGGGTGGGGCATGGCGGGACCCGCGTTGTGGACAAGTGCTCAACTCCTTCTAGCTCTGTCTCCTCATCTGCAAAGCAGGCATGCATACCAGCAGCTGCCCCAGAAGGTTGTTGTGAGGGGCAAATGAGATGGTGCACGTACAGAACCAAGCACAGCTGCTCAGTAAGCGTTGGGTCTCACGGGAACCCCCCTCGAGGAGGGTGGACCCCACAGGAAATGCTGTGCGCGTGTGTCCGTCCATCCCTGAGCCCAACACTCCCTGGCACCTGTTGGAACAAACCCAGCTCAGGTGTGGTGTTGCATACAAACACAGAATGGGCTGCTCCCTTCTGCAAGGTACTTCTCGAGAACCCGTGGAGATGCTTATCTCTGCCCAGCTGTGTTTCTCAGAAGGGACCCACTGTTCGCTGAGCATAAACCTTGGGTCCGCGACACAGAGGCACAAGACCCAGGCCCCTTCCTCCAGATCCTCCGTCTCGTGGGGAGCAGACAGGTGTGAAACTGCAAGGGGCCTGCTCTGTGCGGGGTGGACGGTGTGACCCCAGGACCATGCCCCCAGCAGGGGTGGGAGGTGTTGAGCAGAGGGATTAACTCAATGCACGGATAGAGGATAGGGTGAAATCTGAAGTAAAGGACTGTTTGGCTAATTCTGATGTTTATTCTCACCATACCACCATCATCACACACGTGCGTGCGCGCGCGCATGCACGCACACACACGATTTTGGTATTCTGTCTACAATTCCCATCTTACAGATGTGTAAGCTGAGGCTTAGAAAAGTTATCCGCTTGCCGAGCATCAGACTGCTGGGGGGGTGGCAGGGTGGGGATCTGAATGCCCACACACACGACATCAGAGGCCACCACACCACGGCCCACTGCATCACGCAGACTTCACCTTTTCTGGGGACCCTCCCTCCCCTACTTTCCTTTTCACCATCCCATTCTCTGACCTCCTCCAGTTTCACCGTAAAACCTCGGGGCCCGGAAGGCTCCATCCTCTTCCCTGTCACAGGCTGTCAGGCAGGGACTTCCTGGGTATAATCCCCTGGAAATGGGAACTTCGTAATCCCCATTTTTCCCACAGCCACAGCCTGGGAACATCTGCCTCTCTCAGTACAGCCAGGTACGAGGAGGGCTCCACCCTAGGGTGTGGGCCTGGGGACAAAACCTCTTTGTTCCATAGTCTGCCCCCCTGTGACCCCGCCCTGAGCAGCCTGGATTTGGGGAGGGCTTGGGCAGCTGTGCCAACCAAGCGTGGGTTTGCTGCTGAGGCAGCAGAGTCCTCATACCCACAGATTGAGGACACGGGCTCTCATTCCCGCCTGCGTGTCAGAATCACCTGGGAGCTTAGAAAAAACCAGGGCGCCACCCCAGACCAATTAAACCAGAATCTCTGGGTGGGGTCTGGGCATCGGCATTTTATGACAGTTCTTTATGGGACTCCATGTGCGGCCAGGTCCATCTTAGTGGGCTATAATGCAGTCTTAATGGTCATGGCAGAGGGGCTTAGCCCGGACAGTAATTTGCATTCATCTTCAAACCTCCCCCACAACAAGTTTTATATTATCTCATGTTATGGGTTGTATTTTGTCGCCCTCAAATTCATCTGAAGTCCTAATCCCTAGTCCCTCAGAATATGGTCTTATTTGGAGACAGCATCTTTACAGAGATAGTCAAGGTAAAAATGAAGTCATGAGGGTGGGCCCTGATCCAGCATGACCGGTGTCGTTGTACAAAGGGGAAATTTGGAAATAGATGTGCACAGGGAAAAGGCCACGGGAAAATGAAGGCAGAGATCAGGGTGAGGCTTCTACAAGCCAAGGAATGCCAATGGTCGCCAGCCAGCCACCAGAATCTCGGGGAGAGCATGGAACTGACTCCCCCTCACAGCCCTCGAAGGGAACTGACCCAGCTGACATTGGGTCTCAGACTCCCAGGCTACAGAACTGTGAGACAATACATTTCTGTTGTTGAAGCCAGTCAGTCTGGGGTACTTTGTTACAGCAGCCCTAGCAGACTCACCTATCTCCTTTATACGCATGAGTGAAACCAAGATCCAGTAGTGACTTCCCTGAGGTTCCCTGGGCACGGTGCACTTCGGTGACTGATGCTTATTTCTCTGTCACCTCTGAAATGCTGATATCCAACACTCCCCCATCCTGAGCCCTCGGTTCTTCAGGCGTTCATCCATCCACGCGTCTTTGAGGCAGGAGTGTTCTAAGCAGAGGGGCTCAGCAGAAAAACACAAATACAAACAAACAAACAACAGACACCCCCCCCCCCATGGGGAACAGACAATAAGCTGGTAAGTGACATATAGGTCGATAGTGTGCTGTGGGTCTGAGTGTCTTGGGGAAATGAGGCAGGGAAGGGGCATAGGGGTGTGGAGGGCTGGGTGAACAGGGTGGTTGGGAAGGCTCACCAGGAAGGTGACATTCCTGACAGCATTGCGCCCACCCAGGCTGCAGCGCCCTCCAGAGAGACACCTCCCGGATCCTCCCGATGGAGCAGCTCCCCTGGGACTCACCCTGCCCAACCTGAACTCAGCTTCCCCACCATATGCTCCACCGCCGGGTGCACATCCCAGCAGATGGAACCACTGTCACACTCAGCCGCTCAAGCCAGAAACCTGGAAGCCAACTAGATCTCCCCAACCCTTGCCCCTCACCCCTCCCGTCACTGGGAGGTGCCCCTCCACAGGTGCTGAAGTTGCTGGCTCAGCTCCCTCTCAGCTTGGGCAGAGCGCCCCAGTTTGGGGAGGAGGGCTGTTTCTGGAAATCGTGGACCCGGCGCCATTCTCAACACCTGCTCAGACCCTGTCCACCGCTGTTGGTGGCTCCAACTTCAGAGCCCATAGTTGGGCCCTGAGATCTGCAAATCTGCCTCCTCTTCATGCCCACAAATGCTGTGCCCCTCCTGTGGGGGTCTGTCCCATGAGAGCCAGCGGGAGGCTGTGGACAGACTCCCAGGACCGACGCCCTGCAGGGATCAGGGAACCAAGTCTCTTCCCTTTCTGGGCCTCAGTCTCCCCATCTGTATAATGGGCAGAAATCCCTGTAGGGCTAATCTCTCAGGTTATTTTGGCTGAGCCAACAGATGTGAGTGGCATTGCTCTGAACGGTGTGTACATGTGGACGGGCTGGGGTGAGGGGAGGGTGGGGCAGGACGCTGTATGTGTTGTGTGGACCAGCCAGAAGGCAGCGTCCATAGCCTTGGAAGGGGCCAGAGTGACCTGGGCTAGCCCAGT